>NC_050579.1:273519011-273855177 GCF_011100635.1 Trichosurus vulpecula | reverse complement strand
GATAGCAAAATTTTATTTTAAAAGTTAATTACAACATTCTAGGATAATAGATTTCAGAGTGGGAAAGGACCTTAAAGATCGTCTAAACCAGGGATTCTTCACCTGAGGTCCATGGACCTCCTAGGAGGGGAGATGTCAAGGGGTCTGTGAACTTGCACAGGGAAAAATGACATCTTTATTTGCACTAATTTAGCATTTCTTATGATTATGAAACTAGGCAACAAACGTTCTTAGAAGGGAAGGGCTAAGAATTCCTGATCTAATCCAACTCATAGCCATACATTTTTACAAATTAAGAAGCTATGATTTCTTTGAGGTCATTTGCCCAAAGCAAACAGGTAGTATGCAACAGAGCAGGGAAGATACATAGGCCTCTCGATTCCAAAACAGATATTCTTTACGTGCAAAGCCAGCGCTTGTGAAACATGTTATTGAGTCAAGTTTCTAATTTGTCCACTTTAAAATAGATATAGTTTATTAGGTACCTTACAAATTTATCCTGTGTATAAAGCTTTTGAATAACAGAGAAAAGGTTTTTTACTGTTACTTTTAGGAATTAGAGGGTGTTCCTTTTCAGAAAATGACAATTTCTTTCATAGAAAATAATGAACATGTTCATCATATTTTCCCGAAATGTTTGTGTAGTAAATAATTGTGACTATTAATTACTGAAACACCCCTACATTTAAAAAAAATTTACTGATGCATTTTGTTTTGGCACAGAAAACACACCTAAGCTAAGTACATGCCACAGTATATTCCACTCAAAACAGTATGTCAGTTGTTAATAGGAGAGTCACATACTTCGATGATGAATGGATGGTGCCAACCTTCCGTTGCTGTGATTTGAGCTTCATTCTTTCTTAGTATAAGAAGATTGAAGAACATTATGGATATTCATTGAATTTTTTAGTATCCTGGCCATTTAAAAATCCCACACAGAGAATTTTACATTCATGGGAAACTAAAATGCCCAAAGATTAGAATGCATCGTGAAGAGGGGCTATAGTGGAGTGTAGCACTAGGAAATAAAAAGACCTCTGTTCTTGTCTTGGCTTGGTTGCTGCTTAGTTGTGCTACCTTGAATCAATTGCTTCACTCCTCGAAACCTCAGCTTCCTTTGTAAGATGAAAGGGTGGGATTAGATTGGGTCTAAAATTCTGTAACTTCAGCCATTGGCAGTTCTGGGAAACAAATCTGTATCCTCTGGTGCCCCTTCTGATTTGTACAACTAAAATGAAGGACAACTATCACATATGGGTTCACATGCCCTGTCGCCCCTGAAATAACGTTGCCAAACAAAACGCGTTTGGAGAACTTGGGAAAAGTTCTTTGCCCCCAAATTCTTGTCATTATTACTGTAGTAATACCGAACTTTTCTTTTGAACCCATAATTTTATCCTTTGTAGCTGGAAATAATTTCTTGCACCACCATTTAATTCCCGTGGCTCTTTACAAAACTTCTATTCCTCCTTAATCTCAGGTTCTGCAGGGACTGGATTATCTACATACCAAGTGCCGTATTATCCACACTGACATCAAACCAGAAAACATCCTTCTTTCTGTAAACGAGCAATATATCCGAAGGCTGGCTGCGGAAGCAACAGAATGGCAGAGATCTGGAGCACCCCCACCTTCTGGCTCTGCAGGTTGTCTTTCTGTTTTTGGGATCTGCCTCTAGTAAGAGTTTACAGCATAAAGTCTGGTAGAGCATTCAAAGTCTTCTTCCCATCCTTTTACAATGTAGAACGTTCTGAAACCCATTTAAATTACAACAAAGTACCCTTCCCTACGAGAAACTAAAAAAAGGGAGAGGGGGCAATTTTTAGCAGACTGTTTCCTAGAAAAATTCTCATAAATAAGCTTTAAAATACCCAAGCGGATTTCTTAGGATTGTTCTAAGAAGTTTCAATTCTCTTATGATCTGATGTTATGTTAAATCTTGCTTTGTTTGCATCTTATCTTACTCTACAGTGTTTTAAATTCTTAAGTAATTGAGAGTTATGTGTAGCACTTGAGGTTTGTGGCTGCTGATTGTTGAAAATAAATAAATTTCAAGGAACTTCATTCATCTTCAAGTTGAAGCTTGCTCCTTAGCCTTAGGTTGAATGGACTTAACCTGGCAAACCTTTTGCCTAAGTGAGATTACTGTTTCCTGATTAAGCCCAACTAATGTATGCAAACACATCCAGTCCTGCCAGTTAATGTACTGTCTTTTGGGTTTTCCAGTAGTTTGTGATCTAACCATTAGAATTGTTTTCATCAGCAGCTCTTTTATCATAGGTCACAGATGTATTCAATGGAGACACTACCTGCATTTTGTACTTTTTAAGTATAGGTTTTACTATAGTATTTTAGCCTACTCTCATTTTATGTTGGCAGCTAAATGGTGTCGGAGGGCTTCCTAACCCTCATTTTTCCTTAGCTAGTGTTTCTTTCCTTCTTTCTTTTTTCCCTGTTTTTTCTCTTTTCCTTCCATTTCTTTTCTCTCTACCTCAACCCAGGAAAAATTTGTATTTTTTTAAAACGTCAAGAAAAATAAGAGTAATATGCAGTGTTTGATAGATACAGTAATACAGCATGTGCACAGGCAGCTTCTGTTCGTTTTATTTATATTTAACAGATTCTTTTTGAAATACGTACTCTGTCATTTCTTTCTCAAATATGTAATAGCCGTTTCTGGTGCATGGGGGTTTTTTGGTTCATGATACTAATGTACTTACTTGATTTTATTTTTGTTTTTTGTTTTTCAGTCAGTACTGCTCCCCAACCTAAACCAGTGAGTATGATGTATTTATATATTTATTTAGTTTATGGTCATGGAACTTTTTCTCTGGGGTAATAGTTTGGTTGTATTCTAACCATTCAGAATTTTCTGTCCTCTTGCATGGCTCCTTTTGCTGCCTCACGTGCAATTTGTGTTGCTATGGTCCATTCTCAAGGCCAAGATTTGTACTCATTCAGGGCACCATTCTTTAAAGTGGATGATGAAGCCATATTGAGAAATGCCTTGTTGGAGAAAGTGAAGTGAGAATTAAGATTCAAGACTAAAATGAACAGATCACTGTGTAATGGTAATGGGTTAGTCATTACCTTAGAGCATTTTCTTTCTGTAATCTCACTACAGGCAGACAAAATGTCCAAGAATAAGAAGAAGAAATTGAAGAAGAAGCAGAAACGCCAAGCTGAGTTACTGGAGAAACGAATGCAAGAAATAGAGGAAATGGAAAAAGAGTCAAGTCCTGGACAGAAAGAGCCAGAAAAGCAGGAAGACACTGAGAGCCCTGTTGAGAGAGTCTTGATAGAGAACACTCCAAGCAAAGAAGCCCAAGAAAAACTTGGTATGATCCAGTATTTACAAAAATAGTGTTGTAACATCAAGATGATTTCTCATTATATTGTTGGGTGGTTCTGGCAATTTCCAGATGCTGAATTTGTGGCTGTATAGTAAGTAAGTCTAGGGTGGTGGTACTCAAGCATTTGGGTCTCTCGACCAAAGAACTTTTGTCTATGGGTTATGTTTGTCAATAACTGCTATATTAGAAATTAAAACATCTTGTATCATTATGAAAATAATTTTGACCTTGTAGACCCCCTGAAAGATTCCAAGGGACCTCTTGACCATATTTTGAGAACAGCTAGTGGCCAGCACTTCTTAAACTGTTGGTCACGCCCCCATATGGGATTGCAACCCACAGTTGCACAGAAGCACTGAAGGAGTTGCGAGTGAAAAAGTTTGAAGAAGCCCTCATCTGTGTTGTCAATTGGTATGGATGATGATGACCCTTTCTCTTTAAGGAAGAGAATTTTAAAGATCACTCGGGTTTTCTTATCAGGCTATAGGCATTATAAATGTGGGTTTTTTTAACGTTCTTGTTTCTTATTGTAATTTTCTCTTCTGTTCTTCCTTTTTTGTGTTTGTGGTGTGTTTCCTAGAAGAGGAAAGTGTCATTGCCCATGAACAGACGCTTTTAATGGAAGGCAATACTGAGAATATTTCATCAGAAATCAATTGCAATGGAGTGATTGAAATAACTAATTATATTGAATGCAATAATGAAGAGTCAGTGAGGCTTAAGGAAGATCATCATAATGCCAATGATTGTGATGCCCAACCTTTGAAAGGGGAAGAAGATAGCTTCCCAAGCTCCCAAAATGGCAAGAGCAGTACATCTCAAGAAATAACAGACTCTTGTACAGCTTTCAATTCTGGGGCATCAGAAACCATGCTGTATCAGCCGTCTTCAAGTGATGGTCACTCAGTAGAGCAATCATTCAGTGAGCAGGAGATCAGCCAGCTGCAAGAGAGCATCCGGGCAGAACTACCCTCCGAAGATGAAAACGAAAATAATGGACCATTGGATAACAAAGGTACCCAAGGTAGCCCAAAGAGTGTAAAAACACTTTTTTTTCCTTTAACGACAACATTTGTTGTTCCTGCTGGAGCTGAAGCATAACCACCTGTGCTGTCTCCCAGAGGTGAACACAGACGTTGCAGAGCCAGTTGCAGTGTGTAAGCAGCCAGCTATCAATTTCAGGGGTTTTCACCTTCCACCAGCATGATCTCTGAAGGGGGCTACAGAGATGGGATGTTTTTTCATTGATGGTGAAATGTGTCACTTGCCATTCAGGGAAAACTAGAACCCATTGAATACTTGGTGGGTATAGTGGTTGCTTCCAAGGTGAAGGTGTTGAGTTCAGGATTCAGAGGAGTTCCAGTTCGATGCTCTCCATGTATTAGATATCCTAGTTATCAATCAGGAGGTGTGTTTGTTGTCTCGGTGAGAATTATGTGACAGATGGTATTGTTTCTAGGCTGATGTTAACTTGTACGTATTGTCTTCAGGAAAATCTTCTGCTGGGAACTTTCTTCTTAATCCCCTTGAGCCCAAAAATGCAGAAAAACTCAAAGTGAAGATTGCTGATCTCGGGAATGCGTGCTGGGTGGTGAGTTAAATGTGCTGCCTCCTGATAACCTTCTTGTCTTCTCTAGGAAGATGACGAGCTCCAGTTCCCTCTCTCCAACCACCTGTGAGATGCACACTCAAAATGGAGCTCATCTCTTCCCCTCAGACTATTTCTCTTCTTTGACTGTCTCATTTCTGTCTGGGGGAGGGGGGATACCGTGCTGTTGACCTAGACTGACCACCTCTCTACTCTCATTGCTCCTCCATATCCAGTCTGCTGCTGAAGCTAGTAAATGATGCTTTGATGACTCCCCCATGTCCATCCCCCTTTTCTCCGCTCATACCACAGCTGCACTGTGTGGGCCCGCCTCGCTTCTTTTGTGAACTAGCCTTCTCAGTGGTGCGTCTCTCTGTAGCCAGCCTCTCTCCAGTCCAGTGTCCAGACAACTGCTAAACAGTGATTCCTAAGCACGGGTTCTAGCAACTTCCAGAATTAAATCCTTTCACACTGTTATCTCCAGCCCATTCTATTTCCACCCTATCTTTCCAGAAATATTACTTATCTTTACTTCCTCTAAGTTCCAGGCAAATAAGCATCTTTGCTGTTTTTTCTCTGTGTGTATTTTGTCTCCTTTCTTTGACCCACAATGGTCCCCCCTCTTAGAATCACTAGCTCCCTTCAAGGTTCAGCTTAGGTACCCACAGCCTCCTACAAGAGGCTTTCCTTCCCCGGCCCCCCCCCCCCCCCACCAAAAGTTACTTTGTACTTATTTTTATCTATTGTATATAGTTTGTATTTACTTACCTGTGTTCATACCCTAACCCTTCCTGCGACCGTAGAACGCAGGCTCTTTGAGGGCATGGCCCATGTTTTATCTTTCCATCTCTGGCCCCTAGCACAGGGCCTAGCACACACTCTTCGTGCTTAACAAATTCTTTTGAAGTTGATTTGAGGATGTTTTGAGTCTGACTATCAGTGACAGAACTTTTGGAGAATTAGTCACTTGTGCACTGCCTTTCCCATTTCGTGTGTAAGTCACAAGACAATTGATTTTAATAGTGTTGCTTGCAGTTTGCCATAATAACCTTAGTACAGAGGCATTTAAGAGGTTTAAATGCCTACTATGGGCAGTGCTGTAACATGGTGAAGGAAGAGCTTAGAAATCAGATTATCAAATCTTGATAACTTGTTTTTAAAAATATAATGTAAAACTTACTTAAGCCTAGCCCACTGCTCTTACATACTTGAAGTGTACATCTTCTGTTGATAATTTTAGTAATCATCTTCATGGCCATCATGCCCAGACCTTCATCTTGAGCTCTCATCTCCAGTCCCACATCAGCTAGTGTACCTCTTGTTATGTGTTCTACCATCACTTCAAACTCAGTATGTCAGAGACTGCAGTGATCATTTACCCCTAAAGACCAGCTATTCCCAGCCATTGTCTTAGTGATTCCCGCATTCTCATAGCCTCCTGGGGTCACAGATTCTGATACCTTGCTGCCTCAGACTTGTTCTAGATTCATTGCTCTCCTTGGTACCCATATTCAGGAATTTACCAGGTTGCACCCAGTGGATTGTCAGATCTAACCAATTTCATCTCTCAGATTTGATTTGATTTGATTTGATGGTGATTCTTTGATCTGTGATTCTTTGCTCACTTCTTTAGTTCAACTCTTTATCATCACACCTGAAAAGTCTTTCTAGCTAGCATTCCTGTCAACATAGCTGCCATGTTAAACTTGCCCATAACACCATCTTCATTGAACAATAGTCGAGATACCTCTTTATCAGCTGTGAGATCAGATTGAAAGTCCACAGCTTGGTATTTGGTTTCCTTCATCTTATCTCTCTCTGTTTCTCTCTCTCTTTCTGTTTGTCTGGCTCTCTCTCTCCCTCGCCCCCTTTCCCTCTCTCCAGGATGAGCCCTTCTTGATCGTGCCTTCAGATCTTTACTCATTGTCTACTTGGCAGCTTTTCTCAGCACGTCTTAATATCCTATACCTCCTTTAAGACTCAGGACAAGACTGTCTTCCTACATAAGTGCTTTCCCCTCACTTGGACTCACAGTGATTCAATCCTTATTTTAATTTCTTCTGCACTTGTGTGTCTATTAGCATTTTATCACCGTTGATTTCAATAATATTTTAAGATTGCAGGTTTTCATGTGTCATGCATTTGAGGAATCTATACAAATTGTCAACCTTTTTTTTTTTTTTAACTATTCTGGGACATATTTAGTTTTCTTAAAAAAAAAAAAGCAGCATGTTTATTCCAGACTGTTTAATCTAAATTTGTATATTTTTAAAGGAAAATTCTGCTTAGAACTAATAAAACCAACATGCTGATTTAAGAAATGAGAGTAGATAGCATGATACAGTGGGAAGAACCCTGGAATTGGAGTTAGAGGATCTAGGTTCATCTCCCAGCTCTTCTGCTTGTTAGCTGTGTGTAATTAAGCAAGATCTTTAACATTTTAGGGGCTCGAATTTCTCATGCTTAAAGTGATGTACTTTGCAGTTACTCCCAGCTTATGCTTGTGTTAAACTTTATTGGAAAAGTTTTAAAAGCTCCCATTATGTGATCCACATGACATTGTCTAAGGATTAAATATATTTTAATGTACTTTTACCCCTGTTTGCTTTATTTTACCTCAGCACAAACATTTCACTGAAGATATTCAGACAAGGCAGTATCGATCCCTGGAAGTACTAATTGGATCTGGTTATAATACTCCTGCTGACATTTGGAGCACAGCATGTATGGTAAGTTTCGCCATTCCTGTTTGACTATATGTTTTGCCCTAGAATGACAGAGAAATCGATTAAAATAAGGATATGGTGGTTTTTTGACGTAGCTGCCGATATTGAAAATCCAGCATCTAGTCATTTAGGTTTGGATCTAAAAGCTATATCAGGAACATCTGGTGTGTGCCATTCACTGCCTTCCAAGTTCCCATTGAGATGAAAGAACCAAATAAACTTCAGCTGATGAAGCAGTTGCTGGGTGGGAGAGGTGATTGCAAGATTTGGTTCAGATGCCTTTATGTGCTCTCTACCTCCAACTCCGTGTTCTAAAAACCCTTGCAAAACAGTTTGCACCTTCCTGAACTGCCTACCAGAAATACAGTAAGGGTTCTTGGTAAGGCTTCATCAGTGAGTATTTATTTTTAAGAGCCACAGCGCTTATGGTCAGCCCTCAGGAGTATTTAATTGCTTGGCTATAATTATTAGTCAGTTTTTAAAGTGACGCTGACAGGTATTGAGTTTTTAAGAATGGTAATTAGGCTTTAGGATGTGACATGATGGTAGAAAGATATTCTTTCAAAGCGTTTCCATGAGAATTCTTTTTGTAGGAAGACACAAAGAAGAATGGTAAATAATAGTAGAATTTTTAAATGTTTGCAAATTCTGCCAAGTTATTAGTGGTGATATGAATTATTTATTTCATCAAAGGTGTGAGAGGTATTGCATCCAACCATCTTGGTCATTTTGGGAAATTTTTGAATTTTCAGAATTGTGCTGCTAGAGCAGAAAAAAACCAAAAAGAATCTTTCCTCTCTCTCTTCACTTGTCTTTCTTGGTAGCCCTACAAAGAAGCTCCTCCCCTCTAGTTTGCTCCCTTCTACCCAGAGGAAATAAAACTTGGGAGATCTGAGCTTTCCAGAAGATAGAGAGAATACCACTCCCACCTCAACCTGATCAGTCAGGCTATTCTTACTTATGTTCTGACTTCACTCCCCTCACTCTCTAATCTTGACCCTATAGTTCAGCAGTTCAACTCTACACGACATTCTTGAATCCTTTGTTCCCTTTGTTCATCCCTAGCCAACTGGTAGCACTGATTACTCCATTATCTGACGCGTCCACTCCTGCTCCTGTGCTTCTAAATAGAGATAAAGTAAATCACACAACTGTGCTGAGTTGGGTACACTATAAATCCATGTAATCCGACTTCAGCTGGGCCTTCAATACTGTCTGTTCATCAAGGCTGTCGATCCTTTTCTTTCCTAATTGATTCCTTACCTCACTCCCCACAAAAGCTGTTTTCAGATCTTCCCTTCTCAAACCTCCCACCTCTTGCCTTTTACTGAGGAAAATTCAACGTGAGAGCCCTTATCTTTGTCTCAAAACCCCCTATCGTCTTCTGCTTTCTCCTCCTTGGTCCTAGTCTCTAACAAAGATGTGACCCTTCTCCTCAATAGTACTATACTACCCCGTCTATATACGTCCATGTTTCAAATCCTGCTTCTAAAAGCTAGCAGCATGGCCGTGGGCAAAGCAGTTCCTCTCAGAGTCTTAACATACCTCTGATTGTTAGGGGCATTTTTCCTTGTATTATCCTTAAACCTGGTTCTTTCGATTCTTTTTTAAAATTCGTTTGATATGCTTCTGCCCACTCCTTTGAGGTGAAAGTGTTTCAAATATTTGAAGTCAGCCGTGTTATATTTTAATCTTTTCTAGGCTGAGTACCTCTGAGTCTTTCCATGAACTCTTGGTTTCGGGGGCTCTTCAACACTCTGATCGCCATCTTTTGGACATATTCAAGCTTATCAGTGTCTTTCCCAAAATCTGGTGCCTGAGTTAGTACTGAAAAATTTGTGGTTGCCATTCCTCCAGATATGATAGACAAAACAGCTAACAATCTTTAGGATGTATTACTTGAAATACAGTGTCCCTAGACAAGAGGAGTTAGGACTTTATTCTTGTACCTGTTAAATTTTTTTTTTTTACCTTTTTTTTAAAATTTATTTATTTATTTTAGTTTGCCACACACGGTTCTACATAGTTTTGAGTTCCAGATTTTCTCCCCTCCCTCCCCCCTCCCTCCCCAAGACGGCATGGAATCTCATATAACTGTCATGTATAACTTCGCATTGAATTAATTTATGCACTAGTCAAGTTGTGGAGAAAAATTTTGACCAAGGGAATGAATCATGAGAAAGAAGAAACAGAACCAAAAAAAAAAAACCAACCCAAAAACAAAAGAGAAGCAGAAAAGGCGAGCATGTAGTGCGCCTCGATCTGTATTAAAACTTTACAGTTATTTCTCTGGATGAAGATAGCATTCTCCATCGTGAGTCCCCTGGAGTTGTCCTTGCCCCTTAGGTTGCTGAGAAGAGCGCAGTATGTCAGGGTTGGTCCTCACGGAATCCATATATCTGTGGCTGTGCACAACGTTCTCCTGGCTCTGCTCCGCTCACTCAGCATTATGTCATGTAGATTTTTCCAGGTTGTTACGAAGTCTGCATCATCCCCGTTTCTTATGGCACAATAGTATTCCATCACCTTCATATACCACAGCTTGTTCAGCCATTCCCCAATTGATGGGCATCTCTTTGATTTCCAATTCTTGGCTACCACAAAAAGAGCTGCTATAAATATCCTTGTACATATGGGTCCTTTTCCCGCTTGTGTGATTTCTTTGGGATACAACCCTAGAAGTGGTATTGCTGGGTCAAAGGGTATGAACATTTCTATAGCCCTTTGGGCATAGTTCCAAACTGCTCTCCAAAATGACTGGATCAGCTCACATCTCCACCAGCAATGCAACAATGTTCCAATTTCCCCACATCCTTTCCAGCATTTATCATTTTCCTGTTTTGTTATTTTAGCCAATCTGACAGGAGAGATGTGATATCTAAGAGTTGTTTTGATTTGCATTCTCTAATCAGTAGTGATCCAGAGCATTTTTTCATATGCCTATAGATAGCTTTAATTTCTTCCTCTGAAAACTGCCTGTTCATATCCTTTGACCATTTCTCAATTGGGGAATGGCTTGTATTCCTATATATTTGGCTCAGTTCCCTGTATATTTTAGAAATGAGGCCTTTATCAGAGATACTTGTTGCAGAGATTTTCTCCCAATTTTCTGCTTCCCTCCTAATTCTTGTTGCATTGGCTTTTTTTGTACAAAAACATTTCAATTTGACATAATCAAAATTATCCATTTTGCATTTTGTAATGCTCTCTATCTCTTGTTGGGTCATGAATTCTTTTCTTTTCCATAAATCTGATAAGTAAACTATTCCTTGCTTTCCCAAATTACTTATAGTATCAGCTTTTACTCCTAAATCATGAACCCATTTTGACTTTATTTTGGTATATGGTGTAAGATATTGGTCTATGCCCAGTTTTTGCCCTACCATTTTCCAATTTTCCCAACAGTTTTTGTGAAATAGTGAATTATTAGCCCAGAAGCTGGCCTCTTTGGGTTTATCAAAGAGTAGATTGCTAAACTTGTTGACTTCTCCATGTTGTGTACCTATCCTATTCCACTGATCCACAACTCTGTTTCTTAACCAGTACCAGGCAGTTTTGATGACTGCTGCTGTGTAGTACAGTTTAATATCTGGTGTGGCTAAGCCACCTTCTCTAGCATGTCTTTTCATTAATACCCTAGATACTCTAGACCTCTTGTTTTTCCAGATGAATTTTGTTATTATTTTGTCCAGCTCAGTAAAATAATTTTTTGTTAGTTCGATTGGTATGGCACTGAATAGATAGATTAATTTAGGTAAAATTGTCATTTTTATTATATTAGCTCGGCCTAACCATGAGCAACTGATATTTTTCCATTTATTTAGATCTGATTTTATTCGCGTGAAAAGTGTTTCATAGTTATGTTCATATAGGCCCTGGGTTTGTCTTGGCAAATAGACTCCCAAATATTTTATAGTGCCTTCAGTAACTTTGAATGGAATTTCTCTTTCTATCTCTTGCTGTTGGGCTTTTTCAGTAATGTATAGGAATGCTGAGGATTTATGTGGGTTTATTTGATATCCTGCAACTTTGCTAAAGTTGTTTATTATTTCAAGTAGTTTTTTACTTGATTCTCTAGGATTCTCTAGATAAATCATCATATCATCTGCAAAAAGTGATAATTTAGTTTCTTCTTTTCCTATTCTAATTCCTTCAATTTCTTTTTCTTCTCTTATTGCTACAGCTAATGTTTCTAGTACCAAATTGAATAATAGGGGTGATAATGGACATCCTTGTTTCACCCCTGATCTTATTGGGAATGCATCTAGTTTGTCCCCATTACAAATAATGCTTGTCGATGGTTTTAGGTAGATGCTATTTATAATTCTGAGGAAGGTTCCACTTACTCCTATGCTTTCTAGTGTTTTTAATAGGAATGGGTGTTGTACTTTGTCAAAGGCCTTTTCTGCCTCTATTGAGATGATCATATGGTTTCTGCTAGTTTTGTTGTTGATATGGTCAATTATGCTAATAGTTTTCCTAATATTGAACCAGCCTTGCATTCCTGGAATAAATCCTACCTGGTCATAGCGTATTATTCTCGTGATGAGTTTCTGCAATCTTTTTGCTAATATTTTATTTAAAATTTTTGCATCAATATTCATTAGAGAAATGGGTCTATAATTTTCTTTCTCTGTTTTGGCTCTACCTGGTTTGGGTATTAGTACCATATTTGTGTCATAAAAAGAATTTGGTAGGACTCCTTCTTCACCTATTTTCCCAAATAGTCTACAAAGTATTGGAATTAGTTGTTCTTTAAATGTTTGATAGAATTCACATGTAAAACCATCTGGCCCTGGAGATTTTTTCCTAGGGAGTTCATTGATGGCAAGCCCAATTTTTTTTTCTGATATGGGGTTATTAAGAAATTTCACTTCCTTCTCTGTTAGCCTGGGCAGTTTATGTTTTTGTAGATATTCATCCATATCTCTAAGGTTGTCAAATTTATGGGCATACAGTTGGGCAAAATAATTCCTAATTATTGTTTTGATTTCCTCTTCATTAGAGATGACCTCACCCTTTTCATTTTTGATACTGCTAATTTGATTTTCTTCTTTCTTTTTTTTAATCAAATTGGCCAAAGGTTTATCAATTTTATTGGTTTTTTCATAAAACCAGCTCTTTGTTTTATTTATTAATTCAATAGTTTTCTTGGTTTCAATTTTATTAATCTCTCCTTTGATTTTCAGTATTTCTAATTTGGTATTTAATTGGGGGTTTTCAATTTGCTCTTTTTCTAGCTTTTTCAGCTGTATGCCCAGATCATTGATCTCCTCTTTCCCTATTTTATTCATGTAGGCATTTAGGGATATAAAACTTCCCCTAAGAACTGCTTTTGCTGCATCCCATAAGTTTTGGTATGTTGTTTCATTATTGTCATTCTCTTGAATGAAATTATTAATTGTTTCTCTGATTTGTTCTTTGGCCCACTCATTCTTTAGAATTAAATTATTTAGTTTCCAATTAGTTTTTAGCTTATCTTTCCATGGTACTTTATTAAAAATGATTCTTATTGCATTGTGATCTGAAAAGGATGCATTGACTACTTCTGCTTTTCTGCACTGGATTGTGAGGTTTTTATGCCCTAGTACATGGTCAATTTTTGAGTATGTGCCATGTACTTTTGAGAAGAAAGTATATTCCTTTTTATCCCCATTCAGTTTTCTCCAGAGGTCTATCATATGTGCCTTTTCTAAAATTCTGTTTACCTCCTTAACTTTTTTCTTATTTATTTTGAGGTTAGATTTATCAAGTTCAGAAAGGGGGAGGTTGAGGTCTCCCAATATTATAGTTTTGCTGTCTATTTCTTCCTGTAACTCCCTTAACCTCTCCTCTAAGAATTTGTATGCCTTACCACTTGGTGCATATATGTTAAGCAATGATATTGCTTCATTGTTTATGGTGCCTTTTAGCAGGATATAATGTCCTTCCTTATCTCTTTTAATTAAATCTATCTTTACTTTTGCTTTGTCTGAGATTAGGATTGCTACACCTGCCTTTTTTTACTTTAGCTGAGGCACAATATATTTTACTCCAGCCTTTTACCTTTACCCTATGTGTATCCCCCTGTTTCAAATGCGTTTCTTGTAAACAGCATATTGTAGGATTATGGTTTTTAATCCATTCTGCTGTCTGCTTCTGTTTTGTGAGAATGTTCATCCCCTGCACGTTCAGGGTTATGATTTCTGTCTGTGTCTTTTTCTCCATCCTAATTCCCCCTGTTTATGCTTTTATTTCTCCCTTTCCCCTTCTCCTCCTCAACAAAGTTTTGCTTTTGACCACCGCTTTCCTCAGTTAACCCTCCCTCTTTATTCCCCTCCCTTATCTTACCGTTACCCACTTGCTACTTCTCCTCTCCCTTCTGACCACCCCCCTCCCTTTTTCCTCCCTTATCCTGCCACTTCCCGTAGGACAAGTTAGATTTCTAAACTTATCAGAGTATGTTATTCCCTTCTTAAACTAGATTAGATGACAGTAAAGCTCAAATACTGCTCTTCTCCCTCCCTTCTTTCCCTCTACTATAATATGTTTTTGTGCCACTTCATTTGGTGTAATTTACCCTTTTCTACTACCTCCTTACTGCTTCCCTCATAGCCCTCCCTTTATATCTCTTACTTATATTTTGTATCTTTACATCAGTTAATTTATACAGGCATTCACAACCTATGTATATCCCTTTCAATTGTCATAATAGCTGTACCATTCACAAGAATGACTTATATGTATATATATAAGTGTATATATATATATATGTGTGTGTGTATATATAAACATACATAAGATGATATAATCCCACATAAAGATGTAAACAACCTGCCCTTATTGGTTAATAAGGTTTGTGGGGTTTTTCCCCCTGGTTACCTTTTTATGTCTCTCTTGAGTTTTGTATTTGGAGATCAAATTTTCCATTGAGTTCTGGCCTTTTCATCAGGAAGGTCTGGAATTCCCTTATTTCATTGAATGTCCATCGCCTTGCCTGGAAAATTATGCTTAGTTTTGCTGGGTAGTTGATCCTTGGTTGTAGTCCCAGCTCCTTTGCCCTTCGGAATATCATATTCCAATTTCTCCTGTCTTTTATTGTGGAAGCTGAGAGATCCTGCATGATCCTGACTGTAGTTCCACGATATTTGAATTGCTTCTTTTTGGCTGCTTGCAGTATTTTCTTCTTGAGTTTATAGCTCTGAAATTTGGCTATAATATTTCTTGGTGTTTTCAGTTTGGGATCTCTTTCAGGGGGTGATCGGTGAATTCTTTCAATGACTATTTTGCCCTCTGGTTCTAGGACCTCTGGGCAGTTGTCTTTGATAATTTCTTCGAAGATACTGTCAAGGCTCTTTTTTTCATCATGGATTTCCGGTAGACCAATAACTCTCAGATTGTCTCTCCTGGATCTATTTTCCAGGTCAGTTGTTTTGCCAATCAGATATTTCACATTTTTTTCTATTTTTTCATTCTTTACGTTTTGTTTTATTACTTCTTGGTGCCTCATAGATTCATTAACTTCCACTTGCTCAACTCTAATTTTTAATGAGTTAGTGTTTACATTTTGCTTTTGAGTCTCCTTTTCCAATTGGTTGATTTTGCCTCTCGCGGTGTCCTTTTCTCTCTCTAGATTCTGAATCTCCGTAGCCATTTCTCCAATCTTATTCTTTAGGGACTTAATTTCATCAGTGGATTTTTTTTCCCTTTCTTCCATTTTTTCCATATTTTCTTTTAGCTCCCTAATTTGGTTTTTAAAATCCTCCTTTAGCTCTTCCAGCAGTGCTTTTTGGGCTGGAGACCAGTTCATATTACCTTTTGAGGTATCTGATGTATCCACAGTATCGTTACTTCCCTCTTCCATATTTGTATTTTGATCCTGCCTGTCTCCATAAAAAGAATCTATTGTCCTCGGTTTTTTTGTGTTCTTCTTCATGTTGGTTTGCCTTTTGCTGGCTTTACAATGAATTTCTATCTGTGGGCCTCAGGGCTTTCTGTCCCAGCTTTCTAATTCTGGGGGTTGTGAGTCTAGAATTATAACCTTCAGTTTCCTGAGGTGTGGGGCAGGGGTCTGGCTTTCTGGCGTCACACTCCCTGTGGGTGCTCTTCAGCACTTGCTTTTCAGCAATGGTCTCAGCTGTTTGTTGTTTGAGCTGATGTCTGGCACTTCCCCTGGGGGAGCAAGGTTACGTCTGGGCTCCTGGCGTTGACCCCTGCCAACTCTGCCCCTATGGGACTAATGAACTTCTGCTATTTGATCACTGAAGCCCCACTACTTTCTGCTCAGTTCCAGCGTTCTTTTTTTTTGCCCTGAGGGATTCTCTGGGTGGGGAGGGGAGGGATTAGAGCTGTTTACCTGGCCATTAAACTTCCCGGGAGTTCAAGAAGCCACGTTTAATACGTTTGGGCTGCAAACTTCTGGAGACGGTGTTTCATGGGTGGCGTTGCGCTGCCTCTCATCGCTTCCACAGACTGCCGTCCTGTGTTGGGAGGCCTGGGGATCTCCGCCGGTTTCGGGTGCCCAGCTTTCTCCCAGCCCGTCTCCCACGTGGTTTTCCTGGCCAGCCCTTCTGCCTTGGTCTGGAGCAGCTCTGCACCGAGCACTCTCCGAGCCTACAGTTTCGTGCCTCCGGCCTTTCAGACTCTCCCGGCTCGGAAATTTGCCCCACGCAGACTGCTTGTGGTTTCTGACTCTCTCAAATCTGCTCAAATTCACTTTTTTATAGGAATCTGACAGACCTTGTGAGAGAGCTCCAGTAAGACGCTGCCTTCATGCAGCCATCTTGGCTCCGCCCCTCCTGTTAAATTTTTTAATATCACATATGGTCTATTCCAACCAGTTATGAGCATTTGGATCCTCCAGGGTAGTAGCTAACCCTACATACCATCTTCAGATCGGATAAGCAAGCCTCGTGTGTTTTCATTGAAGTAATTGATAAGTTTTACAGGGCTGAAGCAGGATCAGTAGGGTGCTTCATCTAAAATCTTACTTAAGGTTGATGTCCATTAATTACTGTTCTCTGGTTCCAGTTATTAAGCCGCTTCAGAATTCAATATGCTTAATTTATATTTATATTTATTATCATCTAGTCCACATATTTTCCACAGATACCATGAATAACTTTGTCTAGGAGGATGATACACAGCAGGTTGTGTTCAGTGTTTCCCTTCTAGAATACTATGAAATGTGGTCACTTTCTCCTAAAGAAGTCCCATCACTTCTCTTTCCCCAGTCAGTTCATCCTAAGTGGTCAGAATCAGAGTAGATTCACATTTTTCTGAAAGATAAAATGATTAACAGAACGTCCTTAAGCGTCCTTCCCAGTGTCATCGTCCTTTCCCTTTGCCACTTGAAGTGGCAGTGTGACAAAAACGTCATTGAACATGGTAGTAGTAGCAACAACAAAAAGGCAAAAGGCTATGAGAAATATAATTAGATTTGATTGACCCAGTGACCTTCCTAGGGAATGCTGAATGGTGGTTGGGAGGTAGCTATCATAGCTCACGTTCCCTATCGGTATTGCTGGGATTCCATTTCAGAGCCCATGGATGTCATTGGAAGTTGCTGCATTCTATGCAGTTCAGGTTCTGACACTTAAGCCCTTTGGTTTATTGAACCAGGCTGGGAAACCTCCAGCCTTGAGGCTACATATGGCCCCTCTGGGTCCTCAAGTGTGGCCTTTTGACTGAATCCAAACTTCACATGATAAAAGGATTTGTTCTGTAAAACTTGGGACTTAGTCAAAAGGCAGTACCCAAGACCCTAGAAGGCCATCCCTGATAGACCATCCACTTCCTCATATCAGGGATGGAATTTAAGGGGAGGGCATTTACAAGGACTTGAGGAGGAGGAGGATGTGATCTAGACCAGGGGTGCAGGACATGGATTTGGATTCAGTCGAAGAGCCACACTTGAGGACCTAGAGGGGCCATATGTAGCCTCAAGGCTGGAGGTTTCCCACCCCCAGACCTTAAAACATACCAAACATGTTTTTGCCATTCACAGCTAAGAAATCTGTTCATTTTATGGTACCACAAATTGCTGCTATGCTTACCTGGCAAGTGATCCATCTAATGGTCATATTGAGTTGTACTGAATGGACTTCTGTAAATGGTCCTTAGATTAAAACATCATATTTCTGTTTCCTGATAGATCCCCTACCATCTCGCTTAAAGGCAGATCAAATTACCATGCAAATGAGCACTCAGCTTAGACAGCAGAGTGGAGATTTACTTCTTCCCAATTCATTTTTCTTTAATCATTGTCACTTCCTAATGATTTCTCTACCATCTTCAGATAGAATCCTACCTTGCAGCAGTTGGGTGGAATAAATCACATTGGCCATGATTGACAGTTGAGTTCTTATTTTTATAAATACTGCACAATCTCTTTGACAAGAAAAGGTGTTCATATGTTTTAGCATCAGTCTTCTGAACTCACAGTTGGCACAGCATCAGTGACAGTTCTCTTGTTTTCCTTTACAAGGAAATCTTCTTGTTCTGCTTACTTTCTTACAGTGCAGGAAAACTTTCATCTCATTCAGTGAACACCCACTTTGCTTTCCACAAAAGAGCTTTTTGCCTTTTGCCACCACAAAAAGTGCTGCTGTAAATACTTTGGTGTATACTGAGACCTTTCCCTCTGTTTTTGATCTCTTTGGTGGGTGTGTGGGTATGTATGCCTATTAGTGGTATTACTGAGCCAAAAAATATGCATAGTTCAGTGACTTTTGGGGTATAATTCCAAATTCTTTCCAGAATGGCTGGACCAATTCACATCTCTACCCACGGTGTATTAGGATGCCTTGCCATGCCCCAACAACATTGACCATTCTTGTCCTTTGTTTTGTCTTTATCAGTTTTCTGTGTAGGAGTTGAAACTTCAGAGTCATTGTATTTTATATTTTACTTTTCATTGATTTGGAGCAGGCTTTCATATGATTATTTATTGCATTGCTCCTTTATTGCTTCATGTCTTTTTCTCTGTTTATCTATTGGGGAATGGCTCTTGTTCTTGTCTGTCTGTATTAATCATCTCTACGTCTTGGTTATCAGATCCTTAGCGGAGGAATTTGCTGCAAAGGTTTTTCCCATTTTACTGTTTCCATTCTAATTCCGACTGAATGTTGCTGTTTGTGCAGAATCTTTTTTTTCGCATCACAGTTGTCTTCATCTTTAAAGATCACCGCTCTCCCTTATTTGTTTAAGAATTCTCACACTAAATATGGTTATCTAAGGTATTGTCTACCTTCTAATTTTTTATAATGTGACCTTTTATATTTAGACCTTGTCATTATTTAGAGCTCATTGGTAGCATATGGTGAGATGTCATTCTAGACCTATCAAGATACAGTTCCAGTTTTCTGAGTAGTTTTTGTTGAATAAGGAGTCTTTGGTCCAGAAGTTTGTATTCTTGGATTTGTGAAAAACTGGGCTACTATCTAAGCTTCTAATGTATCTCATCTGCCTACCTTCTGAGCTTTTCTGTTTTGTTTGGTTTTTTAAAACACTATCAGGTAGTTTCAATAATTATTGAGAGTTGCCTTGGGCCCTACGAGGTTAAGGGACTCATGCAGGATGTGTCCAGTGCAGGACTTGAACTCAGATCTTTGTGATCCAAGACTAGCTCTGTATTTACCCTGTCACTGCCTTTTAGGTTTAATGGTTCATGTTTTCTCACTTTCCATTATATCCCTTTATATTCTTGACCTTTTTTTCCTTTGTAGTAACTAGCTAGTTTTTTTTATGATGCTTTAAGGTTTGCGATGCACTTTCCAGATAGCTCTAATTCAGGTAAATTTTGTCATTTCATTCTGGATCTGTGAAGTAACTTTTCAGCCCTTTTATGTGGCACTAAAGCTGTAAGTCAGTTTAGGCCGTGTTGTTGTTGTTTGTTGTCATCATCGTATCAGCTAAACACCCTCAGCCTTTGTAAGATTCTAGATTGTATCACTAAAATGGGAAGTTAGAGAAAGGAGACAAAAGTCACAAACTTTCTATCTGTGAGGTGCTGTTTCTGAGAAATTGGACTGATTTGGCCCTTTCTTCAATGTCTCTGATATCAGTAGTGTTACCGCCGTTCTCTTGAAGAGTTCGAAATTGTTTTTTTCCATTTCAGGTAGCTTATAGAATACTGTTCAAAAGTATAATATTCTTTATGCTTTGCTGGTTTCTTTTACCTGTCAGAACATGAAAATAGCCTTGTTTTCTATTTCTGGAGCACGACTACTTTGTTTTGACAGTGTAGCAATCGGATGCCTCCAGCAAACTGTTTCACTTCTTGCATCATTTTTTAGGCCCTAGAACCAAGGCAGAAGGTAAAACGACCATTATATGGCCACGAGTACAAAAAGACTTGCTAACCAGATTTATGGAATGCTTAACTTATGAGTAACGTCGGCACTTTTCGCACCCAAAGCCAGCTTCTTTTTTTGTTTTTCTTTCTGGTGGTTTTTCCTTTTTGTTCTGATTCTTCTCTCACGACATGACTAATGTGGAAATATGTTTAATATGATTGTACATGTGTAGCCTATATCCGATTGCATGCCTGCCATGCTGGGGAGGGGAAAGGGGAAGGAGAAAAAAAATTGGAGCTCAAAATCCTATAAAAGTGAATGTTGAAAACTAAAAAAAAATTGAAAGTAACCATCTAGCCTAAGATCACAAATAAGAAGAGTAAAATCTGCTTCATGTCAAGTAAGAAAAGTGTCCCTCTTGTCACGCATATCTTTTTACATCCATACTGCAATCATTGTTGAGGATTAGGGAATCATTCGGAGTGGTGGTTATTACAAAATGCATGTAGCGGATTCAGGAAGTCTTTTCCAAAAAGCTACAATAAATTCTTGTTCATTTGGTTTGACACCAATCCATGCTGCTTGGCTGACTGCCCAGCAAGGCCGCCTGAGGTCTCACCTAAGCACTGTTGCTATGTTATCTGCTTCAATCTTACTTGTACATCTTGGGGAACTGGGAGGAGTATGTTCTAAGAGAACAACCTAAATTAATTAATTGAGGGTGTAGTTATCATGGCCAACTGGCAGACTCTCCTACAGCCAGAGCCATCCACCACCATCACCACTGCCACCACCACCCCTTCCCCACCCCCCCCCCAAAAATCCTATTTTAATGAGAAGCAAAAGTAAAGGAGAATTGGAAAGCCATCAGATATAACTTAAGGATCGAATCTGAAAAAAGGGCTCTGAACATCTGAAAAAAGAATAGAAAAATATGGAAGCGCATCGGGCACGCACATAAATCAGACTTTTCCCTGGACTGCTAAACATTGGGATCAGCACACATAGGAGTAGAAGAAACAGGTTTTACTTGCAAGTAAACTGAGAACTTTTTAAGGTGGGCCATTATTTATGTTCCCAGATTGTCTCCCTTCCGATCCAGTTTCTCTGTTGAGTTGGTCCTCTCACATTACCACTCTACTCTCCTTCCCTTTCAATGTTGACTCTTGTGTCAGGCCTTATCAGCAGAGCTGCACTAGTCAGTAACTAGAGGAGATTGCAGAAAGCACTTTCCATAACAAGTCCTTCAGCCAGTCATGAATGATGTCATTGGCTAGGGAAGAGAGAGGATATAAGGATCTTGTCGGCATCCTTTCTTTTGCAGGGGTTTCCTTGTGTCACTATGTTTGGCTCTCCAGTGAAATCCCTTCTGATCAGTTTTTCTTCACAGAGACCTGTAAAACTCAAAAAGCTGTTTTTCCCCAGTGATATTTCTTTCTCCCACTGTTAGTATCCCAGTAAATCTCTTTAGGAGGAGTGGGGGGCGGGGGTTGGGGAACAGCACTGATGTGTATGAGAGATGACTGTATCCTATAGAAAGGGCTCTGAAACACTTGAAACTCCTATTAAATACACCATATGTTGCATTTAGTTCCAATTTCTACCATCCTACTAACATTCTCCCAAAGAATGTTTCTCCTAAATACATTGCTATGATTGCTTTCTGAAGTCCTACCAAAATGCCATTCGTTTAATATTACCCTTAGCAGTAGTCATCAAATGAAAGGATACAGTTTTACCAAGTGCCGTGTGGAGGTACAGTGTCCTGTGCTTCTCTGGAGGTAGTAGTCTGCTGCAAGCCAGACAGGTTCACAAATTTTCCTTTTTTTTTTTTTTTTTAAATCAAGTCTGCCTTTTTGATGAAGATTCAGTTCCCAGGCCTTTGGTGAAGAAGGTTAAGTAGTATAATTTGTTCTCTCTGAGAACAGCTCAGAAATGAAGTAGCTTAGCACACCTCTCGGAAGAAGCTGTCCCGTACTGTGGGCTGAGGGTGGGCGACTCTGAAAGAATGGTAGCGGTCCTGGGTCCCAAGTCCAGGAGTGGTTACGAGAATAATCCAGTGACAGGGAGGGTAATCCTGATATGGATGCAGGCTCAGAGCGACACACCCAGCTAGAAAATAGCATCTGGGCTCTGGCCTCACAGCACCTTTTGGAAGTGATTGTCCTTAATCTCTAGTCCTGTGTAGCTCTTCACAAGTAATTTAGGCACATCCAGAAAGAGTTTGCTTCATGATCTCAGCCCGCCCTTGCCTCATGAGACAAGGAGAGAATAAATTGAAACCTCAGATAGTCAGCCCTCTCCTTTCTCAAATTACTCCTCATTCCCCTCTTTGACTTTGTGTTCCCTTCACATCTGCAGCTATTCTCAGAAAATAATCTCTGTTCAATGTGAATTTTTCCCCCTCTTCCCTCAATTGTAGTAATTATACTTACAGATATTGGTAGCTCGAAGTCAGTTTCCAGAGCTAAGGAGTACTTGACTCAAGATGGAAGGGAAAGAGTACCTACATCATCTGAGTTCAGACAGTCCTTAACCAAGCTGAGCCGTTATTGTACGGGTCTAAGATGTAGGACAAGGATTGCCAGAGCAAGAGGGTGCATGGAGGGGAGGGAAAGAGCAGCTCCTTGTGTTAATTAGCTTCGATTATTCTTCCCTTTCATTCCACTGAACCTAGAAAAATGCGCTGCCTTCTTCTGCTGCCCCGTTGCAACGTCCAGAAACCTGTCTCTCTGATCTCTCAGGAGAGTTCCACATTGTTAGGTGATCCAAGCGACCTCCCTTACCTTTATATTCCAGGTGGTTGTGCTTTACAGGTCATTTACACCAGACATTTGAATTATTTCAGCATACTTAGGATATATTTTTAAATAAGCTACACTGAATGTCTTTTCTCTATTTTACATTGATAGGTTTTTATTAAACAAGATTTGAGTAAAACCTAGTGATTCTAATGTGGTTACAGGTAGATTATGTGTTCACCTTTTTATAGCTTCTGGAGTGGAGCTAAATATATTATTAATGTAAACAGGATAAGACCTTTTTGTTGGCTTTACCCAGTAATAATAACTATTTCTCCTCCCCAGATGCCTCTTGAAAAGAGTGCTCTGCGTTTGTAGCGGAAAACTAAACTTCCTTTTTTCCTTCTTTTAAACAGACTTTATCCTTCCAGCCTCCAGCCTTGCTCTGGAATTTTACTTCCCTCTGGTAGGGATTGTTGAAGAAAGGAAAATTTGACTCATCTGTTAATTCCTTTTTCCAAGATAACATGTCCAGCACTCCAGCCCTTCCTAAGTATTGTCAGATCTAAGACCAAAATCAGGGCCCTCAAGTTTTGTATATTGAGCACATCTACAGCTTGGGAAGCCCTCTCCAGGGATAAAGCATCAGGGTGGAACCTTAAAGACTCTACCCCGTGATTCACAGATCTGAGACTACCTCCTAACTACCAGGTGAGACAGTCAACCCACTAATAAAGATTGTTGGACATGTTATCTTAGAGAAAAGGACTTAGTGGGAGAATCATTATTTTCTTTTGGGCAAATCACTGCATGGCACTTTCTGACCACACGTTCATGTTGCCTGCAACATGCTATGTTTGCCTTATAAGCAGTATCAGGTTTCCCTTCTTCTGCATGTTAATTTCTGGTCCTGGATGTTTTGGTTAATTTGGATTTAAATTTTCAAATAAAATTTTTCATGTTGCCACCTGGATCAGGTTTCCCTAAGAAAATATTGGCTGAGAAAAATACAGAGGCTAGATTGCTAGACTTGGGGAGTCAAGTGTCTTGAATTTTATACTTGGCTTCTGCCACTATAACTTTCTGTCTGATGTAGAATGAGCAGTTTAGTCATCTTTTTGCTCCAGGTATCCTATTTGTAAAAATCTGTTAACCTCCCTGACGTGTTGTAAGCATGGGTAAAAATATTGTAGTGTGACTTAACACAGGAAATGTATGTTGAATTCAGGTCCTCCTGACTCCAGGCCCCGTGTTCTGCTCGGTTCTCTAGTTTTACCAAACCAAAAAACAGACTCTGAATGCGCCTGCACTAATGCAGCCCCCATTCATTTGGCATATAATCTTGTGGTATTTTTAAACTTGTCCTTGCTTTCAGAAAAATCACTCTTCTCTTGTACTTTTTGTTTCTGTGATTAGTAAAAGCAAACAGTTGTGGCAAATGTCTTTAAAGTGGAACACGTTAATGTAGAAAATTGCAGAGTTTCTTAGCCTAGAGACTTTAAAGAAGAGTTGTTAGTTCTCTGTCTGGCCAGGTTCAGTGTAGTCCCTCTTGGAGGTTACAGACAAGGATGGCATCTTGAAGCTCTTTCCAACACTAAAATTATTTGTTTACAAGGTATTTCTAGTGCTGACAAGTACTTTGCTTTTTATGGTAAGTCTCTTTTAAAAAAAAATGTTACCGGCTTGGTATTGAACTGGTGGCCTAGAACCCAGAACCATACATACAAAAAATATGTATGGGGTGTAATTTTCTTTTGAACTAGGACATGGGGAATTTGCTGCCTGGAGGTTATGCACTAAAATATGGAGCCATTTCAGAAACTAATCACTGAATATCTAAAGGGAATATAATTGGTAAAATTGCTGGATTAAAAAGCTGTTACTCTGGGAAGCAGCGACTTTAGCATCCAAGATGAGCCAGCAGCGCATGCCAAAGATTGCGATCCAAAAGAGGAAGCCCAGAAGGCTGTTTGCTGTTACTTACTCCTTCTATTCACATGGAATAATGATATGTTAGCATTAACAGAATTCTCACTCTTACCCCATCCATTTTACCAAGATACAGGTTTGTGGAAGGAGATCTTTTTTGGAATTGGCATTTTTCTAAAGGTATTTGCAGGAATTCAGCTGCTTAGAACTGCTCCAAATAGAAATGAGCAACACAATTTCCTCCTCCTGATCTCAAGCTCTCTCTTTTCTTTGATGCTTTAATATGCCACTGTCCTTTTTTTCTTAGGCCTTTGAATTAGCCACGGGAGACTATCTGTTTGAACCTCATTCAGGAGAAGAGTACACTCGAGACGAAGGTGAGTCCGTCTTTGGTACGTCCCCAACAGCCCAGTGGTTGGGGATTTTTAGTTATTTTTTAGAATTTGTGAACATTGTTGATGGTGAAAAGATCAGGTCTTTTCAGAATCCAAAAGGTGCCAAGTTTTAAGCCCCTTGCAGTTGGAGCGAGCAGCCGTTACAGCCAGGCTTACGTCCCCATGTGTTTGATGTAGATCCCACAATAGGTGAGAACACAGAAAAGGGTTATTCATTTAAAAAAGCCTTTAGGTCTTATTAGAGGCTATGGGGGAGTAGGAGAACTAGGTGAGGCTGAGGCCTCATTGCTTCTGTTTGGGCTCCTAATGATCTTTTGCTCTATCGTGTCTTTGCTGTTATTTAGTAGGTTTACATATTGATACATGTTACTACTTTACTGGCATCTTATGTAATTCTGAGATAGCATAGGTTCTGGTGCAATTCTTGTCTTACGTTCATGTCCTAATGACCTCCTTGTGTCATGGAGGCAGCCTGAAATTCCTGAAGGCTTTGCTCACGTAGCAAATGATCTGGCAGGTCCTACCAAATTGGACAACATAGGCCTGCGCCGAGGCACAGCCTTGTTGAGTTTGGAGAGGCTCCACGTGATAAATTCTTTTGGCCACAGCAACTCATGGAGACTTTGTTAAGGCTTGAACATTAGTTCAAAGCTCACCTGCATGAGTGAAATCATAGATCCTTGGAGTCATTAGTATATGATTTGTGTATAGTACTGAATTTTTATTGACACTCCCAAAAAGTCCCAAAAGAGGGAACACCAGCTGTTTGTCACTTCCATTTGGAAATGTACGTACATCACTTTATTTCATTTACTCCCGTATGTATCAGCATAGTCTATGAGGTTTTCCTTTTTAATAACTACGTAGTAAGGTCCCTCCTAGCTCTAATAATCCATTATTCTTTCTCATTAGATATTGTTCTATAGTCTATGCTGGGTCAAGTATTATCAGTTTATCGTGAGAGAGGGTATTAACAGTTCATTCTCCCAAATGTAAAAGGGGGGGTCCCCCCCACAAATCTCTTGCTTTTCTCATGTTGTCCACCTGGGCCTGTGCAGCTTGGGGCCCAAAAAGTGTTCTAGCTGATGCCTTAGCCAAGATCTCAGTTTCAGTAAGATGGGAGAGATGCCTGTTAGACATAGTTTATGTAGATGTAAACTTCAAAAGCTCTCTGGGGGAGTATCACTACAGAATCATTCTCCGGATTGGTCCCATCCTTTATCTGATACATGCTGAATATTTCCTCAGGAACTGCACACTTAAATAGTGCTGTAGAAATGCTTGGATCCCAGTGTTTGGCAGGAAGGAGATTTTTTTCCCCCTTAATTTACCAGTTATTCCTATAAACAAGTACTGATAATTCTGGTACATTTGAATCTCTTCAGCTTACCTGGTACTTAAATCTTGGGTTGCGTAATACCTTTATAATGCCCCAAAATTAAAGTTTAAAAAAGAATGTATTCATGGATGGAAAGCCCCAGATAAAGAAAGGAAAAAATAATAGACCTATTGTCCATAAAACTAGAAAATTCCAGCTCATTGCTTCTAAGGCTCATCATACCCCCCTCCAACAAATTTCAACCCGTATACTATTTCGTGAATGACACAAGGTAAAACGTTTTTTTAAATGCAGTTCATTTAGCAGTTATCAGTAAGCCCTGGCTACTCAGTCCTAGGAGTATGTATTTGACTATTTGCTACCTCCCCACCTTGACTTTTGGAGGTTATGTTTTCATGAACTTGCCTGGGTTCGTGTCTTTGAAAATGAGGTATTTTGCTTTGAAAGATCCTATAGCTATCCAGAAAGTAGATTCTCCCTCCCCTCCCCCAAGGGGATCACATCAGGTGGCCACAGTAGCCTCTTTCACAAGCGGATAGGAAGAGATTTTGCCACTGTGGGGTATGTTAGAAGAATCTGTTGGAGATGGAGAGAAAACAGGACTTAGGGAGGTATTTTGTTTACAAATGTACAAGACCCTGGATATTTTTGGAAGATAGGTAGATGTAGATATAGATTTACCTAAAGGAAAAGTCAATCCTGTCGATAACAGGTAAGTTAGAAACAAAGTGTTTGAATTAAACATAAAAGTGCAGCCTAAGGGTGAAATGGTATGTTGTGTCCCACCTAGGACCCTACCCACAACTTCCTCAGGAGCAGAAACAGTGGTTCTGATGTTGGCCCAAAAGCTCTTACCATTCTGTGGTACAATTGCTTCTTACATAAAATTATTTTGTTTCATGACATCTCTTTCTAATCTTTATTTAGCTGGAAAGAGACAGAAATTCCTTGCTGGAATTGATTTTTCTTTTTTATTCTGTACTTGTACTACCCAGAGTCCTAGACAGTATGTTAAATTGTCCTAGGATGGGGGGAAAGTTAATTTTTTTCCTACCTTGCCTAAGAATAGGACATTCCCAAGTATTTGCCTTCATGATATATTGAGCCAGCTGTGCCAGTGAGAGATTTCAAGATAGAAATGTATAAGCACTGTAAAAGTGGTCGGGGTTTGCCAAGTTCAGTGTGTTTGGTCCCCGCTCCCCAGCATGTGTTCTGTAGATAGCGCTCAACAGCCCTTGAAAAAGTGATTCTAGATTAAAGCGTGTTCTCAGCTCGCCCTTGATGCGATGCTGTCCTTCTGTTTTAGACCACATTGCGCATATTATAGAGCTGATAGGCAGAATTCCAAGACACTTTGCCCTCAGTGGGAAATATTCACAGGACTTCTTCAACCGCAGAGGTAGTATTGAATCATGTTAGTTTCTATACAGGCGTCAGGGACATACAGCCGTGGGAAGCAGAGCATTCACACCCAGGTATCATACTAGCCACCAGCCAGGGAGCCCTGCATGGGTACCTGGTGGTGTGGCTCTCAGGACTCTCCATCAGCTGAATCGAGTCCCTCCCTTACGTTGAGAAATGAAAATGGGCATTAGAAGCTCAGCCAAGTACAGAGGTGTGCATGCTGCTCTTTCTCCCATTCTCCAGAGCTGCATCTGCTGCTTGGCAGCAAGCGGGTCAGCCTTAGCCCTGTTATGGATGTCTTTTTCTTTCCTCTTTAAAATGTTTGGAACACACAGATCACATTGCATTGATCATAGAACTGCTGGGGAAGGTGCCTCGCAAGCTCATTGTGGCGGGAAAATATTCCAAGGAGTTTTTCACCAAAAAAGGTAAAAGACACATGTCATCGTTTAACCTCCTGACATTAGGGGAAAATGTTTTAATAAAACCTAAAAGGTAAGTATAGCCCCGCCGGAAACCATGGGGTCAAAGGAGCAACTCTGTCAAGTTTCTATGTGTTCTTTATATCTGTTGGGAGAAAATGCCAGTAAAGAGGACTGTGCTTGTGCTCAGCATCTCCTCACACCTATCAAATCCTGAGCTGGCATTCAGAGAGCCTTCGTTGTGACTTCTGTGTGGATTAAGAGCATTAATCTCTCTGATCTTCAGGTTCCTTCTCAGTAAAATAAGCACCTTGAGCCACATGATAGATCCTTGAACCTCTAATCTTAAGCTTCCACTTTGGGGAGTTTGATTTCTCAGAAAATAATGGTAATACTGAATACTTTTCTCCTCCCCTCAGTGGAGAGTTAATAATTTGTGTATAAGTTACTGGTAACTTGGAGGTAATGCACATTGGCATGGTCACCTCATTCGTATTAAATGCTGAGGTGCCAGGTGCCAAAAGAGCATATAATGTAAAAGGTTGGAAATTTGTTTTGAATGCTGTAGTTACAACTGAATATATATTACATGTGTGTGTGAAAGTTTAGAAATTCACTTTAAACAATAGAAGAAAAAGTACAAATCTGTCTCTGGAGGAGTATATAATTTACCTATACTGTCCTCTGATTTCTTCCAGTGCTGAGAAGAAATATCCCTCAAATAGCATGGCAGAGTAGGAGCAACAGTGGCCTAGGAGATCTGAAGCTCATTCATGTCTTTGCCATTGTAGGCATAGGGCCTGAACTGGTCACCCCACTCTGGGCTTCAGTTCCTCATCTGTAAAGTAGGGCAAATCTGTAAGCTTTGTTCCACCTCTGAAATGCAGATCTCTTTGGATTTTAGTTAAATGGGCTTTCAAAGGGTTTCCTTGATTCATGCAAAGAATAATAGGAAATTGAAAATCTACAAGGACAAGCAAATAGTTAAGTAAATACCACTTACCCAGGGAAGGGGAGATGTCATCAAATCAAGTTAGTAAATAGTATTTTTGTAGGACCATAAAATTGCAAACAAGATTGGAGGAAGAAGCCCCAAAGCCATATAAAATTACCTATTGCATGGAAAATTGTTGAGCCTTAGAGAGAGGATTAATTTGACATTTCTCTTGGCTTGCAGAATTGGATGGCATGTTATTTTGTTGTCAGATAAAGCTCATAGGATTTTATTTTTTGTTTTTGAAGATTTAACAATTCTTATACAAACTTTTTTTTAAGGAAACTTTGTATTAATGTGACACATCTTGAAGCCCAGAGAATTAGAATAGATGCGTGATAGAAGAATATGTAATTTTTTAATAATTTTTTGTTTTTTACACTACCTAAATTTCCTCCTGTATCCTTCCATTTTCTCTGTCTTGGACCCCTTCTCTCCAGTCCCGCCTCTGCAAAGGAGTTGGGGGAAGGAGCAATATGTTAATATCAGCCCAGAATTTCAGAGTTGGAAAGGACTTGAAAACTAATCTGGAGTCAGGTCTAACCCCAGACCCTTAAGTAGCTGTGTGGCCCTGAAGAAGTCGCTTCAACTCTGTCTACCTTAGTTTTCCCAACTATGAAACAGGTATAATAATCAAGCACCTATCTGCCAGGTTTACTGTGAAGATCAGTCAAGATATTTGTAAAGCGCTTAGCCCAGCACAGGCACTATGTAGGTGCAGTGTGATAATGCTTGTTTCCTTTCAGAACTTGCCTGCTAAGTGTTCAGCCCAGTCCTTGCCTAAAGGAAGAACCCATTATCTTCCAAAGCAGTCCATTTTTCTTAGGAAAGCTCAAATTATTAGGGAGATTTTCCTTACCTTAAGTCTAAATTTTTGCAGGTTTTGTCTATTTCCGGTTCTGCCCCCTGGGATCAGACAGATAGCATAGCTACCGTATTTCTCCCTTCTTTCTCTCTCTCTGTGTCTAGCAAAACACTATTTCCTTTAGCTGGACCTCATAAGGCATGAACTTGAGGTGTTTTACCATCCCGAGTGCTTTCCACTTATCTCCATCCTTATTAAAATGTAGTTCCTAGGACTGAGCAGGTAGGATATAGTAGGACTAGCCCCTCCTCATTTCTAGAAGTTATGCCTCTCTTAATACAGGCCAAAGAGCATATTCACTTTTTTAGCTCTCACTGACTTCTTAAGCTGGTAGTTGGTGAAAACCCATAGCTCTTTTGCAGGCAAGTCTCTTTAGATTTTGTTAGCTCTACCTCCAAGGCTGTTACGCAGTCTTGTAGTTAACAGAAGGTAAACAAAACATTTTCGTATCCTTTCCACCTTGGATGGGACTGTTTCATTTTTAGTGTTTGTATTCTCAGTGCCTGACACATAATAGGTACTTAATACTTGTACCAAAATACAGGTTGTTGAGTGGCTCTTGGCAATTTAGTGGACCAATTAGGTGTGCTATGAAATGAGAATTAATGCTCATCGCAAACTAATATGATTCCTCGGATCAGTTGAAGATGTTTTAAGAAGAGATAAAAAAAGAGTACAAAGCTTACTGAGTTCTAGATGCTTGCTGTTGTGGAAAAGTTAAAATCTTGCTATTCCGTACAAGTAGCAATGCCGGTAGCATTCTTGGTAGCTTCTGCCTGGATTGAAAAGTGGATTTACATGAAAGTAAGGCACTGTCTAGCCATCCTTTCTGGTGATTTTCGTTTATTCTCTTTTCCCCACAGGTGACCTGAAACACATCACCAAACTGAAGCCTTGGGGCCTTTTTGAAGTTCTGGTGGAGAAGTATGAGTGGTCTCAAGAAGAAGCAGCAGGCTTCACAGATTTCTTGTTGCCGATGTTGGAGCTGATTCCTGAGAAACGAGCTACAGCAGCAGAGTGTCTCAGACACCCCTGGCTTAACTCCTAAAGTCACTGACCCAACATCCTAGTCCTCTGGACTCTGGTTTGCAGCAGAGATTATACACTGACCCAGCTGTTCAGATTCTCCCCTTCCTTCCCTTTCCTTGCCATCCTTACTCCTCTTCCTGTCCCTTTCAAGCATTCTCCTTTCCCTTTTCAGGGTGAAGCTCTTCCTTCAAGGCTTCCTAGATTATTATTATTTTTTAATCTAATATGTTCATTTGGGTTTGCTTACTTGACCCTGTGGGAAACCCCACAGCCATTGGGCATCCTGAGTGAGTTTTGCCTTGGTTGGGCTCTGCCAAAGACTAATGGACTGGAATGTGAAACTGCCCATCATCTGCTCATTTCCATTAGAACATCCTCCTTTAAATTATAAGCATCCTTTTTTTAAGAGCGCAACAAAGATGTGTGAGCCCATCCTTAACCCACTGACTCTAAGAGTCAAATTTTCTAGTGCATGTTCTATTGCCAGCAGAAGGATGAGAAAAAGGTGTTAATTTAACGTGCAGCAAAGAGACACTGAACATGCTATATAAAGAGTGCATCCTGTTTCTGGATGGTTTGGGTTATTCTTTACAGTCACATTTTTTTCCTACAATTTTTTTGGCTTCTATCTTTGAAATGGGCTGTCAATCAAGACCAAGTTTTAGTACCGTTTTGCCACTGTTCAATCTCCATATTTACTTGGTGTAACTTTCACTCTCCTATGCCCGGATCTTCAGTAAGACTGTAATAGATACAGTGGAAATGGATGCCGAAACTGGAACCATTGACTAGAAATCCTTTCCAAAGGCAGGTGTGCCCTTTGTCTCCAGACAGGCGGTGATTTTTGTAAGCAGTGTTTCCTTACACATCTTCTGCGAGAGCAGAGGGTTTTGGTTTGGGGGTGTTTTTTTAAGGGGGGGGTGGGTAGGGGTATTGGTTTGATTGCTTTTTAAGACCCCAAACCCTGGCTGGCACTTTACTTGTACTGCTTGAGTTGAAACCCCACCCCCACCCCATCACTAAAGAATACAGGATGACTAACTATGAAAGAGCTCTGGGTTTTAGGTCCTTTGTTTCTGAGAAGAGAAAAAGATGTTGCCAGAGTTTCTGATTCTTTTGCAAACAATTCCTTAGAGGTACTTTCAGTCTTTCATCAATATTAATTTACCCGAGGTTCTGGCCTTGAAGTCCATTTCCCCATTTGGCTCTGCTTTTTTCTGTTTCTTAAGAGATTTGGCATTATGCCTAGGCATAACCCAAATATACAAGAACCAGGAGGGGGAGGTGTGGCTTATTCTCCCCCCCCCCCCAAAAAAAAAAAGATAGCCATTCTCTGCTGCTATTTTCTAGTATCAGCATACAGGTGGTTGCTCATATAGAGTATAATGTAAGCTTTGAACTTCAATAACTTCAGGAAGGTTGGGATGTACTTAAGGCTTGTGGGGGGTGGGGTGGGTTTTTTAAAAAAATTTTTTACAAGGAAAAGTTAAAACCTTCGTAGAATTTGCTAGTTTAAAGATGGGTCTCCCAGATTTACCCCCTCGTATTACGAGTCATAACCAAAAGCCAAAGTTCATCAGGCTTGGGATCACAGCAGCTCTTCCTCATTATGGACCAAAGGGCCTTGGCAATCAGTGCTCTCATAGAGGATGGATTCTGCTTCAGAACTATGGAATTTAGAGAAAGCCAAACAAGTGTAACTTGAGAGGAAATGTTTTTAGAACTGTTAGACTGTGACATGTGGTTTTCTTTGGGTTTGAAATCTAATGGCAAGGAAAGCGGCGATGCCACTGTGTGATCCATGTCAGATGTAAGCACCGTTCCCTTCATGTCCTTGTCTGGCTAGCCTATTCAGCGGATTCTTGCTTTGGGGTTACTTAGGAAATCACACGGTATTATTTCTCTAGGGGATTTCTGGGCTGGGCTACCTGTGTATATCTGAAGAATAAAGAGAATAGTAAAGCTCACCAAGCATTCATAATGGCAGGGAATTCCTTCAGCAACTTAATTTTTCCCTTGGTTGCCAGGTTTATCTGTATTTTTAGTGATAAACTAGGACTCTTGAGTTATATTTCTTTAAATGCCATTAAGCCATAACAGTAGGGTTAAAGGCATTTCAGGTGGCAGCATTGAAAAAGAAAAACGAGTCATTCCTTTACAACATATATCTGATAGGAATGGAATCATTCTGATGCAAAAGGAGTAACTTGTTATTATCATGGTGGAAAGATGAGTCCTGTAACTTAATTTCTGAAATGTTCCCCTACCAAATAAGGGCTTTTTTCCCTGACTCACTTAGGGAACCAGATGGATTAGAAGACAAGAGGCAACCGTCGAATCCAGTCTTCCAGTGCCCCCGTGCTTGCTCTCTTGAGCTTCCTCCTACGTTGAAATGGCCATAAAATGCTCACTAACGGATTTGTACTTGCTGTCAGTAAAAAGTAACAATACAACAACCCTGAAGGAAAATACATTTTTATTCTTTCTACTTGGGTGCACTGTCTGTTTTCTTTGTAAATGCAATACAATAAACAAATTATTTAATAATCTCTATGTTTCTAGGAAGCTTTTGTTTATTTGTTACAAGAGCTGCTCCTACTGAATTAGAGAATAGGGAAGAAAAGTAGGAAGGACCAATCTTGAAGTGAAAGTACCTAAAGGAAACTTCAGGACTCGGGTGATGATAATGTATTTTGTATTCTCTGCCTCTGGCCTGTACAATATTGACCTGGATGTGCTGATTCATGATCAGTGGTACCACCCCCCCCCCCCCCCCAATAAGTTATGCTGAAATGGAAAAGTTAATTTCATAAATACGTGGAACAGCATGAGCTCCGTTCAGCAACATTGGGCCAAGATCTACCCATTCCCCTGATCTCTCTCTAAAACACTGAGATACAAACAAACGTGAATATTAAACTGTAACTTTTTGAGTGCTGAGGTCTCAGGCTGGTCATGAGGATCTTGATTCTCCTTCAGCCTGAGGACCCTCTTTTCTAGGGGTTTGGTTTTTTTTTTTTTTGAGGGGGAAGGTAGGGCAATTGGGGTTAAGTGACTTGCCCAAGGTCACCCAGCTAGTAAGTGTGTCAAGTGTCTGAGGTCACATTTGAACTCAGGTCCTCCTGACTCCAGGGCTGGTGCTCTATTCCCTGTGCCCCCTAGCTGCCCAGACAGTGAGTTCTTCGTTCCAGCATCTGCCTTTAGCTTGCATCACCTTGAGAGGTCTGGCACTGGGGCAAAAGTTGAGAAAGTGTTGCACGTGTTTGTTGTTTAGGCGTGTCTGACTCTTTGTAACCCAATTTGAGGTTTTCTTGGCAAAAATACTGGAGTGATTTTCCTTCTCCAGAACACTGAGACAAACAGCGTTAAGTGACTTGCCCAGGGTCGCCCAGCTGGTACGTATGTGAGGCCAAATTTGAACTTAAGAAGGAGAGTCTTCCAGACTCTAGGCCTGGCACTCTATGCATTGCACCACCTCGCTGGGGCCATGTACTGCTTGATCAACTTGATTTATTTATTTTTGGTGTGTCATTAAATTGAAGCTTTACTGAGAAGATTTCTAGTTCAGCTTTTCTTCCCCTTTTTATAACTTAACGGACTTTGAATGGCACAGTAGAATTGTTGGATGTGAAAATACAACTTTTTTTATCAATGGATAGGCTTTTTAGAAATTGTGCTGTCCTGATTTAAGTAGAAAGGACTTGATGCGGCTGCGTTAACAATTCTATTTGCTGCTTTGGTTTTAGGTTAGGAAGTGGATTGCACTTGTTGCCAACTTAATGGACAATACTGTATTGAATAATTTTCACCTCTTCCTTGATAAATTAATTCTACAGCAGAGATTCTCAAACTGGAGCTACAGGGAGTACAAAAAGATTGTCTAGGAGGTATGGGAAATACTTGATAATGTTATCCTGTTGAAATTGACTTCTCATGTGTAAGCGCACAGCAAACACTAGAATTTATTTGTTTTTGTATTAAATACGGGATATGGTTGGCTTACCAAAAACCCAGATGCACAAGAACATGAGGACCTTTCGTTTTAGAGGAAGTGTTGTTACTGCACATTTTGTGGACCTCTGGATTTTGGTGCACTTCCCTCAGCAGCTCGTTAATTTGTCACCCCAGTTCTAGTCTGATTATGAAAGAACGTTGCTACACGGCTCCCAGAGAGAGTTGCAAGGTATTAGTGGCAAAGTGAATTGGAATCGAATTTCACTTTATGCCAGACAGGGTTGTTAAAAGCCCATTTAAATAATGACGTGGCCTGGGAAGTATGACAAGGTATGTTAATGATTTGCAGAGGACAGAGGAGGGACAAAAGCTGCAAAGCTGTGAAAATGTCATTTTGGGGAAGGTTTCCTTTCACGTTCAGGTTTGGGACCTGGGCACCTTTTGGTGCAGGCATCTGGTAACAGCCCCAGTCCAGTTCCTCCAGCATCTGTCTCTCTGCAAGGCTGGGTTTGAATCTCGAATGCCCTTGTCTCTGTAGTCCCATAGAGAAGGCAGTCAGTGGAGAGTTTAGCTGGCGCCGTTGATTGAGCCCTTTCTTGTGGCTAACGTCCTGGAACATCTGAGCTAAAAGACCTTAAAGTAGTCTGGGGAAGAGAAGCTGGGACATTTTGGTAATTCAGTTTTAATGTACTGGACTTCTTTTGTAATTCAGTGTATCTTAGGCATTTAAAAACATTCTGAGAAGGGGGCCATGTACAAAAAAGGTAAATCCCCGGATGCAGCCCAGTTCCTTTATTTTGTAACTGAGGCCTGTGGAAGGGAAGTGAGCCAAGTTAAGTAAGTGCTTGATAGTATCTGCTGGTTGTTCTTTAAGCAGAACCACAATTAAAATTACCAAGAATTTACTGAATTCTTAAAATGAGAAAAAGGAAAGAAGTAAATAAGATTACTCCAGAAAACATCACTCTGCTAGATTATTTGTTGAGTTTTGGAAATAACATCTTAAAGCTTCTGGTTTTGTTCAAGTAGGGGATGGGGGAAGGGTACGTGGGAGAATGTAATACTAATTAAAATAAATTGATTGTCTTTATGTTCACTTAGGGAATAGATATCGCCACCCCCTCAAGCTCCCCAGTTTTTTTGAGATCCATTTCATGTTCAGTCTTTTACATGAAACCTTCACTAATACCCCCCAGGTCTTAGTGCGTTGCCCTAAGATAATCCTTTATTCTGTATACATGTACCGGAAGTTCTTTGGGGGCGGAAACTTTGTTTTCTTTGTGTACTCAGCCTCTGGCCTATAGTAGGTGTCTGACAAATGCTTGTTAATTGATTAGTGAAATTTCTGATATAACACACTGGGAATTACGTTCACGGTTTACCTGACCTGGAGATAAGGCCTTTCTGTAGCAAGAGCGAGGTTCTTAGACTTCATTAGGCCAAGGAGGGGTGCAGAGGGCAGAATACCATCCTTTCTACTTTCCCAGTAGTTCCTAAGGTCATATGAATTGTATGTGCGTGAGCCCAAATATATTGAAGGATTGGGACAGTGATCAGTGTTTGAACAGAGGAGTTGGGAAGAGTTTCCAGTTAAGTTCAGCTGTACTCCCCTAGTCCAGAGTACAGAAAAATAAGTGCCTGCTACCTGGGGCAACAGCTGAAAAAAATAACCAGGATTATTCACCTCAAAGAATTCTTTGTAACCAGATCATTCGAGCACTGTTAATTCTGAGCCACTTCCCCAGACCCAGGACTGAGTTTACCAAACAAAGTGTGTCTTTGTACTGGTATGAAGCAATGAGGTTTTTACCTGCATTCAGACCTTCTGGAGACTTTTGTAAGGCATTCCATTCTGAATGCATTTTATTTCGTACATGGAAATGAATTTGTCCAGATTTAAAAGGTGAATTCCAGAACTGGTAGCCAGTTCCAGCTTCTGACGGCATTAATGTCATGGTTAGCGATGCCATGTGACTTATCTTTTACAAGGACAGTATAAATTCTACCAGTTTAGCAAGAAAAGCCAACTCAAATGTCCTTGCTGGGGTGGGGAGGGGGCCAGGATTCTAAGTTAATGAAAGTAAAAACTAACCTTTTGTAACAGTCCACAAGATTTTCACAATAATTCCTACAAATACTAGGTTAATTTGAATTTTCTCAGCCTACTAGTATATCCCTATATGAGGTATGCATTCTAGTGCAATAAAGGGAGCCAGAGAGAGAAGGAAAAGCTAAGCCTGTTATGGGTGTCACAGGGCCCCCACACCCCACAAACTGGATAATCAGCCCTTGAGTAAGCCAGAAAGAGTCACTTCTGAAAACTCTGCTGGAGTAGGCCTAGATGCCATTTTTAAATAGCCCTAATCTCAAAAACTTGAGTCCTTTAGACTTTCAAGGATTAGAAGAACTGAAAGGGGCCCTTAGAGATTGAATTCAACCCCTTCTTTTACAGGTGAGAAAACATCATCCATAGAAGTGAAATGACCTCCAGGGCACTTGGCTAGTTTGTAGTGGAGGTGGGCCGTGATAGAACCAAGTCTCCCAACTCCCGGCCCAGTACTCTTTATGTCAGCTGGTGGCCGCCCTTCCTTAGTTCTTCTGTAGCACCTGAAAAGCAGCACCATCATTGGGCTGTGTCTTCTCCAGCCGTGGTCAAGTCCCAAGTTCCGTGTTCATCGAGACTTAAGGACTCAAGCAGAGGAAGGTGGGCCAGTGGGGAAGGCATAAGGTTCTATCTGAGGAATCAGATTCTGTAACTTATATTGAAGTTGTGTGTGGGTTCTTTACAAGAAGCAGATGTCCTGTAATAGGAGAGAACGCTGCAATATAGATTTCCTCTTCCTGTCCCAGTCCCACACGTGCCAACCTCCCCATTCCCCTGGGCCAAAAGACAGATACAGATCTTCATTCTCCATGCCCTAACCCCAACATTAACAAATAGGTATCTCAGAAATTGTAGTAGCTTAAAATTGAGCACCCTGTATGGTGCAACAAATTATGTGCCTGTTTTGTTTTTGTGTGTTAACTTTTTCTTCAGACTTGGCTATTTGAGACACAAGCTTAACTAAGACTAGCTCCTCATTTGCTCAAATGAGGATCATGAGCGGTTATATTTGAGCCGTTTCCTCCTGCAATGGAAACTCTGGGAGTAGATGTAAGGGTCTGCTCTTCGCAACTTTGGAAGAAAGGTGTATCATTTTAAAGTTCATAGATTGGCCAAGAATTTAATTACTTACTCTGATGTCAAGCTGTTTCAAACTTCCTCTGTAAGGGAAAAGAAAGAAAAAAATGTGTTCACCATAAAGCCTTAGAATCAGGGTTAAAACACAGCTTAGGGGCAGTGAGGTGGCTCAGTGAGTAGAGAACAGGCCCTGGAATCAGGAGGACCTGAGTTCACATGTGGCCTCAGACACTTGACACACTTACTAGCTGTGTGACCTTGGGCAAGTCGCTTAACCCCAATTACCCTGCCTCCCCCACTCAAAAAAGAAAGATGTCTAAAACATACCTTAATAGGTCATTTCATCTAACTACCTTATTTAACAGATGAATATAAACTGAAAGCCAAAGTGGGGAAATGACTTGGCCAAGTTCACAAGGTGGTAAATCGTAATAAGGCCCGGATCAGAACCCAGGTTTCTTCCCTTCCAGGCCATTGCTTTTTTTCAATATTCTTTACCTGCCTTATAAAGTCATTTTCTTGCAGAATCAGGGAAAGAGCTTTCACACTTGTGCAAGAGCATGAGGTTTCTTTGGCCGAAAGCATGAATGAGGGAAATTGTTAAACTCATTGGAGTTATGGGGCTTCCGGAAAGGGGGGAACAAAGCAAGTCATTCATTTTTACATGATAGAGACAAAAACTCTATCGGATAAGTGGAAAGTGATGGCTCACAAAGCACTCTTCTCTTGTGAGACAGTAGTGTAAAAATGATTGGAGATAAGCATCTGAGATGAAGTGATTTCCCTAAAGTCCAGAGAGCCAGGATCAAGGAATTTAAAGGTGGAAGGCTCCTTCTAGGTCATCCATTCCAACCGTATCAGATGAGTAAATTGGTCTCGAGACGAAGCAGCTTATAGGATAGAAACCCAGGGCTCTGGGGTGCCTCCAGTCCCACAGTTGCTAAATACCAGTACTCTGGATTCCACCAGACTGGCTCTCTATGGGTCTTTGTGAAAAATCTAATTATTCTCATCTGGAATGGTTTGAGGTTCTCCTACATGGAATGCAAGAGGACTGTACAGGGTATCCTCCCCAGGTCCTTTTCTGCCTAAATATTCTATTGCCGAGGGAAGATCAAAACTTGATACCGAGGGAAGGGTACTAGCTGCTCGGGTGCAAGTAGGTGGTGTGGTGGATAGTGTGCCAGACCTGGAGTCAGGAAGACTCTTCTTCCTGAGTTCAAACTTGGCCTCAGATACTTACTAGCTGTGTGATCCTGGGTAAGTCACCCTGCTTGCCTCAGTTTTTTCCTCTATAAAATGATCTGGAGAAGGAAATGGCAAACCACTCCAGTGTCTTTGCCAAGAAACCCCCAAATGAGGTCATGGGGAGTTTGACACAACTGAACAACACTAGTTTACTCAATTTGTTTATGTTTCTGACTACGTAGCTCCTTGAGCGTGGGGGACCCAGCTGTTTAATGATATAGCTAATGTTTATGTAGCTCTTTAAGGTTTGCAAAGTGACACACATATGTTCTCATTTGATCCGACAACCATATGAGGAAGATGCTGTTATGACCTCCATTTTGCAGATGAGCAAGCTGAGGCAGACTAACGTGGTGACTTACCCAGGATCATTTGGATAAGAAATCTGAGGTGGAATTTTAATTTGGATCTTGCTTATTTCCAAGTCCAACACCAACCACTGTACCACCTAGCTAACTTTGGAAGGGTTTCCTAAATCAAATGTTGACTAGCAAAAAAAAAAAAAAAAAATTTGCTAGTTTTCCCCCTCCTCACCCCCTACTTCTCAACCCTACTAAGCTACTCCACCAGCAATTTGCATCAGTGTACATTATTCTTAAGTATGAGGCTCTCTCGCCCCTAGGAAGGGATCACCACTTCGGCTTGAATCTCTGCGATGTAAGCCTATTCTCTCAACATCTCTTCTCCTTTGGGAGGCTGAGGCACTGGAAGGAAGTCATGCGGGGCCGCCGTCTAAGGTGTCACAGACAGCCCAGCTGCGGTTGTTCAGGCTTGACTTTCTCAAGCTTGCAAACAGGGCTATAACTGGGAAGGAAAGCCTAACGAAAGAACACTTAATGCCCCCCAGATTCTACATCATTATTAGCCCGAGGTGGGAGAGGGTTACAGCTAGTGGGGCTTAACTTCTTGGTCTTGAAGCAAATGCTCAAGAGGAGATGATGTGATGTTGCCGAAGGGCAGCAAAATGGTTTTAGGGCTGCCATTAATGTGCTGTGTGGTGGTCCTCAAGTTAATTCCAAAGATCCAAAAGACAGACCTCAGTTTCCTCAGCAAAAGAAAGATTAAATTAGACAGATTAAATTAGATTAGGTTTTGCAAAGGGTTGTAGATTTAGAGCTGGAAGGGACCCTCAAAGTCATCTAGTCCAACACCCTCCTTTTATACATAAAGAGGGATTCCTTAACCAGGTTAGCTGAGTGGCTCAGCAAATGGAGCGCAGGGACTGAAGTCAGGAAAACTCTTCTTCCTATATTCGAAGCCAACCTCAGACACTTAACTAGCTGTGTGACCCTGGGCAAGTCACTTAACCTTGTTTGCCTCAGTTTCTTCATCTGTAAAATGAGCTGGAGAAAGAAATGGCAAACCGCTCTGGTATGTCTGCCAAGAAAACCCTAGATGGGTCACAGAGAGCCAGACAACAAAAGTCAGTGGGAGCTCAGTCTAGGGAGCAGAAGCATTGCATGAGCCTGCTTCTGGAAGGGTGTGTTACTGTGGAATGCGAGAGCATGACTCCCTGCTTTGGAGCATGCTCGAGTGTCCTGGGACTGTCTCCTGCCTGCTTACTGTTTGGTAGAAAATAGGCCTTTTGGCTTGCTGCTGAGCTGGTGCCTCAATGGAGAAACCTGCTTTTGTTTCCTTCTTGCTTGGCCACAAGATATAAGAATGAGTCTCTGGGCTCAGTAGCCAATAAAAGGGCCTCTTCCTTCCTGAAAGCAGACAGGAGGCAGTCACAGAATACCCATTCATGCCCCGGAGAGCTATACCCCTCTTCACACTTCCAGAAGCAGGATCATCCAAGGTGAAGGCTCCCAGCACTTGGGCTCTCGTTGGCCAGTCCCCCCTTCTGTATAGGTGAAAAAACTGGGGTCTGGAGGAGTGAAATCACTTGCCCATGGTCAAACTGGTACTAGGTACCAGAAATAATACTTGGATTCTGGTTTTCCCTCTGAATCAATTGCTCTTTTTGGTACACCACAATGGCCCCTTCCATCTCTGAACTAGGATTCTGAGAGTTGTTAGGAGGTGGGCAGGTAAGAATACTTATCATCTGCCCTCAGTCTTAATAAGGACAAGGGAAAGGAATGAGCTCTGGCCAGCATTTGAGGAGTTTTGCCAGGACCCAGGGACCCCAGGCAGCCAGTTGTAGGAATGAGGAATGAAATGGGTCATGTGCTACCATTTCCATCTGCTTTGTAGTCAGAGGGGAGGAGTTTGTCTTGCCGGTAACCGAGGACGAACGCCAGAAGGGAGAGGATGAGGGCATCCATGATGCTGATCATGGCGAGCAGGAAAGCCCAGCGGATGGTACAGGCACCCAGTGTGTACTTGTCTGTCTGGTCCCCACACATGCGCTTTACCTCACTGGAGTCCCAGCCATCTGGGTAGACCAGACAGCCAATCATTAAGCCTGTAGCTGCAGGAAAGGGAGAGAGATCGAGATAATTAGACACAAAGGGTTCCCACATGTTTTATTTCATTTGATATGCAAAATAGCATTCTGACATGGGCCTTCCATGAGAAAACTGAGGCCCATGGAGGTTGTCACCTCATCACTACATCTGTCTTCCTTCTCCAGTAGCCTATGGGATATCTTGAACTGGATATCCCATAGACATCTTAAACTCAACAAGTCCAAAACCAAACATCTTCCCCCACCCTCACTCTTCCCCTTCCAAACCTCTCTATTACTGTTAAGAACACCGTCCTCCCGGTCCCCCAGGCTTACCATGTAGACATCAATTTCTCGTTCTCACCTCACCTTCGCATATCCAATGTGTTGCCAAGACCTGTACATTTTACCTGTACAACGTCTCTCACATACACTCCTTTATGTCTGATGCTGTCACATCCCTGGGGCAAGCTCTCATTACCTCATATCTGGGCTAGCAATAAACATTTAAGTCAAGAAATGAATTTCAGGCATGATGGGAAAAATATCTGCATTACCTTAAAATTAGTCTCTCCGAGTCTCCTTTTCCTCATCCATAAAACAGATCATATTTGCACTTCCTGCCTAGGAGGGTTATCTTGAGGGTCAAATGAATAATCCTTCCCAACACCTTACTCGCTTCAAGTAGGCAACAACTTTCTCTACCTACTTCAAAAAGAAGACCCAGGGGTTAAATTACAGGCCAGAAAGGAAGGCAGTGCTGTTTGTAAAGCAGGCATTCAGCCTTCTTGCCAAGACGGATGGACAGATGGATGGATGAATGAACAAGAGACCACCCACTCTCATGGTACTGCAGAACCATAAAGTGACTCCTTCCACCTCATAATTACCCAAAAGGGAGTTAAATTTCTCATCAACCTCAAGGTTGGATGGCTTGTGGGTGCGACTGAAGATACCCCTATCCATAGCAAGGATGAGCAAAGGCTCCTCTAAGAAAGCTCTTGAGTGGTGGGAAACCCTCAAGGGGACTGTGGAAGCTATCAGTTGTGTCAGCAAGCAGTTCAGGTGCAGGATGGCACATACTGAGATAACTCGGGTCTAGAAACTCAGGGAAACTAAGCAGAGTAGCCCACCCCACCTAAAAATGCAGGAAAATGAGAAGCCTGGCCCTAGCACAAAGCCCCAGTTCAGTAATTAAGGCCGGAAAGATGAATGACCACAAGATATTGACCACTGTAAATTATAATAAATCCAGAGATACTCAAAAATACAACAAAAATAAGGGAACTCTGTAATATTATAAATAATAATTACACATATATAATTATGTTTGCAAGGAGAAATTCAAAGAAAAAAATGAATTTTACACCAGGACTATATGAATATCTAGAAAAAAGTGAGATTAAAAATGAAATAAAAGCTCTGGAAGGAATAATTGGAAGTGTAATAAGTAGGGATGGGCAGAAAGACACAAACCTCACCCAAGTAACAGACTCTTTTAAAGTTAGATTAAAAAATTAATGACTAAGAAACAATTAGAAAGATTGAAACAAAATCAAAAGACTAAAAAAACCCAAGAAAAATGAAAGATTTCATTTGTCAGAAACAACTGACCTGGAAAACAGGGCAAGAAAAGGCAATTTGAGAATGATTGTCAGACTCCTTAAAAACCATGATTTTTAAAAATCCTGGACATTGTATTTCAAGAAATCATAAATGAAAAGTGTCCAGACTTGTTAGAACCAGAATGCAAAGTAAAAATAGAGTCTACTTCCTGAGAGAAACCCCAAAAGGATAATTCCCAGGAATGTCATAGCCAAAATACAGAGCTTTAATGTCAAATAAAAAAAAATATCGTAAGCATCCAGAAAGAAAGAGTTCAAATACCAAAGTTGTTTGGTTGTCATCTTTAGTTCTCAAAGAGGCCCAAAACAATATCACTATGTTGGAGTTAAGGTACAGTGTGTGTCTGATTGGCTGATCAGACCAAAACTCTACTGCAAGTCGGGCACAAATAGCCCACCTGAACATTTGGAGTGGTGATGGCTCTAAATTTGCACATCTCACATTTCTTTTGAGCTACTACAAGCCTGCTTCACTCAGAGCACAGCGCCTTCTTTGATATGGGCATGCTGTGCTGGGTGGTCCTGTGCCACTGCCTCCCAGAGTTGTTTAGAATAACCTTGAGAGTATCCTCCATATGAATGCTTACCTTGTGTGAGTTTTCCAAAAGATAATCTTTTAGGCAAGCGTATGCTCGGCATTCAAACAATGTGGCTAGCTACGTAGATGACGAGGCTGATGCATGAACTGCTAGAGTTAGTTCAGTGTTTGGGAGGCTCCTAAATATTAGGCGGCCTACCAAACTGAAGGTCTACAGAGACATTGTGCTGACCTCGTTGTTGTATGCCTGTAAAACCTGGACAGTCTACCAGTGCCATGCCAGGAAAGTGAATTTATTCCATTTGAATTGTCTTAGGAAAATTCTGAAGATCATCTGACAAGATAAGGTACAGGATGCTGAGGTCCTTTCTTGAGTTGAACTGCCAAGCATTTAAACTCTATTGCAGAGAGTGCAAGTACCAAGTTCTACTATAAATGAGAGGCAGTCTTGGAAAATAGCATACAGTACCAAAAGGCACAAGAGATAGGCTGACAAACAAATATAACTTACTTTGTAGAGCTAAGTATAATTCTACAAAGAGGGAAATGGATCTTTAAGGGAACAGAGGACTCTCATGCATTCCTGCTGGAAAAAAAAAAACACACCTAGACAGAAATTTTGACAAGAGTCAAGAGAAAACAAAAAATGAATTTATTAAAGCAATTAGAAGGGGCTGGTGGATAGATTGATTCTTTTCAGAGATTTTTAAAAAAGAAAGGAAAAGAGAGGATAAAATGAATGCCCTAGTGTAGAAAGAAGGAGGCAGAATTTATTATTTCTCCTTTTTAGAGGGCATCAGAAGAAGAGAATTTAATACAGAGGAAGGTATAGGGGGGAGCAAACCTCAGATGAACCTTCCTCTTAGTTGAACTAACAAGTCTGATCAAAGCAATAAACAACCATGTCTCCAGAAGACTTACTGTTAAGTGACTTGTTTATATGAATGTTGATATAAGATAAAATAAAAGGTGGGCCATTGAAATATTATTAATAGTGCACAGAGTGGTAGAGAAGAAAGTTCAGAAAGAAGCACAGACCCAAGGAGGACAATTTTGGAAGTAATAGGTTGAATTTATTTTATTTTTTAAAAAATAAATAGTATGGAAGAGAGATTCACTTTCATATGCAATCTTCTCTTTTTGTTCCAAGCTTGGGCACACATCATGTAGCGTATGTTTTGGTTAACTGTACTTTTCTATTGTGATGAAGAGTTCTTTGGAGGAAGGACTGGGGGCAGAGAGAAAAACTATTGGGAAGTGAAAGCAATGTTTTAAAAAAAATCAATAAATTATCACCCTGGAACATCTAGGTGGTTCAGTGGATAGAGCACCTGCCCTGGAGTCAAGAAGACCCAAGTTCAAATCTAACCTCAAACATTTACTGTGTGACCCTGGGCAAGTCACTCAGCCCTATTTGCCTCAGTTTCCTCATCTGTAAAATTTGAAGAAGGAAATGGCAAACCACTCTAATCTTTGCCAAGAAAACCCCACATGACAGGAACAGGAACAGGAGGTAGTTCATTTCTCAACACTGGAGGTGGTTCAGCTTAGAACCTGAACAGCCACTATTCTGAGACATTATAGAAAGGAATTGTGTTTTGGTTCGGGGTTGGACAAAATGACCTCTGAGGGCCTGATAACTCTGCGGGTCACTGACTTTTATCAATCTAGAAGTATGTATTGAGCAATTAATATGAGCCAGCCCTGGGTGGCACAAGAAATACCAAAGAAGATACATGGGTACTACCCTCTAGAAAAAGTCTATTTGGAGAGATGAAACCTAAACGCTAAATGATTAGGGAACAATACAGTAGTGTAAAGCACCCTGGCCTAGGATTCAGGAAACCTGTGTTCCAGTCCTGCTTCTACTTACTGTGTGCTTTGGACAAGTCATGTCCACTCTCTGAGTCTCAGGCCCTGGGAGTGCAAGGATCATTATCTGTAGATTTCAGATGAAGAAACAGAGGTTCAGAGTGGAGAGGTGTCTTACCAGAGTTGGTGCTCAGTGAATGGTACAGACAGGAAAAGGCATAGAAGTATGGAGGAGGGACTGAGCCCTGTGAGCTGGGGTCATCAGGGAAGGCTTTGTAGAAATGATGGGGCTTTAAGAAAGATGGAAGGATTGGGAAAGGTTCTTTTAGTAATTAGAGAAACTTCATTATGCTAATCGAGTTTAGTCCAACTAGCATGAATGCATGCCCCAATAACCTTGCTGCTAGAGCACACCTTCACTGCCTCTTCCTTCGTCTGTGTCTAGTACTTTCTCCCTTCTGCCTTCCCCCACTGAGTGGAATCTGATGCCACCTACCTCTTTCTCCCTCATCAATATTTCATGGAGCACAGCCTGGCTAGCTCTGGTTTCAGTGTTTCCTCCCTCCAACCCAAATGGAATCTACCTCCTTTCCCATGCTCCCCAATCCTGTTAGCTGAGCAGAGTTAGGATAGGGTTCCTGCTCTGTCTCTCCCCCATGGCCACTGCTGTCCAGCTTCCTCCTTTCCTTCCATAGCGACATGGAGAACACGATACACCTACCTCTTCACCCCAATACATACTACATGGCCATGGGGGAGTGCATTGGATTTGGAGTCAGAAGACCTGGGTTTAAATCCTGGTTCTGTTGCTTACTAAGCTGTGTGGGCTTGGACAAATCCCCTCCTTTTTCTAGATCTCAGTTCATTCATCTGTAACTTGAGGGAGTTGGACTGGTTGACCCCTAATCACTTCCAGTTCTAATATCATGACCCTCAAATTCCTCAGAAGTCCCCTGACTACAGCTGAATCCTCCATCACAAGTCTTCTCACACACCAAGAAGCCAATTTTCACAGTTTAGGACAAATTAGGCAGAAATATCACTCCACCCCTATCTCATCCTTCCTCAGCACCCAAATATCATGTTCCCACTTGGTAACTGTTCGTTTTCATTAGAGCAGGCTTAGCTGGGAGCACAATAACATTGATGGAGTTCAACTTTGGTGCCCAGACCCTCCCCCTTTCAGGGCTCTCACATCCCCCAGTCCCCTCCAAACAGAGATAAAACCAATCCAATATAGTCACTTACAGTATAGGCTTAGGGATTTAATATACTACCCTCACCCCTTCGGGTATTTGCATTTTAAAAGAGCGACTAAGGGAGAGAATGATGCTGAGGAATGTAAGGAACTCTAAGGAGAAGTTATCTAGGAAGCTTGAGTTCTATCCCCACTCTACCACTAATTAACTATGTGACTTAGAGCCAATCAAATAACCTCTCTGGACCTCAGTTTCCTTATCTATGAAAGAGAAGGATGGCCCATTTTATCTCTAAGGGGTCCTCCATTTCTAACTTTCTGTGATTCAATGTACAGGGAACCAGTCTCAAAAATCTCTAGTGGGGACAATAGCTGGCTGCTCTCCTGGTCCTTTTGAGGGAACCACCATCCTTCCAGATACTCAAGTTCACAATCTAAGAAATATCCTCCACTCTTCACTCTCCCTCTCTCCCTCATCCAATCAGGCCCCAAGATTTGCTTCTACCTCCAAACATCTTTCATCCTTCCCTGACTCTCTGCTCACAGAGCTGCCGTCTTACTTCGGGCCCTTATTACCTTTCAGTTGGACCACTGCTCAGTCTTCCTGCTCCCATTCTCTCCTCACTCCAATCGACCCTCCACCTGCTGCCAAAATAAAGCCACGGATCTGACTATTTCCCTGCCTGCCCAGGAATCATCAGTGACTCCTTGTTGCTCATAGGGTACAGACACGATCTCTTCACCTTGATATTTAAAGCCCTCCACAGCCTGGCTCCGGCCTACCTTTCCAAACTGGTTTCCATTATTACTTTTTGTGAACTTGTTATGGCAGCCAAATTGGCCTCCTATCTCTTCCTCAAATTTGACAATTCATTTCTCACCTCCGTGCCTTAACACAGGCTGTCCCTGTGCCCACAATGGACTCCTTCAGCACTGACTTGCAGAATCCTTAGCTTTCTTCGAGGCTCAGTTAACGTCCTCCCTCTCACTGGAAGTTTTTCCTGATCCCCCTCCCAGTGATTCTAATTCCAGCAGTGCCTTCCTTCTTTGAATTATTTCCTATTTGTCCTGAATAGATCTTGCTTTGTACGTATCTGTTTTCATGTCGGCTCCTCCATTTGATTGTAAGCTCTGTGAGGGCAGGGACTATCTTTTACCTCTTTTTGTATCCCTAGCTCTTAGGACAGTGTTTGGCACATAGTAGGTGCTTAATAAATGTTTACTGATTGAAATAATAGCTAACATCTATGTGTTAAGATTTGTGAAATGCTTTAAAATGTATTCTCATTGAAGCCTCACAGCAACACTGTAACGTAGGTAGTATTATCATCCCTGTTTTGTACATGAGTAAACTGAGGCTAACCAGAGGTGATGTGACTTGCCCACGGTCACCAGGCTATGTCTTTGAGCTAAAATTCAAATTCGGCTCTTCTCAACGCCACATCCAGCCCTTTACCCTCCATGTGACTTAGCCGCCTCTCAATGCCCTCTCTCCTCAAACGATGTTCCCCTTATTTATCTGGGTCCTTGTTGTATCCCCTAGTAGAATATGAGCTCCTCAAGGGCAGGAACTATTTTTTTTTGTAAACCCAACACCTCGCCCAAGGCCTGTGGTTTGGGTGCTAGAACTCCCTCCACTGAAACAGGCAAACAACCTTCTAGTCTTCGAGTTGCTAGAGAGCCACAGAGATTCCATCAAACTCCTGCGGCGCTTGAACTGAAGAGCCTCAGGGCCAAAGCCCGCATTGTCTACGACCCTACCCTGTCTCTCACCTTTCGAATGACAGATGCTTAATAAATGTTTGTTGAATTGGACTTAATCTCCTCCCAACAGCCCTGTGAAACAACAATCTTTAAATTCCCTTCCAGCCCTAAATCCGGTTATCTTAATGGATGAAACACTAAAGGCAGGATTTCTGGCACTGAGGCACCCAGTTGGGGGAGATATTTTGAGAAGAGGGGCTTCCCAGTGTCCCTCAAATTATATCTTGTAGGTAACCCTGTCTATTTTATTCAGAAGCACCTAAGTAACATAGTGAATAAAATGCTCGGACGTGGAGTTAGGAAAAAGTGAATTCACACATGGCCTCAGATACTTACTAGCTGTGTGACCCTGGACAAGTCACTTGACCTCTATTTTCCTCAGTTTCCTCAACTATAAAAAGGGGATAATAATAGCACCTACTTCCCAGGATTGTTGCAAGGACCAAATGAGATAATATTTGTAAAGCACTTAGCACGTCTGGCACTTAGTAGGCATTTAATAAATGATTGTTTGCTTCCCTCTTTCCTTTCTTCTTTCTGCTAGGATAAGGCATCCTAGGTGTTTCAACCAGAGATCTCCCTCCCCTGACCCTGAAGGCCTGGCTCCACCACAGCATGCTTCCCTTCTTAAGTGGGGGGCGGTGTCCAACTTGCTAAGGCCCCAAACTCATTCACTACAAACATTATCACCAAACTCCAGAGCTGTCACAAGCCATAATCATCCTTTCTCTGTCTCCCTGATCATATCTTTGCTCCCTTCCCTAGACACTTCCTCTTTCCCATAACAAGCCTGCCCTTAGCAATGTAAGGCCCTTCATGACAGTCCTTCACCACCACACACAAGAGGTCTGAGAGGGATCACTGATTCATTTTCTTTTGGACCTGCTGGCTACTTTCTACTTTGTCTAGTGTCACTGACTAATTTTCTTGACCAAAATATGCAAGACTGCTTCACTATTTCCTATATTCTTTCCATTTTTGATAAGGTGTCTAAGTTTTAAGCAATGTCCAGGGAGTCATAATAATAACTAACATGTAAGGAGCCTTCTTCATACTCCAAAATAAGAAGCAATGATGCAGGAGTCTTCCAGGCCCCTTGATAGTATAGGGCAAGCAGGAAGACCCTGTGCCATGGAGGGAGCAGGAGGATCAAGCCCATACAGGGGCCAAGAGACTTGCCATAGAGCAGAGCCAGGGAGGAAGAGAAGGCCCCTTATTCAGGATAGCAAATGCCTGCCCATCATTTCTATAATTCCAGTAGCTGGTCAGGCCCTCCTACCCAGTTTTAGCTCTCCCCCAACTTCTCACTAAAGCCCAAAATACCTTGACCAAAGTCCAGAGCCTTCCATCCCACGATTAGAGCAAAGACTTCAACAGCGAACCCCTCAGATGGGAGGCACTCCGAGACTTATATTCACAATACTCACAGACCAGTGTGTCAGATCCTTTTCCAGAGCAGATTTTTTGGGGGATGAAGGAAAGGACTTGGAAGGCAAAGGACACCTGAGATTAAGGAGGGGGAAGAAGGAAAAGGCACTAAAAGGTGAAGCTGGGAGTGCCCCCAGACAAGGCCAGCCTTGAGCAGGAGAGAAAAACAGAGAAACAACCTGTCTTCTGTAGCTTCACAAAAGGCCTTATCTTCCTTTTGGGGTGAAAGTGTGTGTGTGTGTGTGTGTGTGTGTGTGTGTGTGGCTGGGGAGGGCACTGTCCCAATTCTACCATTAATTAATTAATTGACCATGGGCAGGTGGTTTCCCTTCTCTGAAATTCAGTTGTCTCATTTCAATAGAATATAAGTTCATTGAGGGCACAACTGTTAACTTTTATCTTTGTATTCCCAGGGCCTGGTATGTGGGAGACATTTAATAAATGTTACGTGACAAAATGAGGAAGCTGGACCACATGTTTTCTAAGGTCCCTTCCAGCTCTAACTTCTTCACTCAGTAATTCCTAATGGTGTAATAATAACCAAAGAGATTAAATTTTTTTTAGCTTTAATTTCAGAGTTATAATGCATGGTTCAATGAGAACAGTTTAAAGTTTAAAAAATGCTTTTCTCGCAAAAACACTGAGCAGTAATTAGTTCAACTTTAATTCCCATCTTACAGATAAGTAAACTAAAGCTCAAAGAGGAAGAATGACTTGCCTGTTGGCACTCAGTAATTGGAGGAGTTAGTGTCTAGTACAGTCCCTGGCATTTAGTAGGCACTGGAGAAATATTTGATTAATAGAGCTAGGGTTTGAATAGAGATCTTAATTCTAGCTTTAAAACTGTCCCTCCTGCTGTAGGATTACTGCTCCCCACGTCTCAGGAATGGAAACCACTGAAGTGACCATGGATGCTATGACGAAGATCCCCCCCCATGGAATAAAGAGCCCACACCTACCCCCCTTGCCCCCTCACCAGCTGCCAGCTGCATCCAGGCACAGATCTTGTAGACAGTAGCAGTGTTGCAGACAAAGAAGAGGCTGAAGCAGATGGTGGAACCAATGATGAGAAACATGGCAACAGCCACGAAGAACATGGCAGTCTTAAAGGCACCGGAGGGTATGGTCTTGAAGTCCAGAGGGCTGCCCTTGCAGATAAGCTCTGAAGTTAAGGCATTGCCCACACAGTAGGAGAAGAGGCCGAAGTAGCCGGCCTGGGGTGTGTTGATACTGTCTCCGATCCAATAAGGTTGAATAAACAGAGCCATGACCAGAACAGAGAAGCAGATAGTGAGGGTACCCCACATCACCCCCACTGCCCGGGCATTCCGCACATAGTTAGTGTGGTAGATCTTGGCTGCCTCTTGGGCAGGCAGCAGCTTCGTCATGGCGGGTAGGTAGGAGAGGGGACCCTAGAGGGAGAGAGACTGGAGGGGTAGCTTCAGGGATCCGGAGCCCAAGATTGGGCCCACAACCCCGACCTGGGGTAGGGAAGGCTCAAGGGTGGAGTCGTAGAGTAGTGCAGGAGATGGCCATGGGAGATTCCACTCCAGGGATAGTGTCGGGGTAGGAGAAGCAGAAAGTCATAGGGTTTCAGCAGGAGGGGAGATTTTCCCGGTTTCCGTGGCCGATCCTCCTGGGATATGTCTCCTTCTAGGCCCTGCTGAGTCTGCCTCCCCCGGAGCGTACCTCCCCACCTCTGCCCTGGCCCTCTTCTCCGCTCTCCTGCCTGCTCCTCCTCCCCCCCCTCCCCCCCCCCCGCCCCAACCGTCAACCTCGGCTCCGCCTTCAGAGTTGACCTCGGTTTCAGCACCACGGCCAGTGCCCAGCAGCTTTCAGGTCTGTAGACACGAGCAGGAGGGGCTGGAGTGGAGAGTTATGGGTAGGTAGGAGGACCTGAAAGAGGGTGGGAGGAACTGGCCAGTGGGAGAGAATGGGAGGGGGCTCGTTGAATTGGTTCTGGAACTGGAAAGGGAGTCCTCATACCTACTCAGCGTCCCAAGGGGTTTCTTCTGGGGAACCCATACGTTGACACTTCCCAGACGCAACACCTATCTCCCCTTTCCGCGCCCAATCCTGAGTGAGCTGATTTAGCAAGAACTGGGGAGAACGAGGCTGTAGCCTGTTCCCCACCCCCTCCCTCCTTCCGTTTGAAGACATAGGTAAAGCTTCCCTAGCCCACGCGGAGCACTGTACGGTCCCGAAACCACCTCCCCCTTTCTTCGTGAAGCAGCTAACTTTTTGAGGGTCGGCACGATTCTCTAATCATCCCTTCTGAGTCCCTGGTTTTCAAACCTCTGTCCCCCTTTGAAGATGACCTCCTTTCTGCTTCTCACCGTTCCAGTTCTTTTCCCTCACTCTAAAGGAGATTACAGCGAGCATACAACCCTAGTGTTTGGATGCTAGGTTCATCTGATCTCAGAGCTTTCTGTAATCCTCTTAAGAATTTGTCATTTTCTAATATGGATTGTTTTTATTTCTATGTCTTCATCTCTGAATCTCCCTTGCACCTAGCTCGCTACTGCGTGCAGGGTGCAACTTTTTGGTAAATGAAGGGACTCAGTTTCTTTACCTGTAACATGAAGGGTTGGCCTAGGTGAAGTTGGACTAGGTGATCTCAGTCCCCTTCCAAATCTATTATTTTATATGATTCTTTTCTGTATTCCCACAGTACCCCACCACAACTCTGGAAATATGTTGAGCACTCTATGTTTGTTGGTTGACTAATTAGTCCCATCCATTTTCATTCCCCTGAACAGGGCTCTAGGGCAGCCAATCCAGTGCCAGATGGATTGGAATGGTAGTGTTCTCTTTAGGGAAGGAAGTTCCACGGGGACCCACATTTAAGTACCTCTGACACCTGATGTCTAACTTCATGCTTCACACTGATGGAGTCAACGACATCCAGATGAAATGCATTTGGGAGTGGGCTAAAGAGCAGGCCATTCGTTTATTCACTCATTCAGCATTTACCAGGCACTAACTGGGTACTGGGAATACAAAGGAAAAAGGAAACTGTTACTGCCCTGAAAGAGTTCATTTTCCTGAGGAGAAACAGCATGGGCCGATAGGTGGCGCAGTGAATAAAAAAAGCACTAAGTCACAAGTCAGGAAGACCTGAGTTCAAATTTGACGTCAAACTCTAGCTGTGTGACCTTGGGCAAGTCACTTAACCTCTGTTTGCTTCAGTTTCCTCAACTGTAAAATGGGGACGATAATAAAACCTACCTCCCAGTGCGGTGAGGATCCAATGAGATAGTAACTGTAAAGCGCTCAGCACAGCGCCCGGCACAGTCACCCTACTGTTAGGCTTCTCTGCTCCTGCTTCTGGTCTGTGCTATATAAGTGCTAATTATCATCATGATTATTAAGGTTGTTATTGACTTCGAGGTTCAAAGGCAGCTCCAACAGACTCGTGATGGAAAAAGCTCCGCACTTCCGGAGAAAGGATCACGGAGTCTGAATGCACATGGAGGCCAACTATTTGCTCTCTTTTTTTTCCTTTTCATCTCCTCTTTCTCATGACTCATTCCATTGGTCATAACTCTTCTTTACAACTTGACTATTGTGTGAATAAGTTTAACGTGAAGGTATCTGTAGAACCTACATGGGATTCCATGCCGTCTTGGGGGGAGGGGAGAGGAGAGGAGAGGAGGGAGAGAACATTTGGAACCCAAACTCACGGAACCGAATGTTGTAAACTAAAAATAAAACCTAAATTTACTTTAAAATGTTACCATTGTCCCTGCTGCTGTTTGCACAAGTAAAGAAACACAAAATCCGTGCCGATCTAGGTGACGTTCTGGGGTGGAGCCTGTCTTTGGTGACCCACGAATCCTGTATCATTTTCCTGCAATCACAGAAAGCACCCAGATATAGTGGGGCACTAGAAACAAAAAAGGCATCTGACATTTATTCAGGAGCTTGCTGTGGGACCCTTAAATTCTCCCCAATACCTTCAACCAGTCAGCGTCAAAGCCAAGACTTCTCAGAGCCCACCGGGTGGGGTCTGACCCAGAGTTTAGAATTTACTATTACCCAAATCTATGATCACGAAGTTTGAAATTCTCCTTTCTAATCACTATCTCTTATACTTCCGCCTCTCTCTGCCTCACTCTTCCCAAATATATTCTTCATTATTACTGTGAGTGAATTAATGAATGAAGAAGCACTTTATTAAATGCCTATGATGTGACATTCTATCTAGACAGTGGGAGTACAAATACAAATACAAAAACGAGTTAGTCCCTGCCCTCAAGGAATTTGTGTTCTAATAAGGGGTACAATGCATATAGAGGACTGGGGGCCAAGGAAGGAAGTTTTGGTTTGCAGAATCACAAGGATTGTGAGTGGAAGCATGGAGCAGTTGATTGTCGTACTTTGTTTAGTAGCAGTGAATTTATTATTATTACCAGAGCCACGGTAAGAAGTCAAAGGGGAGTGAGAATTCACATGAGGTAGGAAGACACACTGGGTATTGATTTCCTGCTGGATGGCAGAATGGCATGTGAGATATTGTGCGGAGCCAGACAGACATAGTGGGTAGGTGAGTTTTAACTTACCCACCAATCAAAATAGTTCATCTCCAGGGCAGAGGGCCAAAACTGAGTCATTTAAATCCCACAGGACCAGGGTATTTGATCTGGAGGTTCATCTCCTTTGTCTCTCCCCTTTCTCCCAGTCTAATGCTCTGACCTCCCTTCCCCTCTTTTGGACCCTTTAGTTAACAAGCTAAATTCTTTGTTGTTCTCCATCTGGGACTGTGTTGCTCCCTTATCCTCCCACCATTCATGCCTTGCCAATCTCAACCCTGGGTTATCCCCACCATTAGTCTTCTCTGCTCCTACTCCCAATCTGCTGAATGCTCCTGGAAGGTCATGCATCTGTCCTGAGTACAATATAAATTCATGGGATCTCATCTCAGCTAAGCCCTCAAGGATGCATAGAAATTATTTTATGCCCTCCTTGACTTTCTATCAAGACTCTACAAAGTAGCTGATCCAAGCTTTTCCTCTCTTAAAGTTTCCAACGCTACACCCATATATCTGTTTCTTAGCAAATGACCTTTCCTCTTCCTTTACTGAAAAAATTAAGATCATCCTTCATAAACTTCCTCATTTCCCCTTCTCTACACTTCAAAACCCCTCTACACTTTAACTCCTCATCTCCCTCTGCCCCTTGCTTTAGTCTCTAAGGGAGCAGTAGACTTCCTCTTTATCAGAGCTGACTCTTCTGTTTATGCTTTTGATCCCACTTACTCCCACCTACTCTAAGAGCTTGCCTCTTCATTCTTTCCTTTTCTCTCTCTTGTCTTTCATCTCTTCCTTTCTTCTGGCTGCCTTCTCAATGACTACAAGCATGCTCGAGTCTCCCCACCACCCCACTTTAAAAACCCTTCTCTTGGCCCTACCACTTCCTTAAGCTATAGCTCACCTTCATTTTCCAGACTTCTAGAGAGATTTGTCTGTGTTTAGTGTCTCTATTTCCTCAGTTTACCTGCTTCTTAACCCCTTTCTGCTAACTGATCACTGACTCCATCACTCTACTAAAACTGCTCTCTCCAAGGTTGCCGATGATCTCCTAAGTGCCAAGTGTAATGTAATAGCCTCTCTCCTAAGTCTTCATCTTCCTTGATGTTTCTGCAGCTTTTGATACAGTCCATTACAAATATAGTAAGGCACATATGTAGGGATAGTGTGTGGCAAAGGAAAAACTCACAGTTCCTGGTTCCTGCAAATTTTCTTCTTCCTTCATAGAGTCCTCACGAAATTACCCTTAGACATAGCTCTCTGCTGTGTCCCAAGTGCCAGTACCTTTCTCCACAACTGACACTTCTCTCCATCATCAGGGCTCACAATCTCTGAAATTTCCTCTCTTCAGGGGACCTCAGGAATTTCCTCTTTCATAGATCACTACAAGTTCTGGTGGCCACTAGGACTGGCTTGAGTGAACTCTGCCACCAACTCCAGTCCCTGATGGAAACTGATAGCTTTGCTGGATCTCCCAAACTCACTCTCCTTCCCACAAGTGAATCATTCTCAGGGGCTTAGGTGGAGCTCTTCTACCTTTAGACTGACTTACTGGCTAGTCAATCCACAGCTCAGAACTGGCTTGCTATATTATGCATAGGCCCAGAGATGTGTCAGCCAATCACATGACATTTCTTGTGTGGTGTTGTCTGTCTTTAACCAATGATCAAAACACTTTATTCCTTTGAAATGGATTAAGGGTTTGTTCTAGATTAGTTTACACTTTCCATTGATTGATTTCACCCAACTGCTGTCTGGGCTTTACATGACATTATATTATGTCAATTACTTTACATTACTTGGGTTGGGATAGATCACCACAGACACAAACACACACACACACACACACACACACACACACACACACACACCCTTACATTTAGAATATATTCATTCCCTATCTCATCTTTCAAAATCTTGATCTTCCTTCTAGCTCTAGCTCATGTGTTACCTCTTCTGAAATGCCTTTCCTGACTTCTCCTGCCACCTGAGGCCTTTATTACATACCCTGACTGCCAGGAAGGCACACTATTCCCCTTCCCTCCAGCCTCCCCCTCCAAGACAGCAGAGGACTGAACCAGTAACATGTAAATAATTGCAATTTTTCAATTGATAACAGTTTCCTATTAAAGTATTCTCTGTCAGAAAACTCTCCCTTCACTACTTGTCGTCTTAATCTTAACAGATTTAGCCATAGCATAAGAAGGGAGTATAGGGTTCATTTTTTTAAATTTATTTTTTATCTTTAATTGAGTCTAACAATAGCTAGTTTTTAAATTTTGGTAATTAGTATGGGTGTAATGTTTCTTTTAAAGAAATTTTAAAAACCCTAACTTTGGAGCTGAGACATCATGAGACAGATCTATCATAGAGCAGATTGTAGGAGGCAACAAGTGTAGATTGCTTTTCCTAGGAATTTGGTTATGAAAGTTTGGCGACAGGGAGTAAGGAATATTCTGACCCTTCCTCCAGGGCCAGTGAGGCAGAGGTATGAGAGAAAAAGTAGTCAGGGCTGCAGAAGGTAGCCAGAGATGCAATACTGTCTGGAGAAAGCCTTCCCTGATCCTCCCAACTCTTCAATCTCTCCAACTCCCATCATCTACATCTCTATTCCACCTTAGCTGCAGTACACATATGCATGAGGTCTCAACATCACCCACAAGTGATCACCATCCTTCCCCATTCTCATTGCTAGTCTTTTCCATGACCCACATCTATTCCCACATCTTCCACTGTGCCCTCTGGAATTCTCATTCCTTAATTAGTGAAGTTCTCTTCATTTTCCCCCTCTTTCCCTCAGGCTCCTTCTATCTTTTGGTATACACAGAAAGTTAGCTTCCCCCAGATGACACCCCCTCCCCATCACCTCTGGCATTGGCTGCACTTTCATACACCATGAATCTTCCTGGAAGGAGAGTCCCGCTACCACTTCCAGACTCTCCCTCTTCTGGGATTACTCAGCAACCCTTCTTCACTGAGGTTCATTCCATCCAATAGAGATCCTAGTAGTTATCTACTCACCCTGAAGTCATTTTCCTTCCTTTTTGCAAGGACTTTAGGACCTGCATCACAATCTTCACTTAAACTCCTAGGGGATTTTAGCATTCATAGGGAGGTCCTCTTTAAGAGCCTCCCAGTTCCTCAGTCTCCTCAACTTCCATAGCCTTCTCCTCTGCCTCACCTCAGCTGTAACGTTCACATTCAACCTTGCCATCAACCACAGGTGTTCTGCTTTTAAAACTCTGGAATTCCTTTATCACATTAAAATCTTTTATTACTCCATTTCTCCTTATGCTTTACCTTTCCTAAACCTATTCTCCATTCTCACCGTAAAATCCAATTCCTCCAGCTGTCATCACTCTCCCAGGCCATCATCCCTTTTTTTCCTTTCCCAGTCTCAAACCTGTAGTTAACCAGTTCAGCTCGATTCTGCCTACTCCTCTCAATCTCTTGCCTCTCGTTCTATGGACACTCAGTCCTCACCAAACCCCAAAATCTGGATTATTTCTACTACCCACATTCTTTACTCCTACCCATATGTTGCTGAGTAGAGAGTCGTAGGAAATCACATGACCAAATTTAACTGGATCCATCACAAATTTATGTTATCTAATCTTGTATGAGCTTCATCATAGATTCAAATTTCTCATGTTTTTCAAAGCTGTTTTTAATTTGTAATGTTGTTTCACTTGACACCAATTCATATAAGTCTTTCGAGGTTTCTCTGAAACTATCCCCTTCATCATTTCTTTCACCATAATAATATTCCCTCACATTAATATACTATAACTTGTTCAGTCCTTCCTCAAATAATGGGCATCCTCTCAATTTCCAGTTCTTTGCTACATCAAAAAAGAACTGCTATCAATATTTTTGTACATATAGCTGCTTTTCATCTTTTTTATCTCTTTTAAGTATAGACCTGGTTGCAGTATTGCTGGATCAAAAGTTTAATATCTTTTCAGTCATAGTTCCAAATGTAAAATGACTTTCCTAAAGCATAAGTCTGACCATGTCACTTCTGTACTCAGTAAATTCTGACAGTTCCTATTGGCTTCTAAATCTACACACTTGTCCCAAACTACCATCAGCACTGATGATATATGTGTCCATGGGCAAGTTCCTTATTTAGCAATGACTTGCTAAAGGAGACCCAAAAAATACTGAAGAAAACAACATCTTAAAAAATAGATTAACTCAAATGGCAAAAGAGCTCCAAAAAGCCAATGAGGAGAAGAATGCCTTGAAAAGCAGAATTAGCCAAATGGAAAAGGAAGTCCAAAAGACCAATGAAGAAAATACTACCTTGAAAATGAGATTGGAGCAAGTGGAAGCTAGTGACTTGATGAGAAATCAAGATATTATCAAACAGAACCAAAGGAATGAAAAATGGAAGACAACGTGAAATATCTCATTGGAAAAATCACTGACCTGGAAAATAGATCCAGGAGAGATAATTTAAAAATTCTTGGACTACCTGAGAGCCATGATCAAAAATTTCTTTCAAGAAATTATCAAGGAGAACTGCCCTGATATTCTAGAGACAGTGGGTAAAACAAAAATTGAAAGGATCCACTGATTGCCTCTTGAAAAATATCCCAGAAAGAAGACTCCTAGAAACATTGTTGCCAAATTCCAGAGCTCCCAGGTCAAGGAGAAAATACTGCAAGCATCCACAAAGAAACAATTTTAGTTTTGTGGAAACACAACCAGGATAACACAACATCTAGCAGCTTCTACATTAAGGAATCAAAGGACCTGGAATATGATATTCCGGAAGTCAATGGAGCTAGGATTAAAACCAAGAATCACCTACACAGCAAAACCGAGTATTATGCTCCAAGGCAAAATATGGATTTTCAATAAAATAGAGGACTTTCAAGCTTTCTCAGTGAAAAGACCAGAGCTGAATAGAAAATTTGACTTTCAAACACAAGAATCAAGAGAAGCATGAAGAGGTAAACAAGAAAGAGAAATCACAAGGGACTTGCTAAAGTTGAACTGTTTTGTTTATATTCCTACATGGAAAGATGATGTGTATAATTCATGAGACCTCAGTATTAGGGTAGCTGAAGGGAATATACATCTATATAGATATAGATGTATATAGATATATAGACAGAGGGCACAGGGTGAGTTGAATATGAAGGGATCATATCTAAAAAAAATCAAATTAAGGGGTGAGAGGGGAATATATTGGGAGAGGGAGAAAGGGAGAGAAGATAGAATGGGGTAAATTATCTGTATCCCAAGAGATCAGGAAAAAAGGGAAGGGCTTTACACATACAAAAATATTTATAGCAGCTCTTTTAGTGGTGGCAAAGAACTGGAAATTGAGGAGATGTCCATCAATTGGGGAATGATTGAACAAGCCATGATATGTGATTATGATGGAATACTACTGTGCTGTAAGAAATGATGAGCAGGATGCTCTCAGAAAAACCTGGAAAGACTCACATGAACTGATGCAAAGTGAAATGACTAAAACCAGGAGAACATTGTACACAGTAACAGCAATATTGTATGATGACCTACTATGAGTAACTTAGGTCTTCTCAACAGTACCATGATCCAAGACAACCCCACAGACCCATGATGGAAAATGCTATTTGCCTCCAGAGAAAGAACTGATAGAGTCTGAATGCAGACTGAAGCACACTTTTTTAAAACTTTCTTTAGTTTAATAAAAGGATTTGTTCTGTGAAGTTTGGATTCAACCAAAGGGCTGTACTTGAGGACCTAAAAGGCCTGTGAAATTTGGATTCAGTCAAAGGGCCATATTTGAGGACCTAGAGGGCCACGTGTGGCCTTAAGGCTGCAGGTTCCCCACACCTGATTTATATAAAATTGCTTACCTTCTCAATGACAAGGGAGGGGAGGGGAGGAGGGAGAGAATTTGGAACTCAAAACATTTTTTAAATGAATGTTAAAAAATGTTTTTACGTGTACTTTGGAAAAAATAAAATATTTTTTAAAAAAGAAAAGATTTCATGAAACAGATGGTCTTTGAGCTGAACCTTGAAGCATAGGTACAGTGATCATTCTAAGGTAGAGAATGGTACAAGCAAAGTCACAGAACAAGGAAATTGTGCATAGATTAAAGGGGTTCATGAAAGGAAAAATTAGCTAGGTAAGTTGGGACTACAGCACAAGTATTATGGGTCAAATGTAGAATTGTTTTGCTACCTCCTCTCCCCTTACCCCAATTTCTCTCCCTGTGATTGGGCAGGGAAACATGGCCTGAAGAGCAGCCTGTGAGCCATAAGTGGCCTATAACACTCCCAAGTGGACCCAAACCAGATTAAAATATAATTGGGGAATATTTAACAAAATAAATAAAAATACAATAAAATATAGATAACATTACATCTTAAAACTAAATCAATATGCAGCCATAAAGATCATTATATTCAGATTAGTGATCTATTCTATTCAAGTCTGATATCGCTGGCCTAGAAAATACCTTATTGAACTGAAAAAATACTGTCCTTTCTAGCCTCCCAGGGACTTGTGGTGTTCAATAGAGTAGAGAAACATTAACTTTACCTTCACATATATGTGTGTGTGTGTGTGTATACATGTATATTATGCACACAAATGTACACAGTGTGAATGTATATATGTATATTATGCATACAAATACACACATGTACTGGCATGCATATATATGCATGCATGTTATATGTGTATACATGTACGTATAGAAATTGAATGTGTAATGTGTAAATATGTATGCAAATACACACATATACACATGTATTTATATGTATGTGTATATGCATATTATATGTAACACAGGCATATGTATTTGTATGTGTATATACATGTATTTATGTACATACAAATACACACAAGATATATGTATTTTTATGTATGTATATGTACTTATACACACTGATAGGTGGCACAGTAGATAGAGTGCCAGGCCTAAAGTCAGGAAAAGTCATCTCCCTGAGTATTTGCATTTCATATTTTAAATCCCTGGTTCTTCACCAGCAGAGTAATGATTTCTGCAAAACTACAAAAAAATCCACGACTTTCTCAGAGCTTAGTGACTGAGAAAGCCATATAACTTCTCAGAGCTCTAGACAACTCAACAGCAGCTCCTAACATGGAGTCTGTAAATTGTTTTTTCAAATATTTTAGTCAGCTTGACTGGATTGTAGAGCATGAGTAATGACGGTCGGCACACATGCAGAGCCCATCAGTTTGCTAAGTTGGTGTCATCCAAGCAAAGGACACTCAGGAGCTGCTTTCAGGAGAATTGTAAGGCTTAGAGAATGCATGGACCTTCTGGAACTGGTTCTGGTTAGCCTACCAAGTGTTTGGAAGGAGTCTCTTTCTATTGGCTGAATGGCATGATTTGTTGGTGTCTTCCAAAGGAAGTTGGCACTAGCTCTTACTTTGCTGCATTCTCAACTGGGGCAGGAGGTGACTCCTTCATTCACCACATCTGGTGAAACCATGTGGTAGGAGGGAGAACCTAGGGCCTCCTTTTCCATTCTGAGGCCCCGTGACTCCCTAAGAAATGGGGCCTGCTTGCATTTTTTCTTTGTTCTTTTCCTTTCTAGGTGCAGGGCATGGAGCTTCAGACTTTGAGAATTTCAAAGATCTAGAGCAGGAAGTGCAAGAATCTGGGAGTACAGAAAGCCAGGTCAGGTGTTGCAACAGCCCAGCAGTGATGCCCCAAGGAGCGCTGAGTGAGCCTCTGGAGAGATCTTTGGGAGTCGAGCCCAGCGGAATCTGTAAATTCAAAAAAGCTACTGTTGCACATGGACTGTGTGGAACTCATGCTATGAAAGAATTGAGCTAAATTGTGAGCTTAATCCTTGAAGACTGAGGTTGTGTAGGGACGGATTTTACCCTGAGATATCAGCGGAAATTTTTAAAATTTCATTCTTGCTGTATATTTGAAGTAAGTATTCCTTTTAAAAGCAATCAAATTTTAAATGGTTAAATAGAACTAGGGTGCTAATCACTGGGCCCCTCACAAATGGGGGAAACACTTAGATGATGGAGACTTGGTAGAGAAAAAGCCACCTGAAACCCCTCTGGTTGCCCGAGAAACCTGGACATTTCTGAGGCTGGCCCCAAAAGAGTGGTGCCAGAACATACCTGTTACAGAGACAATAGATATTCTTGGTCCACTTGGTTGTTCCTTTGTGAATGGTTGAGAGGCTATGGATCTCACTCAGGAGGTTTTTCAATATTCTGAGGCTAATTCATATGCACATTGGAACATCTGGAGAACCTCTTTATTCCAGTTCAGTCATCTTTCAGTCATGTCCTCTTCATGACCCCATTTGGGGTTTTCTTGGCAAAGTTTCTGGAGTGGTTTTCCATTTCCTTCTCCTGCTCATTTTACAGATGTGGAAACTGAGGCAAACAAGGTAAAGTGACTTGCCCAGGGTCACACAGCTAGGAAGTGTCTGAGGCCAGATGTAAACTCAGGAAAATGAGTCTTCCTGGTTCCAACAGTGCTCTATCCACTACACCTTTCACTATCCCATCTATAAGGAATCCCTTTTCGACTTGGTGGAAATTCTCTGTGGTAAAGGAACACTTTGAAGAGCGCATATCTCCCTGATATTAATAATGAGAGAGTTGATGAACAAGGCTATCTCTGTCATTATATCTGTTGAGGAATCTTGCATAATTGTCATAAATTGTGGAGTCACCTTGTTAGAAGAGAACTTCTAAGGTGATATTTTGCTTTACCAAATCAAAGCCTTTTTAGTGAACAAATAATGCCTTCTCTCCATCATTAGCTAATTGCACAGCAATAAAGATGCAGTCTAAAGCTAAATATTGCTTGTGGAAGCCTGTCCATTCCCTCTTAATGCTCTTATCAAGAGTACCCTCAATACATGTGGAGATTATTCTCATAACACTTTTTAAAAAAATTTATTTATTTAGTATTCAGCATTGATTTTCACAAAAGTTTGAATTACAAATTTTTTCCCCATTTCTACCCTCCGCCCACTCCAAGATGGCGTATATTCTGGTTGCCCCGTTCCCCAGTCAGCCCTCCCATCTGTCACCCCACTCCCCTCCCATCACCCTTTCCCTTCTTCTCTTGTAGGGCAAGATAAATTTCTATGCCCCATTGCTTGTGTATCTTATTTCCTAGTTGCATGAAAAAACTTTTTTTGTTGTTGTTGTTTTTGAACATCTGTTTTTAAAACTTTGAGTTCCAAATTCTCTCCCCTCTTCCCTCCCCACCCACCCTCCCTAAGAAGTCAAGCAATTCAACATAGGTCACATGCGTATCATTATGTAAAACCCTTCCACAATACTCATGTTGTGAAAGATTAACTGTGTTTTGCTCCTTCCTAACCTATCCCCCTTTATTGAATTTTCTCCCTTGACCCTGTCCCTTTTCAAAAGTGTTTGTTTTTGATTACCTCCTCCCCCTGTCTGCCCTCCCTTCTATCATCCCCCCTTTTTTATCTTCTTCCTCCTTCTTTCCTGTGGGGTAAGATACTCAATTGAGTGTGTATAGTATTCCCTCCCGAGGTCAAATCCTATGAGAGCAAGATTTACTCATTCCCCCTCACCTGCCCCCTCTTCCCTTCCTACAGAACCACTTTTTCTTGCCACTTTTGTGTGAGATAATTTACCCCATTCTATCTCTCCCTTTCTCCCTCTCTCAATATATTCCTCTCTTATCCCTTAAATTGATTTTATTTTTTAGATATCATCCCTTCATATTCAACTCACCCTGAGCCCTCTGTGTGTGTATGTATGTATATATATATATATATATATACACATACATATATATATGTATACACATATATATACATATATGCATATTCCTTTCAGCTACTATGATATTGAGGTCTCATGAATCATACACATCATCTTTCCATATAGGAATGTAAACAAAACAGTTCAACTTTAGTAAGTCCCTTATGATTTCTCTTTCTTGTTTACCTTTTCATGTTTCTCTTGATTCTTGTGTTTGAAAGTCAGATTTTCTATTCAGCTCTGGTCTTTTCACTGAGAAAGCTTGAAAGTCCTCTATTTTATTGAAAATCCATATTTTGCCTTGGAGCATGATAATCAGTTTTGCTGGGTAGGTGATTCTAGGTTTTAATCCTAGTTCCATTGACCTCTGGAATATTATATTCCAAGCCCTTCAGTCCCATAATATGGAAGCTGCCAGATCCTTGTTATCCTGATTGTTTTTTCACAATATTCAAATTGTTTCTTTCTGGCTGCTTGCAGTATTTTCTCCTTGACTTGGGAGCTCTGGAATTTGGCGACAATGTTCCTAGGAGTTTTCTTTTAGGGATCTATTTGAGGAGGCGATCTGTGGATTCTTCCAATTTCTATTTTACCCTCTGGTTCTAGAAAATCAGGCCAATTCTTCTTGATAATTTCTTGAAAGATGATATCTAGGCTCTTTTTTTGATCATGGCTCTCAGGTAGTCCAAGAATTTTTAAATTATCTCTCCTGGATCTATTTTCCAGGTCAGTGGTTTTTCCAATGAGATATTTCACGTTGTCTTCCATTTTTTCATTCCTTTGGTTCTGTTTTATAATATCTTGATTTCTCATCAAGTCACTAGCTTCCACTTTCTCCAATCTAATTTTTAAGGTAGTATTTTCTTCAGTGGTCTTTTGGACTTCCTTTTCCATTTGGCTAATTCTGCCTTTCAAGGCATTCTTCTCCTCATTGGCTTTTTGGAGCTCTTTTGCCATTTGAGTTAGTCTATTTTTTAAAGTGTTGTTTTCTTCAATATTTTTTTCAGTATTTTTTTGGGTCTCCTTTAGCAAGTCATTGACTTGTTTTTCATGGTTTTCTTGCATCATTCTCATTTCTCGTCACAATTTTTCCTCTACTTCTCTAACTTGCTTTTCCAACTCCTTTTTGAGCTCTTCCATGGCCTGAGACCAGTTCATGTTTTTCTTGGAGGCTTTTGGTGTAGGCTCTTGCACTTTGTTGACTTTCTCAGGCCATATGTTTTGGTCTTCTTTGTCACCAAAGAAAGATTCCAAAGTCTGAGACTGAATCTGGGTGTGTTTTCGCTGCCTGGCCATGTTCCCAGCCAACTTACTTGACCCTTGAGTTTTTCATCGGGGTATGACTGCTTGTAGAGCAAAGAGTACTTTGTTCCAAGCTTGAGGGGATGTGCCATTGATTTCAGAGCCATTTCTATATAGCCAGCTCTGCCACCCCAGCACTCCTCCTTCCTCAAGAACCACCAACCCGGATGTGACACAAATCTTCAGCAGGCTCTTCCCTCCTGCTCTGATCTGCCACTTAATTCCTCCCACCAGATGGGCCTGGGGCCGGAAGTAACTGCAGCTGTAGTTCTGTAGCTGCACCTCCACTGCTGCCCCTGGGGCGGTGGCCAAACAGTGAACTCTGTCCCCCCACAGCTTTTCCCACTAACATTCTCTGTTGTCTTTGGTATTTGTGGGTTGAGAAGTCTGGTAACTGCCACAGCTCACTGATTCAGGGTGCTAGGGTCTGTTCTGCCTGGCTCCTGGTCTGGCTGGTCCTGCTGCCTCCCACGCTGAGCTCCGCTCCCCTCCACTCCGTGCACGATAGACCTCATCCAGTGACCATCCAGGCTGTCCTGGGCTGGATCCCTGCTTCCCTCTGCTATTTCATAGGTTCTGCAGTTCTAGAATTTGTTCAGAGCCATTTTTTTATAGGTTTTTGGAGGGACGTGGTGGGGAGCTCATGCAAGTCCCTGCTTTCCAGCTGCCATCTTGTCTCATAACACTTTTATATAGATGGGAAAGTAGTCATAGAGGTTAGTGGCTATTCATGTCCTCTCAGTAGACTTTTGTTGGTATTAATCAATTCAGAAGTTTCTTTTCCCTCCATGTCCCTGATATCTTCCCCTCCTGCAAATACCTTGCTTTCAGAGCCTCAAAGCTCTAACCATTGTGTCACAATTAGCATGGATCTCCTCCCTATGCCCTTGGTCTAGTTCCTTCTATACATGTCTGGGACTATGATGTTAGAGTCTAAGTGTAGTGGTTCTACTTTCCTTGATGGTGAAAAGGGTTCATTTAAAATCTTGCTGATCTTTTCCATCTTCTATTTTTTGTCCTCATTCATTCCTCCTTGTTAAGTTCTCTCTGGGTGACTTTGTCTTGACAGGTTTTCTCGTAAAGTTTTTAAAGATGATTTTTATCCCACACACAGCTTCTCTGTTTGATGAGGCAATACTACTCATAATATTCCACCATCCTTTTCCATAAGACATCATAAGTGAGTTAGTATTCTAAACCTGCATTGGTCTCAGCTACAATTATCTCTCCACTTGACAAGTAAGTCAAGTGTTTGCTGACACTTTTTAGGCCTTTTTTAAATAGATGAGCAAAAAAAAAATTGTAAAGACACGTCCTATGAAACTATAAGGTAACATTTTCTTCACAGTGAGGACAGAGAAGTAAACAAAATTAGAAGAATAATTTTTGAGCAGCCATTGGGAACAAGAGGTGGGGCCAGGGGTGGAAGATGAGTACATTTCTCTCTCTCCTCCACAGATCTCCCAGGGAGAATCCCTCATTGGTGACAATGGAGATAGGACATGATAGAACCGGGCCTTCCAAGGCTTCCTCCATGCAATGATCTCTCCACCCACCTGCCTTCAGGGAATGGAAGTGAACATTCAGGCATTCAGGCTGAAAGAAAATAACACCATCTGGTGAAGCTGGCAACTTGTGGAGATCGAAGAAAGAAGGAGAATAGGGCGGAAAAGACAGAGTGGGAGAAGATGGCACCTAAAGGTTTTTCCAAGCCTAATCTGACAAGCTGCATGGAAGGGGTGACTCCTAGAAACAGAGACAGACAGACAGACAACAGGAGTCATATGCACCTTGGGAATACAGAGAAACACAAAGAAAGAGGACTTGATAGGAGGAGGAGAGAAGGAGAGAAAAGAGAAACATTCTAGAATTATACCTCCTGTGTGACCTTGGACAAATCATCTTATCTTCCTGGGTCTCAGTTTCCTAGTCTATAAAATGAGGGAATTGTACCAGATGGTGTCTGAGTCCCTTTCCAGCTTTAAATTTATGATCCTATGGTCTCTACACACACACACACACACACACACACACACACACACACACACACACACCTCCTTTTTATTTTGGTAGCTGGATCTAGGACATTCACACCGGCAGAGATGGGGTGTACATAAGGTAGGTGACCCTATTAATCAGTTACTGTACTTGGACCTTGAGGAAAAGCTGGGCAGTTCTCAGGACTGGACAAACAGAAGGAATGGCAGCTGCTATGTTCCCAGTGCCCAGGGACCTCAGCAAATGGTCAATGGAGGTTGCCTGCTTCAGCCTATCCCAAAAACCAAGCCTATACCTGGCTCTGGGACCCTTTAAGAGGACACTCATAGGAAAGCGTTGGGGCGGGGGTGGAATAACACTGTTATGTAATGGAAAGAACTCCTGACTGAGAGTCATAATATATATTTAGAGCTAGAAGGGGTCAGAGGTCATTTCATCCACCACCATCACCACTACCCCATTTTACAGATAAGGAAACTGAGGCCCATGGAGGTTAAGTCATTCGCCCAAGGTCACACAGGTAACAAAGTGAGTATTTTAACTGCAGTCTTAATACTGCATTCTTTCCAGCTCTTCCTCTCAACTCCAGAAATTTTCACTGGTTTTCCGCGATGCCTCAAATGCTCCCCCTCCTCATCTCTGCCTCTTGGCTTCCCTGTTGTCCTCCACATCTCAGCTAAAATCCCACCTTCCACAAGAAACCTTTCGTGGTCTCACTGAATGCTAGTGGCTTTTACCTGTTGATTATGTCTAACTTATCCTGTCTCTATCTTATTTGTACAGTTACTCGCACTTCGTCTCCCTCATTAGACTGTGTGCTCCTTGGGAGTAAGGACTGTCTTTCACCTTCCTTTGTATCCCCAGTGCTTAGCACAGAGCCTGGCACACAGTAGGGCCTTATAAAATGTTTAGTGACTGACATCGGAAGATGAGTCTGAGTCCTTGCTCTAACACTTAGTAGCTGCGTGATCTTGGGCAAATCAATGAACCTTGTTGAGTCTCAGTTTCCTTTATCTATAAAATGGGTCACAGGGTCATAGATTTAGAACTGGAAGGAATCACCAAGTCCAACTAATCGAACTCTCTCATTTTACAAATAAGAAAAGTATAGCCAAGTATAGACTTGCCCAAGGTTACGCATGTTGTGACGCTAGAAGCCAAGTCTTTTCACCTACAAAGCTGGCTCTGTTCCACACCTCATGGCTGTTTTTTGATAATAATACATGTACCCCCATCTCGAAGGTGTTTTGTGAGGAAATCACTTTATAAATAACAAAGCAATATGTTAATGCCAACTGTTAGACTCACCAAGGACTTGGACATTCGGACCCATCCTGCCCACTCCCTACCATCCTAAGTGGGACCAAAAGGCATTAGTTCTCTGGAGAAATCCCCACAGGGACTGAAATACCTTGCAATAAAGTCCCACTTCTGGGTTAAGGCTTGGTCTCCAGGAGGTCCCAACGAAACTGTGACTGTTTCTTGGGAGTGGGTTACCTAACGACCCGTTAACACCTTGACAGGATTTGGTTGGTGAGATTAACTAGCTGTCTGACCACCAGACTGAAGGGTGCTGAGTGCCCAGGAAGAAGGACTGGAAAATTCTGATGGTGGAGTGAGGAAGGGAAGAACCTCCATTTAGGCACTTAAGGCCTAAGTCACACCCAAGGAATGGAGGAACCCTGGAAACTAGGGATCAAGGAGGAGTATAGACTCATAGGCTCATAGATATGGATCTAGAACGGATCTCAGTTGCCATCTTGGCTAAACCCCTCATTACACAGAGGAAGAAACTTCCAGTTCTAAAATACTTGGTCAGCCAATAAACATTTATTTATTACTGTTCACTATTTATTTATCATTACTATTACTATGTGGATACAAAGAAAGGCAAAATCACAGTCTCTGTCCTCCAGGAGTTTACGTTCCGGTGGGGCAGAGAGACAACATGAAAACAGCTATTTATAAAATAGACATTCACGATCTCTGCAGAGTATACTGTACCCTCAGAGGGAAGACACTGGCATTGTGTGTTTGCTGGGAGGGAGAGTTGGGGAGAAGACAGGAGAAGAGCCTCTTACAGAAAGCAATAAAAAATAACGATAGCCAACTTTTAGATCATCTTTACATTTTATAAATCTCTCTACCTATGTTATCTCATCTGAACCTTACAATATCCCCCTGAAAGGATGGCCCCTGAGTAGAGAGCAGCTCTCCAGCTGGTTCTGAACAGTATGTGAAGGCCCATGAAATCTTAGACTTGGAGCCAGGAGGGGACCTTAGGAGCCATATAAATTCAATGCCTGCGTTTTATAGGGGCATCTCTATTGTCACCTCTGTTTGACGGATGAGGAAACTGAGGCTAGCAAAGGGTAAGAGACTTGCCCATAGTCACACAGCTAGTAACTGTTTGGGGTAGGACTTGAACTCAGGTCTTTGAAACTCCAAATCTATCCACTGTGGGGACTGTGTTCCTGGAATGGGAGACATCTATGATTCTAAAACTCTTGGTCTATTTCAGAGCTTAAGCTGGGGGCCCTGCCCTGGGCTAGGAGGTTGGACAACATCATCTCAAGGACATCTGGGAGATGGGGGGGGGCAGTGTCAGAGGATCCACAGGCTAACTGGGAAGCTGCCATATGGTTCCACTGGCAACGGGAGTTCCTGGCCTGGCCGATTGCGCACCTGCATGGCAGAAGATAAGAGACACCATGGGATTGGGGGAAGCTGATCACGAGGGAAGAAGGAAGGGGATTTATCAGAACCATAGGGTCCCTGCAGGCCCAGCCTCCTGACTCTTCAGCTCCACCAGTCCTGCCGTGTTCCCTAGCACCGCCACTTACCATGGAGAAGGTTGTTATCCTGGTGCTGATCTCCCTGGCTGTAGCCTACGCTGCCCCTGACCCTCGGGGCTTGGTCATCAACCTGGTAAGAGTCCCCAAAGCAGATTTCCTTTCTAAGCTCCCTCACCGAATGCCTCTCGTCTCTGGGCAGAGCTGGCTGACCCTCAGCAGAACTATGACTGATGGCAGTATCTGCCTTTAGAATCAAAGATCTAGAAGAACTGGATCTTGGGAATAACGTCATCCAAGACCCTCCCTGAGGAAAGTGAGGACCAGGGAAGAGGAGATAACACGCCGAAGATCCCATAATCCACCATGACAGAACCAGGGCTAAAACTCAGGTCCCCTTACTTCCAGGTACCTTCTCCCACAGTGCCACAATGCCTCATCAGGTTTCTACACTGTAGCCTGGGGCCTTACCAAGTTGGCTCCATTATATCCCATGGATATAGCAAGCATCTACACTGCATCATGATGCCTTACCTAACGTGTATCCTGCAGCACACAGCCTTACCAAAAATCAACACTGTGCTAATTAGTCTTGGTGAGCGCTTACACAAATGCCACTGATTGATCATATATCTAAGCCGTACCACAGTACCTTAGCCAGCCAATTCACCAGGTAGGATTCTCCTCCAGACCAACTTTAGTTTCCAGCACCCAACTCTTCCCCCCAGCCGCCCAGGGAGTATCCAGGACCTCAAAGTGGGCTATCCCCTAAGGCAGGGCCCCATGCTTCAGATTTTTCTCCCTTCTTTCTCCCCAACAAAACATAGCCTGCTCTATACCTCTGCTGTTTGCTTTCCAAAGTACCAGCGAACTGATAAACCGCTAAACCCATCCTGGTCAGGTCAGTGTATAAATGGGTACTAATGGGTTAACAAGTTACCCCATCCTTAAACCAGTCGACACACATAGACAGTGAAGAGCTAATGTGGCATTTGCTTGGGATTGGGAAACGGGCCTCAAGTCATACCTTATAGACAGCCACAAATCCTGCCTATGGGTAGGGCCAACTGTTACCTCCAAATTCCACCTAAGGGAGCCTAAGACACTAAACAATACTGAAGAACTGACTCACATATACAGAAATATACCAGGATGCCTGAAGAGAAGGGCAGAATATTGGACCAAGACCTGGCCTCCACACCTTCTAATCTTGATGTCCTAAATGGCAGACTTATAGGAGACAGAGGGGAAGGGAAGCAAGGGAAGGAGTTAGCTTTCCATCCTTGCAGGTCGGGCACATATCAAGGACAGACCATCTAAAGGAGAAGAGAATTATTGACTCATAGACTCTATAGCTTTAGAGAGTGTGCTGGAGGCAGCTCTAACCAGCTTATGAGAGCTGATTGTTAAATTTTCAGAGTGAGTGTATAGACCTTGGAAATCAGCAGATGCTACAAATCAAGACTATTACTGTTTGGCCAGTCATCTAGAATTAAGAAAAATCTCTCTTTTTTAAAAGTCTATTTATTTGTTTTAATATTAATCTTTAAAAATTTGTGAGCTCCAGATTCTTCTTACCCTCTAACCCCTTCCCCTCCCATTGCAATAATGATGCCCATTACACATGTGCAGTGATGGGAAACATCAGTCTGCATTCAGAATTCATCAGTTCTCTATCCAGAGGTGGGTCGCATTTTTCGTCATGGGTCTTTTACAATTGTCTTGAATCACTGATCAGGGCATCTAAGACTTGAGAAAATATCACCAGTGCAGATAGAATTTAAAAGCATGTGTATGCAGAATTACTTTTTTCTGAGGAGATCCTGATTATTAATTTACTTACATACCCCTGCCTATATCTAGTCCAGGGATGGGGAACCTGCAGCCTCAAGGCCAGATGTACAGCATTCTAGGTCTTCAAGTGTGGCCCTTCGACTGAATCCAAACTTCACAGAACAAATTCCCTAAATAAAAGGATCTGTTCTGTAAAATTTGGACTCAGTCAAAAGGTCACATTCAAGGACCTAGAAGGCCACATGTGGCCTTGAGGCTGCAGGTTCCCCACCCCTGATCTAGTCCCTTAGGGACTTTCACCAGATTGACTGGGGGGGGTGTGTTGTGCTTTCTCGCAGGAAAATGGGGAGCTGTGCCTGAATAGTATCCAGTGTAAGAGCCAATGTTGCTACCGGGATGATAGTCTGAGCTTGGCTCGCTGTGCTTTGAAAACCCCTGAGAACAGTGAATGTTCTGCCAATGTGAGTAGCCAAGGAGGGTTTGGAGCAAGGTTGGAAAAAGGGAAGAAAATAGTAGAGGGGTGCAGGGGTGATGAGTAAAAGGAGTGTGGCTGGAACTGGGGCCACCAAATGGAAGGGTTCTTCCCCAAGAAAGAGAATCACCTGGTCCTACCTTATGGCTTAAAAGAGGAAGAAACAAAAATAGATAGACAGACAGATAGGTAGATAGATGGATGGATAGATAGATAGTTGGGAGATAGATCGTTAGATAGATAGATGGATAGATAGGTAGATAAACAGACAGACAAAGAGAAAGAAAGAGGGTCAGAGAGGGAAAATTACTTGCCCAGGGTCACATAATTCTTTGACAGAACCAGGACTGGAACTCAGGTCTCCTAACTTCCTAACTGCTTTTGCTGCTACTGTAGTTTTTGCTATACTTGTTCTGAACAGCCTCATTGCACGATCAGAAGTCTAGACCTGGAAGTGACCTCCGTGGCTATCGAGTCCATCCCCTTTGCTTTAGAGAGAACTCCCTTCCCCACCACCTCTTCTCCTCCCATTTAAAACCAACAGGAGCCACAGGATCATAGATTCGAAGTAGGGAGCCTTAAGGGTCATCCGATTCAATCTCTGCCTTTTACACACGAGGAAAGTAAAACCCAGAGAAGTTAAGTGATGAGGAAAATGAAGAACAGGGAGGCTACTGACTCGCCCGGGGTCACACAAGAGCGGTGGAGTGGATAGAGCACTAGACGTTGAATCAGAGAGACCTGAGTTGGGATCCTGCTTCAGACATACATACTACCTCTGTGACCCTAGATAAAAATCATCCCATCTCCCCTAGCCTCAGTGTCCCCACCTGTAAAATAGGCAGTTTGGACTAAATGACCTCCAACGTCCCTTCTAGATCTAAAACCATGACCCTATGCCTATCACAGGCATATTAGAATCAGGCTTAGAGCTACAAGGGCCCTTCAAGATAGTCCAATAGTAAAGCCTAGAGAGGGGCAAATAACTTAGCCAAGGTAGGAAGTGGCGAGACTAGGATTAGAACCCAGGTCTTTGAACTCCAAATTTAGCACTTCTTCCATTATATTACATTGACCCTTGTGGTTAGGACCACTAGTGACAGAGATAAAGACAGAACTAAAATGCCCTGACTCCCAATCTAGTGACCTTCCCACTGTGCTTCTAACTGTTGTTCAGTCATTTTCAGTCATGTCAGACTCTTCGTGACCCCACTTGGGGTTTTCTTGGTGAAGACAATGGAGTGGTTCGCCATTTCCTTCTCCAGCTCATTTTATACGTTACATTTTACAAACTGAGGCAGATAGGCTTAAGTGACTTACCCAGGGTCACACAGCTAGTAAGTGTCTGGGCCACATTTGAACTCAGGAAGAAGAGTCTTCCTGATTCCAGGCGCTATTCTTGAAGATTAGAGATCATTACCTAGCACATCCAAGATACTATCTCCTGTTACCTAGCCAGAAAGACAATGTGATGCAGTAGAGAAAGCATTGGCTTTGGGGTCAGAAGGCATGAGTTCAAATCCTTCTTCTGTTGTTTCCTTTCTGTGTGACCTTGGGCAAATTACTTAATGCCTCTGGGCCTCAGTTTCCTCTTCTGTAAAGTGAAGGGACCTCTAAAGCCTTCCAACTCTGAGTCGATGATCTTGTGAATTCTGCTGGTTCTAAATGGGGTGAAAGGAGGGGATGGGGCGGGGGAGTCAGGAATCCTATCTAGAGACAGCCAGAGATGCCCTGAGATGTTTCCCCACCCCATTTCTCTCATCAGGGACCAGCAGCTCACAGGATTAAGGCTATCAGGGACTAAGGATTATTTAATCCAACCCACTTATTTTATAGATGAGCAAACAGAAGCCAAGATCAGGGACGTGACGTACCCAGGGTCCCACAGTCAAAAAACAGGATCTCTAACTCCAAATATGTTGCTATCTTCCCTATGCTACATGCTATTGAAGTCGAGATAGAACAGAGGGTTTGGGGGGGGGAGGGGAGCTTCCTATGGATTCTACCTCCCCTCTATAGCCCCCATGTCAGGGGAGTGGGGAGCAGCAGCCTTGAGCCAGGAGAAGCTGCTAGACCAGTGACTGAACCCAGATTGGGCCAGGGATGTAACAGCTCTTGTGTCTTCCCCAGTCACTCTATGGAGTTTACTACAAGTGTCCCTGTGAGTTGGGGCTGACCTGTGAAGGGGACACGAGCATCTGGGGCTCCATCACTAACACCAACTTTGGTATCTGCAACGATGTTGGACGTTCAAAGGAGTGAAGTCTTTCCCCGCCTCACCCTACCCTTCCCCACCAACCCACCGGATTCTCTGTCCATTAAAGGTCATCCAGCAAACCCTTCCTGGGCTAAGTTTGTGTGGTTCTTGAAATCAATTCCTCCATCTCTATGCAGGGTAGTAGTGATACGGACGGGATAGATAGGGCAGGACAAGAGGGGACAAGGTTCCAAGCTGGCAGGGAGGGAGGGAGAAGAAGGAGAAGTCAGGAACGAGTGGGGGTTCTAGGGAAAGGGAAAAATAAGAGAATAAGTAATGCCAGAGCTAGAAGGAAATTCAGATGTTATCTAATCCAAGGGTCCTTAAAATGCACGTGGGAGAGTCCTCTATGACCTCAGATAGGAAAAAAATCACATCTTTATTTTTACTTACTTCTAATTAAAATAGGCATTTCCTTGTTCTTAGGAATGTAGGCAGAAAACCATTATTGTAAGAAGGGTATTCAGAGCCTTCACCAGACAGACTGGCCACAGAGATTAAGAACCCCTAATGTAACCCAACCGTGCCACCTTCCGGCTCATGGTCTTTTACAAGAAGAAAAGACAAGAAGTCTAGGGATGCCAGTCTTCAGGGATATGAGAATATCAGCACACTCTCTTCCATGAACCTCCAGTCGGCCTCAGCGAAAAACAGGCAACTTTTCCTTTCTCTGCCCCTCCCTCCCCTCCAAAGGGGGCTCTCTCGGTCCCTCTGGGTAATTCAGCAACTTGTGCAGACAGCTCAGGTTTTGTTGTTTAACAGCAGCAATGGTACTGGCTAGCACTTATACGGTACTTTAAAGTTTACAAATTGCTTTACAAATACTATTTCATTTGGGGAGAATAAAGGTTAAACGATTTGGCCGGCATGATGAAGCTAGAAAGTGTCCAACACAGGATTTGAACTCAGATCTGCCTGGCTTGGACTCCAGCTCTAGCCACACCGCGCCACCTAGCTGCCTAGTTTAACAACTCATTAATAATTAAAAAACATAAAATTAAATAGGAAATAAAAACTCTCAGTGCTGGTTGCAAGCAGAGAAGGATCGAAGGCAACCTGGGAAGTGAAGGAACTAACTGGCTGATGGAATCTCGACTTCTCCCTAGAGGAAGGATCATTACCTCTTCCCCTCTCCACCTGCCCGGGAAACAGAGCATGCCCAAGGCTTTTCTTAAGCTTGGGCTCTGATTGCCTACCCAGTATACCCACACCTGCCTATTGTTCTGTGACGCCCTCCAACGAAGTAGGCTGACCCTCCACTATCTCTTCAGAACCCTGCCATCCGCTGGCCCAGAGAGCTCCCTGCTGGTGGACTATGTCTTTCCACTGATGGCAAAGAGGTTGGAGGTGGGGGAGGGGAGAGGCAGGCAACAGCGCCCCCTGGTTCAATGTCAGGAACACCAGGAAATTAAGAATCAGCCTGACAAGTCTCAGCGCGTGAGCCTGTTAGATTGGGAGCTTCTTGAGGACAGGGACTGCGTTCTGTTGCCTTTCGATTGTCCCCCTAGTGCTCTACACAGTACTTGATACATCACAAATGCTTCCTGGAACAAAATTCACCATGACCAGCGTAAATATCCAGGAAAAAACCAAAGCATTTTTAGGTCTGTTGCATTATAAGAGCTCTCGCTCTTAGAAGATTTCGATGAAAATGAAACTTTAAATCGCTTACATTATGAAACTGTGGAATTTTGCTTAAAAAAAAAGCAAAACTGCTGAGTTGTGTCTGACATACTGGCAGTTTGTCGAGTACCTGACAAGCATATAGAAGCCTGGTTCCCTCCAGTGATTCCAGTGCCATGTCTCTGTGGATATGGCAAAAAATAGATTATAAATATAAATAATATGACACAGACCCTGTCCTCAAGGAACTATCTTTTTCAAAATAATTAATTTATTTTTAGTTTTTAACATTCACTTCCATAAGGTTTTGAGTTTTGAATTTTTTCCCCCACCTTCTCCTCCCCATTCCCCAAGACGGTGTGCAATTTGATATAGGCTCTACTTACACATTCATATTAAACAGATTTTCATGATGTGAAGAAGAGTTAGAACTAACGGGAGGAACCACGAGAAAGAAGAAACAGAACTAAACAACAAAAGAGAAGGAGAACAAATAGTCTGCTTCGATCTGCATTCAGACTCCAAAGTTCTTTCTCTAGATATCGATAACATTTTCCATCATGAATCTTTTGGAGATGAGCTGACTATCTTATTGGGGGATAGAGAATGTAGACAGTGTAGCAATACAAGGCAGAATACAAAAGGAGAAAAAGAGAGATCCAAACAGTATACACTGGGGAGATTAGGGAGGGAGATGTCACTTTCACCTTGAGAAGTCAGAGAAGACTTCATGGAAGAGGTGACACCTTGATAGAGCTTTGAAGGAGAAGTTTTCAAACAGGGCGACTTGGTGGCCCAGTGGATAGAGTTCTGGACTTGGAGTAGGGAAGGTTCATCTTCCTGAGTTCAAATCCGGCTTCTAGCTATGTGACCCTGGGCAAGTCACTTAACACTGTCTGCCTCATCTGGAAAATTACCTGGAGAAGGAAGTGGCAAACCACTCCAGTATTTTTGCCAAGAAAACTGCAAAATGGGGTTACAAAGAGTCAGACATGACTGAAATGACTGAATGATGAAGTTTACAAATGATTTGAGACATAATCTTTATCTGGTAAATGAGAAAACCGTGATCTAGAGAGAGCTTGTCCAAAGATGTACTGTGGGATTTTAATAGGCAGAGGTGAGAGAGGCATTGGGGGGGCTTCTGCCAATTCCAGGAGGAAGAAGAGAGCGGGATTAATTCAGAGGAAGTTTACACAAATCAATTAACAAGAAAATCACACCTGAAGACATTTACAAATGCTGCTTTGTGATTAACCATAGTAGGCAGAGGGACTGAGCAGGGTAACCAAACCCCTTACATGACCGTGGCTCCAAGGGTTTTCATAATAGCCACTCAAAAGTTTACATCTGCCTCTCTCAAAGTCCTACTCCCCAGTTCCTGTTTTCAATCTACCTTCTGATAAGCCCACCATATATGTGTGTCAGCATTGTGGGCCACTGTATATGAGCCATACCATATGTGTGGCAGAATTGTGGTCTCAGAGGTCTCTCAGTCAATCAAGATTCAGTCCAACTAACATGTGCCACCCCAAGCCTGGGGTAGATGTTATACCTAATGTGTGGTGATCCCGCTTCTACTAAAAGGGAGAAGCTTGCTGCCTTCTGAGGCAGCCCAGGCTGCTTCTGGGCAGCTTTAATTATTAGGAAGCTTAGCCTTCCATTTAGATTAGATCTACCTCTGTCTAATTTCCGCCCATAGCTTCTGGTTTTGACCTAAAAGAGTAAGCAGAACAAGACTAACTCTTGTGGACGCTGACAGTCAGTCCTTCAAATACTCGAAGATCTATATCAAATCATCTTTCTAAATCTTCTCTTGTCCATGATAAAAAAACCTCTCATTCCTTTCAGCAATCCTCATATTCCATGTCTCCAGTTCCCACTGTGCCAATGGCTCCTATGTGACTTTTGGCAAATGGTCACCTTTCTCTGCTCCCTTTTGTACTTCCTAAAATGTGGTACCCAGATATGAATCCGAGGTCTAGTTCTGGTCTCTCCAGGACAGAGTACAGTAGGCCTATCCTCTCTAGTATTCAGAACACTATGTCTCTTAATTCCATGTCCCAATGTTAATTCATGTCAAGCTTGAAGTCCACTAAAACCCCCATCTTTTTTCATACGAGTTGTCGTCTGTTCATGCCTTCAATGTACAGCATTTATAAAGTTATTTTTTGAAACCACATAAGACTTCACATTGTTCCCGATTAAATCCCATCTTGTTGGGTTTAGTTTATCCTATTGACAAGTTATCAATAACCATCCCATTGAGATCTATCACAATATTGATTCCACCATCCACCAAGGTAGTGATTATTGTCAGTTTTGTGTTGTGCAAGTTTGATAAATATGAGACATCAATAAAAATGCTCTGTGACACAAGGCCAAGCACTGATCCCTGGGACACTTCGTTCCTAGTTGACATAGTGCCATTGATGCTGACTTCAGGGGTTTGATCGACTGTTCTAAATTCACCTAACTGTACTATCACTTAGCCTATACCTCTGCATCTTGTATACAAGCAACGAGAAGTCCCTCCACAAGACACTTTGTCAAATGCTTCACTAAAATCTAGGTACTCTGTGTCTATCAAATTATTCTGATCTACCAGCCTAGCAATCATGTGAAAAAAGAAGATGGGGCTAGTCTGACATATCCAAATTTTTTGTGTGTGGACCCATGATAGCTCCATGTACTCAACTATTTTCCTTTTAAAAATATTCGTAAACCATCTCTTTAAAAATACATAATCCTCAGTCCAAGGCCTCCCAGGCCTGGATTCACAGAGAGCAGGTCCAATGTTAGAGGCTATTCTAAAAGATGTTTTTTTTTTCCTTTTTGGCTCATTGTGCCCCACCCATACACCTAATATGTGCTCTAAGAAATTGAGATTTCTCGAGATCTCTATAAATGGTAATAGAGTCAGTAACTCCCACACTGGCACTTAAAGTGACACGTATTTTGTCAGGTACACAGCTAAGGATTGGACCGTGATTTCATTCACATAGAGAATTCATATATAAGGAAATTCTCTACACTGTATAGTCTAAGAGAGGTGCCAAGAGCACTGAGAGATTTAAAGGAACCTCAGTGGCCATACCCCAAAAGAGCTTTTTCTCTGAGGGGCTTCCAGACTGAGACAAGTCACCTCCCACCCACCCTTTAGACTTTACAACCAGATAGCAAGGTTAGGGTCAGAACACTGTCAAGCTTCAAAAACTTCTGGGAAAACTGGAAAATAGTATGGCAGAAATTAGGTATAGATCAACATGTTACACCATATACCAAGTTAAGGTAAAAATGGGTATATGATTTAGGATGGTGACACCATAAGCAAATTAGTGGGGCAGGGAATAATTTGCCTGTCAGATCTATAAAGAAAGGAAGAATCCATGACCAAACAAGAGACAGAGTACATTACCAGATGTAAAATGGATAATTTTGATTATGTTAAATATTACAGATTTTGTACAAACAAAACCAATGTAACCAATATTAGAAGGAAAGCAGAAAGCTGGGAAAATTTTTACAGCAAGTGTCTCTGATAAAGGCCTCATTTCTCAAATTGGAGAACTGAGTCAAATTTATAGGAGTACAAGTCATTCCCCAATTGATAAATGGTCAAAGGATATGAACGGGCAATTTTCAGATGAAGAAATCAAAGCTATCCATAGTCAAATAAAAATGCTTTGAATCACTATTGGTTAGAGAAATGCAAATTAAAACAACTCTGAGGTACCACATCACATCTATCAGATTGGCTAACATGACAGAAAATGAAACTGATAAATTTGGTGACGATGTGGAAAAATTGGACACTAATGCACTATTTATTGGTGGAGTTGTGACCCGATCCAAGCATCCTGGAGAGCAAATTGGAACTATGCCCAAAGGGCTTTAAAACTGCACATACTGGGGCAGCTAGATGGCACAGGGAGTAGAGCACCAGCCCTGAAGTCAGGAGGACCTGAGTTCAAATGCGGGCTCAGACACTTGACACATTCACTAGCTGTGTGACCCTGAGCAAGTCACTTAACCCCAATTGCCCTGCCTTCCCCCCTCCAAAAATAAAAAAAAAAAATTGCACACACCGTTTGACTTGGTAATAGTACTACTAGGTCTGTATCCCAAAGAGGAAAAAATGAGAAAAGGACCTGTTTGTATAAAAATATTTATAGCAGCTCTTTTTGAGGTGGCAAGGAATTGGAAGTTGAGGGTGTGCCCATCTGTTGGCTAATGGCTGAACATAAATGGCTGTGGTATACGATTGCAATGGAATACGATTATGCTATAAGAAAGGATGAGCAGGACGATTCCAGAAAAGCCTGGAAAGACTTACATGAACTGATGCAGAGTGAAGTGAGCAGAACCAGGAGCACAGTGTACAGAGTAACAATGATACCAAAGTATCCTGTCATGGTATGTTAATTATATTATATTGTATTGTATTATGTTATAACAGTACAATGGTCAGCTATGAATGACAGCTATTCTTAGCAACACAATGATCCAAGACAATTCCAAAGGACTCATGGTGAAAAATGCTGTCCACATCCAGAGGAAGAACTGACAGAGTCTGAATGCAGATCGAAGCAGACTGTTTTTCACTTTTTTGTGTTTTTTTTCTTTTGATCTGTGTCTTCTTTCACAACATGACAAATATGGAATATGTTTTGCATGATTACAAATGTATAACCCATATTAAATTGCTAACCATTTCAGGAAAGAGAGGGACGTAAAGAGGGGAGAGAGAAAATATGTAAATCAAATTGTTTTTAAAAAATGAATGTTAAAAATTGTCTTTACATGTTATTGGGGAAAAAACACAATAATATATATATATATATATATATATATATATATACATATATATTTTCAAAAACACTGTCAGGCTTACCCTAATTCACAGCAACGTGGCTAATTGAATGCACAAGAATCTTCTTAGTCAGCTGTCTTCATTAGCCAACCTTGCTGTTTTTCTATCTGGACTCACTCCCCAGTGGTTAATATACTCCCACCCCCTCACACTCTTTCTGTCTCTGGGATGCCGAACACCCAGGTGCGGAAGAGCAAACATCTTTCCCCAGCCTTAGCTATTTGCTCCCTCATTCCCCTCCCCTAAACCCAACCCCCTCATGTCCCACTCCAGATCTAGCTACTCTTCCACTGTGCCATTTATGCCTGAGCTGTAGAGGTTTCATCTTAAACCTATTTTTTTTCAGTCCTCCAATCTATTAGCACTCATTCAGACTTGGCTCTGTCCTGGTAATACTGTTTCCTTTCCCTCTCTCCAGTACTGGCTGCATTTTCACGTATACTTCATGACTCAGTTGTGTTGGTGGTAGAGTCAGAAAAGTCCTCCCCACCACCACTGCATCCATTATCACTTCCGGATTCTTCTTTTAGCACCCTCTTCCCTTGAAATTCATTCAATTCATACGTCACCCAATCCAGATTCTGGTAGCTATTATCTACTGAATTCCAAGATATTCTCCCTCCTTTCTCAATGAATTCAGGGGCTCGATCCTAGATTTCCTCTTCACCCCAACTCCTTCCCTGTATTCTAGGGAATGCACGTGTGTGTGTGTGTGTGTGTGTACACCTACACAAACATATGCACATAGACATCTACATATAGAGATAGATAGAAATATAGATTGACAGAGAGATTATTCTAACCTCCTAGTTCTTCAACCAACTTAATTTCTACTCCTCTACCCCATCTCAGCTATACACATGGGTAATTATATTCTCGATATTGCTATCACCCACTAGTGTTCCCCTGTTGTGTTCGAGAACTCTGAATTTTCTTTAGCTGATCACAATCTTCTATCTATTCATCTCTCCATACGCTTCTCTCCTCCTAAACTCATTCTTTTTCCTTATTCTAGCAATTTCCTTCTTTCTTCCTAATCTTGATGCCTTCATTAACTAGTTTAACTCTAAACTGTCCTCTTCTCTTGAATGCCTTGATCCCTTTACCTATCACTGATTATGTCTTGCCAAACCCCAGTCTTGAATGACTCCCATCACCTGCCTCCTTCACTCCCATTCATCATAGGATTCATGACAGAAGTAGAAGAAATTACAAGACCCTGCTGACTGGGTCCACTGTAAATTTATGCTAACTATGGGTCCTCGCTACAGCAAGGCAATCCTATTATTTCTTTCTGATTCTTATGCCACTAATCACAACAGCTTTTTCCAAACCTTGCTTTATCTCTTCAAACCTCCCAAATTCCCTTCTCCCAGCCTCTTTGCTGAGGATTCCACTTCATGCCACCCCACCCCCACACACACACCAAATTAAGGACATTTGTCAGGACCTCCATCTTCTCCCCTTCTCCTCATCTCATCCTTTTATCAGAATCCCCCAGTATCTCCTTCACTCCTGCCTCTGATTATGAGGTGATATTTCTGCTTGCCAACCTTTCTTGCCCCTTCCCCTATTCTCCAGCAGATTACATCCACCACCACCACCACCACCATCATTCCCATTCTTTCTCTCTAATCTGCAATCTCTATCTACTGGTATCTTCATTGAAAAAAAACTTTTACTAAACCCCTATATCTCTCCTTCCCTTCTCAGCAAAATGCTTTGAAAAAGATCTATACTAGGTGCCTCTATTTCTTTTCCTCTCTTAAAAATATTTTATTTTTAATTTATGGAATAAAACAAGCATTTCCATTACATAGTATAATAAAAAAGATGATTGCATATGAAACTGCAACTCTATTATGTCCAACTTGCTATTCCTTTTAAACGTATAATAATTTTGCAAATTTCTTTTTCTTTCTTTTTTCTTCCTTCCCCCCACCTTAGAGATGTCTACCATTAGACACAAATGTGTGTGTGTGTGTGTAAAATCATTCTATACATCCTTCCATTTATCAGTTCTTTCTCTGAATGCAGATAACATCTTCCTTCATATGCCATTTGTAGTTAGTCTGGGTATTTATACTAGTTAAAATATCTTATTGTTATTGCATATAACATTCTCTTGATTCGGGTCATTTCATTCTTCGTTATTTCACACAAGTCTTTCCATGTTTTTCGAAGAACATGAAGGTCATCATTTCTATAGCACAGTAGTGTTCCATCACAATCAAATACCACAACTTGTTCAGCCATTCCTCAATTGACGGGCATCTTACAATTCCCAGTTCTTTGCCACAACAAAGAGAGCTCCTATAGATATTTTTAGAACATATAGGTTCTTTTCCTTTTCCCCTAATTCGTCTTTGGAAACAGACCAAGTAGCAGTATTGCTGGCTCAAGGGTATAGAGAGCTTAATAACTGTTTGGGCATAATTCCAGAATGTTCTCCAAAATGGTTGGATCAGTTCTTAGTTTCACCAACAGCCTCTCATTCTTTTCTAAACCCTGTGCAATTTGACTTCTGACCTCACCACTCAACTAAACTGCTCTCTCTAAAGTTGCCAATGATCTTCTAATTGCTCAATGCCGTGACTTCTTCTCAACGCTCACTAAACTAAAAATACCGAATAATAATCGATTAACAAACATTTATTAAATGCCTACTGTGTGCTAGGCATTATACTAAGCCTATACTCATAAGCAATAAGTATCCTCATCCTTCTTGACTGTCCTGCAGTATTTGATACTACTGATCATCTTCTCCTGAATGTGCTCTACTTTTTGGGCCTTAATGACTGCTCCCTCTTGGTTTTCCTCTTACCTATCTGATTAGCCCTTTTCAATTTCTTTTATAGGAGCTTCATCCGTATCAGGCCCACTAAGTGCAGATGTTCCTCAAAGCTCTATCCAAGGCCTTCTTCTTCTTCTCGATATTATTTCACTTGGTGATTTCACTGGCTCCCTTAGGTTCAACCATCATGTCTGGGTAGATGATTCCCTGATCTATTCCTCCATCTCTTGTCTTGTCTTTCTCTTGTCCTGCATAACCAACTAGTTGCCCATTGGATATTTTGAACTGGATATCCAAAAGAGGACACATGTCCAAAAGAGAACTCATTCAGTTTTCCCTAAAACTTTCTCCTCTTCTAAACTTTTCAATTTCTATCATAGATATCACTATCTTGTCAGTGACCAAAGTCTGAAACTTTGGTGTTATCCTCAACTCAATGCTCTGTAATCCCACATATCCAGTAAACTGCCAAATATCGTTTCTATCTCCACAACATCTCTTCCACATATCTTCCTATCTGTACTCCCACAGCCCCCACCCTAGTTTAGGCTCTCATTACATCTCTCCTGGACTATTACAGCAGTAGTAGTACCCCATGGACCCTCTGTAGCCAGAATGGACTTTGTTTTCTTTGAATGACTCAGCTTGCCTCGTTGAGCTTCCCTGGACACTGGGGCTTGCTCTTCCGGGGCAGGACCAGAGCTTCCTGTGTGATGAGTCGTGGCGCTGGCTGAGGGGAGGTGTGTTAACGTGGTCTACGCTGGGGGAGGGGCCAAGTCAAGAACCAATCGGCCCTGGTCGTTCAGGCGGCGCTTGATGATGTCAAAAACTCTATAAGAGGGGAGAGGACAGCTTGAAGATGCTCCTTTCCTTTTCCGGTTGGAGCCAGAGACGCCTACAGCCGAAGCTGAGCTGCCGGTAGCAGAGCTGACTGGAGGCTAGTGGGTAATCTTCTTACCGTAGAGGGGAAGCATGTATACAGTTTTGCCTTATACCATCTCGCTTCTCTGTGGCCTACTGGTTACCCTTGTGAGGCGGACTTATTGGGCCTGGAAGCTTTAGATGAAAATATCAAAATGGGGACGCTGGTTTGTGGGATTGTTACTGTGGAGTGTAAATACATGCTTTAGTTCTCCTGCCTTCTGCCTAGAGAATTCCTTATATCCTGCGGTTCCGGACCTTTTAGGCACATATGAGATTCTCTTTGAAATCATAAATTCTGCCTTCCTAATATACCCTCTTCTTCAAGTCTCTGCCCACTCTAATCCATTCACTACTCACCTATGAAAATGATTTTCCCATAGTGTAGATCTGACCACGTTGCCTCTTTGCTCAATAGATTCCAGTGGTCCCTTTATTCCTACTATGACCAAACATAAAGTTTTTTGTTTGGCATTTCGAGTTCTTCCCAACTTGGCCCCTTTGTATCCTTCCCCCCTTTTTACATTCTACTCTTTTTTCTACATGCCAATCTGGTCCACTTATTATTCCTTGCAAAGGACACTATTTTTCCTGTATTTCTCTCTTTGCACTGGGTGTTCCCCATACTTTCCCTCCTAATCATTCTTCTGTCTCCCTTTATGACTCATTTCAAGCACCACCTTGTCTGGGCAACCTTTCTTGGTGTCTCTCCCTACCTCCCCAAGCTGTGTGTTTTCATTTATATAGGCTCTCTCCCCTGTTAGAATGTAAGTTTCTTGAGGGCAGAAATTGCTTTTTTTTCTTTATGAAAAGGTGAGGTTGAAATAACTCCACCCCATCTTTGTCTTGATACCTTACCTAGGTGAGAACACATTTGAATGTATCAGTCAATTCTAGGCTTAAGATAAAGCATGAAAAGTTTTAAAAAGTCATTGGATGAAATGAAGTTATTCCAGACAGGAAATCCATTCCAACAGGCTTGGTTAGAGCTTTCTTCACACCCTCCACATCCCATATAAAAACATTGAGTTAGCTGGAATCAAGGAGTTCTGTAATGTGGAGTAGGCATGATATTCTAGCTAAAATCTTGAGAAGGAACTACCTGGAGGATGAGGATAAAGAGGCACCTGTTTTGGTCTTAGGTTTTCTCTTTCCCACCTCTGGCCAGAGGAGGATCTTGTAAACTTCAAAGAGTCTGGAGATCTGGGGGCTTCCCACCTTTCCACCAGCATCCTGGCATCCTTCCCCTCCCCCCCCCACCCCACCAGGGACAGGACTGGTTGGGGTAATGTCTTCATCAGGACCTAGTGGCAGACTGGAGACAGATTCTCCATGTTAAGGGGAACTTCTGGGACACCTCACATTTGGGAGAAAAGGACCTTTAACTATCAGAAGTTATGAGTTAATCCTTTGCCACATGTGCACTCTAAGCTTGAGCCCACATTCTCCTGGACATTTTATTTGTGGGAGAAAGTGTCTCAGGCTTTTGGAGGGATGTTTTGCACCATCTCTTTACTACACCACCTTAATGAATACACTTTTCTAAAAGCTGCTTAAGGCTGACTAATTGGTTGCCAACTGATAATCTTGTGGGGAAGCCCACCAAGGAGGGTTCAAGCTGATGGCATTAGAGAATCACCTCTGACTCCTAAGGGATTCCCCTTGCACTGAGAGTGGGAAATTTTGCTTTGCTCTGGAACCCGAGACTTGTCTGTGAGAATGAGGATTCTCAGAGTATATATGGGCTACTTCTGTATCCCCAGTGCTTAGCACAATGATTGGCACATAGTACATGCTTACAGGTTGATACATCATTAGGGGTCATCCAGATTCTGCTTGAAGACTTTCAGCGGGGAAGGGGCACCCACTGCCTCTTGAGGCATCCCATTCCACTTTTGGACTTCACTAATTGGTGGAGAGTGTTTCCTGACATCAAGCCTAGCCTTGTTTCTATGGCTCTTGGTTTTAACTTCTAGATTCAAAAACAATAGCACTTTGACATGAAAACACTTCCAATATTTAAAGATAGTTTTCACGTCCCTCCTGCTCCTCTCTCACTGAGAGAGTCTACAGGTAAAGAGAGAGACAGCTTGCTGCTTTACCTCCCCACCCAGGCTATCTTGTGGCTGTGAACACACGGTGCCTCATTTCTTCTTGTCTGAACTATGTTTCTTCTTTCCTGATCTTAGGTGAATGGGTATCAGAGACAGAAGCGACCAGGTCAGTGAGCTTGAAAGGTCAGAAGAACCATTAGAGGTCCTATCAGTCAATACTTATTATGTGCCTACTGTATTCCAGGCACTGTACTAAGCACTGAGGATGCAAAAAAAGGTAAAAGATAGTTCCTGCCCCCAAGGAGCTTACAGTCTAGTGGAAGAGACAACAAGCAAACAAATATTTACAAGCAAGCTATATACAGGATAAATAGGAAATAAATGGTGAGAGGCACTGTAGAAGATGAGATCTTAGTTTAGATTTTTACTTAAAAGAAGCTGGGGAGTTTAGTAGTTTGAGCAGAGGAGGGAGAGCATTCCAGGCATAGGGAATAATCAGAGAAAATGCAGCATCAGGAAATGGAGGAAGGTGTAAGAACATTTGAAAGGTAGGAGCGGCCAAGGCGAAGAAGGGCTGTGAATGCTACACAGAGCAACTGTTTGGTCCAGTAAACGGAGTTTCATAGTAGACTCTACTGGTAGCTAGAGCAGCTGGGCCAACCCAGCAATGAATTGACTTGGCAGATGAAATACCAGTGCTACAAGCGTGGAAGTGACTTGTCCATCGGCTCTGCCACACCCCAAAGTAAATTTGTTAGGAGGAATTTTTAATAGTGGTCATTTCGCACCCTCTTCCTAAAGACTGAAAGGGTAGAGAAAAATGGACTCCCGATTCCAGAGGTTTTTGTATTTTGAGCCTTGCTGCATTTGCTCAATAAATATCTCTTTGTTAAGCCTAAGTAATGTTAATTGGCTAAATGATAATGAAGAGACATTGATTGGCTGTCAATTATGCCAAAGAGATAACTAGGGTTAGGGTTAGGGGCGACACTAACTGGATATTGATACTGAGCAACTGATACTGGGAGAAATATATTGTACCGATGGTATAGAAGATGCCTGCCACCTTCTACCTACCCACACACATACCCCTAGAACCACATTTTAGAGATCTGATCTACTGGTGCTATCCAAAGTTGACAGAGTGGACTCAGAACCTACATATGCTACATTAAAAATAGCAGCTCACATTGGTACCGCGTTTTACCTTAGCGTTTTCCTCACAACACAACCGTATAGTAATGCAAGTACTATCCACATTTTACACGTGAGGAAACTGAGGCTCAGGAAAAATAGAAGAAACTTTGCCAAGGCTACACAGGTAGTAACTGTCAAAACCAGAAGTTGGATCTTTGGACTTCAAGTCCAAGGCATATTCTATGATATTCAGATGGAAAATGACCCAAGAGTTATTTTCAAGCAGTTTACAATTAGTGGGCATGGAGGCATATGCCTGTAGGTCCTGCTACTCAGGGACTACCAAGCAGAGGCTGGTGGACCACTTGAGTCTGGGCGTTCTGAGCTACGGTCAGACTAGAGCTGACCAGGTGTTTGCATTGTCAGGTACCAATATGGGGAGTACCCTGGGAGTCACCTGGCTGCCTGAGGAGAGGTGAATTGGCCTGAGCAGGAAACAAGTTAAAATTTCCATACTAATCAGCATGAGAGTGGGTTGGTGATTGGCCACTGCACTTCCAGCCTGAGTGAGATAAGGAGATCCAGTCTCAAAAAGACCAAAAAAAGATTATAGTCTGATATGTCCCAGCCAGACAAGTAGCATTTGTGCTTAGCCTAGCTCACAGACTTCCCAATTGGCTTTCCTATTCAGGAGAAACTGAACTGGGAATGTTTGGGGGTGTTTCACCCTTGGGGGTGAAATAGGCAACAGCTGAATCATAGGAGAAGTCTAGGTCCAAGTTTGGGGGGTCGCAGGGATCAAGGAAGTCTTCCTAGATGGAATAACATTCTATCTGGGCTTTCAAGAGTGGATAGGAATTCAAAAGACACAGGATATACTCTGCAGGCATAGGGAATCAAATGAGGAAAAACAAGGTGGGAAAATTCAGGGCATAGACAGAGATATGGGTGAATAGGTAGAAAGGCGCCAGATCATGGAGGGCCTTGAACAGTAGGTTAAACTGTCTGAACTTTGGCTCTTAGGCAGTAGTGAACTACTGTAGAATTTTGAACAGAGACATAACCAGATGTGTGTTGAAGTAAGATGCAATCGTCTTCAGGAAATACCAGAAGATGACAGCCACAATGTGAAGGAGGCATTCCAAACGCCAATCAGTGAAATGTCCAGTCCTGACTTCAGAGCTCTGATGGGGAAGTGTGCCTCCCACAGAGGGGTGGTGGCCTGTCGGAGCAGAACGAAGCATACATTTTCAGACATGGAATAAGCCTTGTTGTACTTCACTGCATTGGTTACCATTTTTTCCTCCGGATTTCTTTTTATTGGAGGGATGCTTGTTCTTTATTTATTCCACAGTAGTAGCCTAGCCATATAGAACAAATTTCACAAAAGAGAAAGCTTTTCACAAAAATACCTTCCTTGAACCATAATTTTTTTTTTATTCTTCAATGCTTACTACTGAAACCAGTCATCTCAGTGTTGCTCAGTCATTTCAGTTGTGTCTGACTCTTCATGACCCTGTTTGGGGTTTTCTCTGAGTTTTCCTCCGAGTTCCCTTCAGGACTCTCTTTACTGCGTCTTCCATCCTCCCTGGCCCTGTCCCATCCCCAGCAGAGCCAGCCCTAAAGAACCCCTCAGAGACAAAGATGCGAGTCAGGCCCACGCGAGGTCAGCAGGTAGGAGCTTTAATGTGCTAGGACCCTGATCCTAGATGTTGAAGGTAGGGCTGCCTGCTGGGAGGAAGAGAAAGAAGAGGGCAGGAAGGTACAGGAGGCAGGGGGCTGCCACATCAGGTTCTGTGTGAGACAGAGGGTTGTGGACACTGAATTCCATTTTCTAAAACATCAGGCACCGGCAGGGACAGAAGCGATCAATAGATCTGCAACTCAGACCCCAGTGGCAGGAACAAAGGATGGTGGTCTCTGATGTCGTCTGCAGGAGGGAGACAGGGGAACCTGGGGTCACATCTTGGGGCAGCCAGAAATCTGTCTTCTCGGAGGCAGGGCCAGCCATGGCCAAGCCCAGACAACCTGCTCGAGTGGTTGCTACTCTTCCCTTTTCTTCCATTCTCTTTTCTGAGGTGGAAGCATTACAAAGGAGAAGGGTGCTCTGAGCTTCTGTCTCGCTTCAGGCAACAAAGGTCTGCCCTGATAGATCAGTTCAGGGCGTTGGCACCCCACCCCAAGCAGGACTTTCTCTGGGTTCTTCCTAGGGGTGGGTGTTCTGGAGATGCTGCTGTTGGGTGGGAGGCAGAAAATCACACAGTATGCCTACCCAACCTATTACAAGGAACATTAAGGGCAGCCTTGAAAGGCAAAGGAAGGTCTCAAAGAGTAACCTGGAGAAAAACCATCCTTGCCATCCTGCTTTGCTTTGGTGACTGAGGAAGATGCAAAGTTTATGGGCTTATAGTGTGTGTGGATATATATGCGTATGTATGATTTATTTGTTTGTTTATTTTTAGCACTAGAGGGTTGGGTGGGGAAGTCACCTCCTTTTCCCAACTAGCAGTGACCCTGCCCAGCAGGGGAGACCCAGTTCTATCCCCCAGAGATAGACGGGCCTCATGCATTGGGACCTTTTACCTGGTAACCCACCTGTGGTAAACATAGCATCTCTATTTTCCCTTTGGGAGCACAAAAGTTCAAGCCCCTGAGCAAGCCTATGAGACAGCAATTGTTTGTGCAATCTGAGTGCTGGTAACATTCCTCTCCGCTGGCCTGTAGTGACATAGGGATTACATCTCCTTACCCTCCAGAGCCAGAGGCTCCTCTGGAGCCTGGGACGGGGAATAGGGTGCAAGGGAGATGCCTACCTCAACAGGCTTTCTGGGGTTTTCTCCTACCTTTATATGCATGGTCTCCATGTCTAGCTATTTCTATCCAGCCCCTCCTCATGCTCTCTCCAACTTTCTCCTCCCCTTTCCCCTTCATGAGCCCCAGCCCCACCTCCACTCTCTTCAACACCCTTGAGCAGCTGGAAAACAGAAAATAGATCTACCATGGAACACCCTTGTCAGGAGTGGCTATCGATGAAATTCCGCCAACAGACTGACACGAGGGTGGGGGAAGAGAGGAAAGGTGGGGAGAGATGACAGTGGAGAACAAACGCAGAGACATGCTTGTTGAAAGGGAACTGGACGTTGGGCGAAGTAATAAAGGGATTATAATGATTATAATTAGAAACAATTACTATTATAAACCGTTTATGTATTTGGGCAATTAAGTGGCACAGTGGACAGAATGCTAGGCCTGAAGTCAAGAAGACTCCTTTTCCTGCATTCAAATCTAGCCTCAGGCACTTACTAGCTGACCCTGGGCAAGTCACTTAAGCCAGTTTGCCTCAGTAAAAAATCAGCTGGAGAAGGGAACAGCAAACCACTCCAGGATCTTTGCCAAGAAAACCCCAAACGTGACCACCAAGCATCAGACACAACTGAAACAAGTGAACAACAAGATTCTGTGTATTGCTTTAGGGTTTCTATAGCATTTTCATGACAATAACCCTAGGAGGTAGGGAGCCTGACCATTTTTACCCCCATTTCACAGATAAGGCAAATAAGACTCAGAAAAGTTAAGTGATTTGCGCAAAGTCACATAGCCAGTAAGTTTCCAAAGCAGAATTCAAACTCACTATCCTTATTCCGCATCTAGAGCTTTTCCCCCCATGGCCTGGGAAGCCCTTGACCTTAGATCTGGAAACTCAAGGCTGAAGACCACAGTTGGAGAAGGTGGCCTGAATTACAAGAGTCACTTATCTGGGTCACTTATCTGGGACAGGCTGGATTCCTCACTTCTCCTGTGCTTTGGTTGCAATGTCCTTTGAAAAACTTGTTCTGAATTTGAACATGTAGAATCATGAAAAGCAAGCCCTGAGGGAACATCATGCTCTCCCCAGCCCTAGTTCTTTGAACCTGAACAGCACGGTGTAGCAGGAAGAGAACCAGGGTTCTGTTCTTTCCGCATCACTGCCCACCTGCACAGATCCCTCCTCAATAAAATGAAGTCTTGAGACTAGGTCAGGGAATGACATCTCTATTGTCACTAACCTCTAACTGAAATTTAGTGTTTCCTTTAATTACAGCTATTTTTTTCCCTTGAAGGGGGTCCACAGACCTCCCTAACCTACCAAAGGAACCCATGACACAGAAAAAAAGTTAAAGACCCCTGGACTCCAGGGCCTCTAAGGCCTCTTCAGTGCTCCCCCATTCATTTGTGAGTTCTTTGAGGGCAGGAACTGTCTTTTGCTTCTTTTTGTATCCCCAGCATTTACCATAGTGCTTGGCATACAGTAGACACTTAATAAATGTTTATCAACTGCCTGACTGATTCTGAACTAGTCTTTTTATAGAGTGAATGTTTGATTTATTTTTGTATTTTTATTTATTTATTTTTATAGAGTGAAATGTTTTCTTCATGGCTGACGTAGCACAGCACACACTCCATTACCACCCAGCCAATGGCTGTTTGCTCTCAGCCCAACCCTCCACTTAGGTCCCCCAGAATCTTTTTATAAGAGACATGAAAACAACTTCACCTTCAGTTTCAAATTTTTTTCCTGAAAGCTGGAAGACACCTGGCCCAAGACTAGGGCAAACCGCAGCAAGATAAGGACTTTCTCCATGGGAATCAGAGCAGCACTGGATCTGGATGGGGCTGGGTGCTGGCAGGTGAAACTTTCCCCCCCCCCCACCTCCTCCTCCTCGTTCACTGTGGGATGGAAGCCTTTGTCCCTCCTTCAGGGCATTCCAGGTGGCCTCAGGGACCACAGAGATCTTTCCTTCCTCTTAACTCTGTGAGCACTTTCTGTCTGTACCATTCACCCAGACTCAGGTGCTTCATTACCTCTTTATGGACCCATGTCTCTTCTCCCCAACTAGACTGGGCGAAGAGGGCTGAGCACACAAAGAACACTCAACAAATCCTAACTGATTGTATAGCGAGACTGAGGTTTTCATTCACTAGAATCCAGCACCAAAGCCCTATGCAGCTGTGTGGTGCAGTGGGTAGAGAGCTTAGCAGTCAGGAAGACATGAATTTAAATCTGACCTCAGAGCACCTGAATGACTGTAGACAATTCTTTTTAGTTTCCTCAAGTGTTAAATGGACATAACACCTTCCACTCATGATGGACAATGCTGTCCCCGTCCAGAAAAGGACCTAGGGAGTCCGAACGCAGGCCGAAGCAGGCTGGCTTCACTTTTCTGTGTTTGTGGTTTTCCCCTTTTGTTAGTTCTGGAAATATATTTAACAAGATTACACATGTATAACCTATATCAGGGTGTTTGCTGTCTTGGGGAGGGGGAAGGGAAAGAAGAGAAAGAGAAACATTTGGAGATCCAAATCTTTTTTTTTTTAAATTTAAATTTATTTATTTAACATATTTGGTTTTCAACATTGATTTTCACAAGAGTTTGAATTACAAATTTTCTCCCCATTTCTACCCTCCCCCCCACTCCAAGATGGCATATATTCTGGTTGCCCTGTTCCCCAGTCAGCCCACCCCTCTATCACCCCCCTCCCCTCTCATCCCCTTTTCCCTTCCTTTTCTTGTAGGGCAAGATAAATTTCCACGCCCCATTGCCTGTGTATCTTATTTTTTAGTTGCATGCAAAAATTTTTTTTTGAACATCTGTTTTTAAAACTTTGAGTTCCAAATTCTCTTCCCTCTTCCCTTCCCACCCACCCTCCCTAAGAAGTCGAGCAATTCAACCTAGGCCACACATGTATCATTATGTATAACCCTTCCACAATACTCATGTTGTGAAAGGCTAACTACATTTTGCTCCTTCCCAACCCATCACCCTTTATTGAATTTTCTCCCTTGACCCTGTCCCCTTTCCAAAGTGTTTGTTTTGATTACCTCCACCCCCATCTGCCCCCCCCTCCATCATCCCCCCCCCCTTTTATTTTTTTTATCTTCCTCCCTCTTCTTTCCTGTGGGGTAAGATACCCAACTGAGTATGTATGGTATTCCCCCTCAGGCCAAATCGGATGAGAGCAAGGTTCACTCATTCCCCCCTCACCTGCCCTCTCCCCTCCTCCCACAGAGCTGCTTCCTCTTGCCACCTTTATGCGAGATAATCCACCCCATTCTATCTCTCCCTATCTCCCTCTCTCAGTATGTTGCTCTCTCATCCCTTAATTTCATTTTATTTCTTTTAGATATCTTCCCTTCATCTTCAACTCACCCTGTGTCTGCTCTCTTTCTTTTACATATATATATATATATATATATATATACACACACACATATATATATACATACATACACATGCATACATATACACATAGATACATACATACATACACATTCACTTATATATATACATAAACATATATATATGCATATTCCCTTCAGCTACCCTAATACTGAGGTCTCATGAATCATACACATCATCTTTCCATGTAGGAATGTAAACAAAACAGTTCAACTTTAGTAAGTCCCTTGCAATTTCCGTTTCTTGATTACCTTTTCATGCTTCTCTTGATTCTTGTGTTTGAAAGTCAAATTTTCTATTCAGTTCTGGTCTTTTCACTGAGAAAGCTTGAAAGTCCTCTATTTTATTGAAAATCCATATTTTGCCTTGGAACATGATACTCAGTTTTGCTGGGTAGGTGATTCTAGGTTTTAATCCTAGCTCCATTAACCTCCGGAATATCACATTCCAAGCCCTTCGATCTCTTAATGTAGAAGCTGCCAGATCTTGGGTTATTCTGATTATGTTTCCACAGTACTCAAATTTGTTTCTTTCTGGCTGCTTGCAGTATTTTCTCCTTGATCTGGGAGCTCTGGAATTTGGCGACAATATTCCTAGGAGATTTCTTTTTGGGATCTATTTGAGGAGGCGATCGATGGATTCTTTCAATTTCTATTTTGCCCTGTGGCTCTAGAATATCAGGGCAATTCTCCTTGATAGTTTCTTGAAAGATGATATCTAGGCTCTTTTTTTGATCATGGCTTTCAGGTAGTCCAATAATTTTTAAATTCTCTCTCCTGGATCTATTTTCCATGTCAGTGGTTTTTCCAAGGAGATATTTCACATTGTCTTTCATTTTTTCATTCCTTTGGTTCTGTTTTATAATATCCTGATTTTTCATAAAGTCACTAGCTTCCACTTGCTCCCATCTAATTTTTAAAGTAGTATTTTCTTCAGTGGTCTTTTGGACCTCCTTTTCTATTTGGCTAATTCTGCCTTTCAAGGCATTCTTCTCCTCATTGGCTTTTTGGAGCTCTTTTGCCATTTGAGTTAGTCTGTTTTTTAAGGTGTTGTTTTCTTCAGTGTATTTTTCAGTATTTTTTTGGGTCTCCTTTAGCAAGTCATTGACTTGTTTTTCATGGTTTTCTCACATTCTTCTCATTTCTCTTCCCAATTTTTCCTCTACTGCTCTAACTTGCTTTTCCAAATCCTTTTTGAGCTCTTCCATGGCCTGGGACCAGCTCATGTTTTTCTTGGAGGCTTTTGGTGTAGGCTCTTGCACTTTATTGACTTCTTTAGGCTGTATGTTTTGGTCTTCTTTGTCAGCAAAGAAAGAATGCAAAGTCTGAGACTGAATCTCAGTGCGTTTTCGCTGCCTGGCCATATTCCCAGCCAGCTAACTTGACCCTTGAGTTTTTCAGTGGGGTATGACTGCTTGTAGATTACAGAGTTCTATGTTCCACGTTTGGGGGGGAGGTGCCAGCTCTGCCACACCAGCACTGCTCCTTCCCCAACCCCCAACCCGAACTGGGCTTAGATCTTCAGCAGGCTGTACACCCCTGCTGTGATCCGCCACTTAATTTCTCCCACCACGTGGGCCTGGGGCCGGAAGTAACAACAGCTGTAGCTGCCCCACCTCCCCTGCCCCCGGGGCTGGAAGCCGAACCGTGAACTCCTTCCACTCCCGCAGCTTTTCCCACTAACCTCCGCAGTCTTTGGTGTTTGTGGGTCGAGGGGTCTGGTAACTGCCGCAGCTCACGTATTCAGGGCGCTAGGGCCCCCTCCGCCCAGCTTCTGGTCTGGATGGTCCACGCCACTCAGGCTGGTCTCTGCTCCACTCTGTTCCCAGCTCCCAGCTCCCAGCTCCGTGTGGAATAGACCTCACCCAGAGACCATCCAGGCTGTCCTGGGCTGGAGCCCTGCTTCCCTCTGCTGTTTTGTGGGTTCTGCCATTCTAGAATTGGTTCAGAGCCATTTTTTATAGGTTTTTGGAGGGGCTCGGTACGGAGCTCACTCCAGTCCCTGCTTACCAGCCGCCATCTTGGCTCCGCCCCCTGGAGATCCAAATCTTATAAAAAATGAATGTTGAAACTCTCTTTATATGTAATTGGAAAAAATGATATATTATTGACAGTAATTATGCTAATAGCACCTTCCTCCCAAGGCTGTTAATGAGGATGAGATATCTGAATAATAATAATATTCAGATGAGATAATATTGGAAAAGCACCTTAGCACAGTACCTGGCACACAGCAGACATTTAATAAATGTTTGTTCCCTATAAGTATAATAAAGCTTCCATTGAGAAAAACTCCCTGAAGACCCAGCCCTTGCCCCTTATCACCTCCTGACTGTGGCAGGCAACCCACAAAGGGCGGTCTTTTCGCTTTTGATGGGATAGACCCTCAAAAGACGAGCAGCCATGGATGGGTTGTGATCTACCTCGAACATTTCATTACATCAACACCCCCCCAACCCACCTTCTTCCTTACTGCCCTCTTTCTTTCGAAGGTACCCCCAGCCTGTGTCATTCTCAACTCTTCATTTTCACTCATCCTGATATCCATTTCTGTCTCCACATCTTACCTCCCACAGCCCCCTTCTCGTCACTATCCTACCTCATCACGCCTCTTGCCTAGACTATGACAATAGCCTCCTAGTTGGTCTCTCCCCTTCTCTGGCCCATCCTCCACACAGCTGTCAAACTGATTTGCCTAAAGTATATCTCTAACCCATGTCACCCCACTACTCAACACACTCCAGTGGCTCCCTAAGGACTCGAAGATCAAATGTGTGTGAATGCCTTTGCTTGGCATTTGAAACCCTTCACAATCTGGCCCCCACCCGCCTTTCTAGCCTTTCTTGCTGCACTTTACAATTCAACCAAACTGGTTTTCTTGCCGCTCCTCACGTTCATACAAAAACACAATTAAATTACTCAAACATGAATGGGAAATTAAGGATATGATGCCATCTGTTAAATAGTATTACATAAAGAAAGAGGGATGGAAGCATACTATTTGCTCTCCTTCTCTTTTGTTTCTTCTTTTTTGTGGTTCCTCCCATTAGTTCTAACTCTTCTTTGCATCATGACTAATGTGGAAATACATTTAATATGAATGTGTAAGTAGAGCCCATATCAGATTACATGCCATCTTGGGGGAGGGGGGAGGAGAGAAAGGGGGAGAAAATTTGAAACTCAAAATCTTATGGAAGTGGGGGCAGTAGGTGGTGCAATGAGTAGAGCACCAGCCCTGGAGTCCAGAGGACCTGAGTCCAAATACAGCCTCACACACTTACTAGCTGTGTGACCTTGGGCAAGGTACTTAACCCCAATTGCCCTGCCTTATGCCTTCCAAAAAAAAATCTTATGGAAGTGAATGTTGAAAACTAAAAATAACTTAATTTTTAAAAAAGAGAAATGAATTTATACTGAAAACTTTCTGCTAACTTGAAATAAGGGATACTTCATTCATTCCCCCCCACTTTTTTTCATTGTGTAGGTGAATGTATATGCATAGAGAAACCTGCTAAAAAGCTGGTATGTTTACTGCCTGTTGGGAGACCTATTACTTGATTGCTATGTTGTGTGTGGCAGTTAGGTGGTGCAGCAGAGAGACTGCCAAGCCTGAAGTCAGGAAAGTCATGGGCAAGTTGATCCTGTTTGCCTCAGTTTCTTCATCTGTAAAATGAGCTGGAGAAGGCAATAGCAAACTACTCCAGTATCTTTGCCAAGAAAACCCCAAATGGAATGGCTGAGCAAATTGTATATGAATGTAATGGAATATTATTGTGCTATACGATTTCAGAACAACCTGAAAGGACTACTATGAACTGATGCAAAGTGAAATGAGCAGAACCAGGAGAACAGTGTACTCAGTAACAGCAATATTGTATGATGATCAGGTGTGAATGACAACTATTCTCAGCAATACAATGATCCAAGACAATTCCAAAGGACTCATGATTAAAAATGCTATCCACATCCAGAGAAAGAACTGATGAAGTCTGAATGCAGATCAAAGCATACTGTTTTTCACTTTATTTTTGTGTGGTTTTTTCTGCCTTCTTTCACAACATGACTAACATGGAAATATGTTTTGCATGATTGCACATATATAACCTATATCAAATTGCTTACTGCCTTAGGGAAGAGGGAGGGGAGGAAGGGAGAAAATTTAGAACTCAAAATTTTATTTAAAAAATGTTAAAAATTGTCTTTACATGTAATTGGAAAAACAAAATACCATTTAAAAGAAAAAAAGAAACCCCCAAATAGCATCACAAAGAGTTGGAAACAACTGAAACAGCTGAACAACAAAATGTGTATATTTTAATTTTAAAACTATCCAAAAAAAGTTCACCTGCTTGGCTAGCTATATTCAATCTACCAATTATTCAATTTTTATTAAGTCCCTACTATGTTCTAGGCACTGTGCTAGGTACTGGGGTTATTAATTTAAAAAATGAAACAACCCCTACTTGCAAGGACCTTCTGTTTTAATGGGTGGTGAGAGCAAGTATATATAGAAATGTAACTAGGGACTGTGACTGGCCAATGGACCCAGTCCTTATGAGAATGTACAGTGTATTTGGCTGATGCAATCTCATGTCAGCTTCGGAGCATGTACCGGTCCTGTTTCTGGTCTCCTTTTCTCAAGGTAGAGATGAACCTTTTGGGTTAGCTGCTAAACCCGAACTTCGAGGCAGACAAAAGATTCCTACGGGGGCCACTCACTCTCTTTCCTGCCTGGGTTCAATCAAAGGAAGACATGCACATGGCAAGACCCGGATAAACTGACACAAAGTGAAGGGAGAAGAACCGAGAGATCGTTGTGCACGCTAACAGCAATGCTGTAATGATGATCAACTGTGAAAGGCTTGGCTACTCTGGTCAGTACAGTGATCCAAGACAATTCTAAAGGATTCATGATGAAAAAAATGCTATCCACCTCCACAAAGAGACTGATGGACTCTGAGTGCAAATTGAAGTGTACTTTTCTTACTTTATTTTTCTTGATTTATAAAATATATGGCTAATACAGAAATATATTTTGCATTATTTCATATATATAAATGATATATTGCTTGACTTTCTAGTAAGTGGGGGAGAGGGTGGGAGGGACAGAATCTGGAACTCAAAGTTTAAAAAGGAAAGAATGTTAAAAATAAATAATAAAGTTTAAAAAATTAAAAAGGGAAGACACACTGTAAGTCCCTAACCTCACCCGTTTATTATAGCAGCTGTTCACACATGGCAGTGAAATTATGTTCTAGGCAAGACTGAGACCAGACCTAAAACCTCTGACTACCTCTTGTGTTCTATGGTTCTTTCTCTGAGCACAGTGAATGAACAGTTGATCCTGAGATGGGTATTTCCAGCCTTGACACACACTTTGTAAGTTTAAGAGGTCAAAAGCTCCTGGATCTAGGTGATGGCTGCCCAGTGGGAGGGACTTCTTATATCTAATACAATATTTCTCAAAAGAGGAAGATGAAAACCACTGGGAGAATGATACGTACCATGCATAGTCATAGCTGACTCAAAGATTTGAATCTTTATAGAGTTACTGAGTCACTGCAGATCTGAATTAAAAGTGAAATGTCTGCTCAACAGTCACATAAAGTTTTTCGTGTTTTAAGTATCAATGTCCTGGGAGAGTACAAATGTTTTAACTATTTGTCAATGAATGTTTATGAACCTTTTGTGTTTTAAGCCTTTCTTTTTTTCTAATGGAAGCATAAATAGCTGTCCCATACCTGACCTACTTTGGACATTGAATACCTTTCTGGAAAGGACCCTATTAATAACTTTTGTAAAACCCCAGACATATAACACATCCAAGCTTTAAGAGACTTTTTCCCTAGATCTAGAGGCATAACAAGTCAGAAAGTGTGAGAAGAGCCTAAATTCTCTCTTTGAGACCAGATGCCCCAGGACTGAACCTAGTCTATATGAATCCAGAACCAAAGCTTCTGGGTAAAAGAGAGCACCCCACCCACCAAGCCCTGAGACATACAGGAATATAGCACCTCCTGACCTCTTTCTCTCAGATTCCTTAGTTTCTTTCAAAGCTTAGCTCAAAAGTTACCTTCTACACAAGGTCGATCCTAATCTACCTGTTACTAGTGCCCCCTTACCCCACTAAATTATTTTGTACTTATTTTGTATATGTTTTGCAATTAATTATCTGCGTTCATGTTGTTTTCCCTAAAGAGATTCCTTCATCTTTGCTTTTCTATTCCCCATGCTTAGCTCAATGTCACAAACTCAGTAAGCACTTAATAAATGCTTATTGAATGCATAAACAAGTGACTGCTCATCCCTTACAATTTCTCTTCCTGAGACAGCCTTTTTAGATAGTGTTGATATGTTATTCGTACCCCTTCCTTGTTCTGTTGTAGATATCACCAAGAGACCAGTCACTTTCTTCTTGTTCTCTGGCCATGATCCTCTATTTAAAAAAAAGTTTCTTTGTTCACACTGAGGTATAAATGACTAAAAACAGATGAAAGTGTCCCCCCCCTTTACTCTATCCACCCAGGGCTAACATTTTATTTTAATAGAAGCCAGAACTTTCAGTTAAAAGCATAAAGCTCTAAGAGTGAGTTTTAGAAATCAGAGAAAGGAAAAGTATTTGAGGGGAGACAGTGGTGTAACTTGTTGCTGTTACAATGTTAAGGGGCTACTATGGTGATCAGTGTTGTCTATTTGCCCCTCATGCTTCTATTGATTTCTTGCTCAGCAGCAAGAACAGTCAGTCAGGTCCATTGGTGTGGAACATTGCATATACTGTCAGATTTTTTCCAATATGTTGATTGATTTGGCTGATTTTTTCCTCTTTTTTTATAACTGTAATTAGGGATGACTCTCTGGGAGGGAGAGGAAATAGGATATGGAGAGAAGTTTAGCTGATGAAAGAAAATATATTAATAACATATAATTTAAAAAAAACAAATATATACATTAAAAAGCAGTCATTAAATATCTGGCCATTGTTTCTTGCAGTATCCAAAAATAAAAATAAGCAAACAGGTCATCATGAAGTTGCCCTCAGTTTGTTTGCCAGCTTTTATTTTTTTAAACACAGGCTAGAAATGTAGGGGCTACTCATGAGCCTGATCCCACTATTAATCAACACGGGAGTTTTAACCTGCTCCATCTCTGCCCTGGGCTGGTTTAATCCTCCCTATATAGCCTATTGGCCTCCTGCTCCCAAGGGCTCACCATACTGAGGCCAAATTTAGTGCAGACACCTGATTGGTGTAGCCCACTACAGCTCAGAACTCCTAAGCTCAAGAGATCTACCAGCCTCAGTCTCCTAGATAGCTGCATTTGCCACCAAGCCTGGCATCAGAATCTTTTGCAAAGGATGGAAAAAAAGTCTGCGAAGAACTGACAAAGAAGGAGTCTCATACATTGGAGCGTGTGCTGGTTTGGGAGTCAGAGAACCTAGGTCTAAATATTAGCTCTGTTACCTACCACCTGTGTGACTGGGGGCAAATAACAGCCTCTCTAGAACATACCTCCTCATCCGTAAAAAGAGGAAGCTTCCTTCTACTTTAAATTTGTGATTCTGTGAAGAGACTCTGAACTAAATGAACACACGGCTTCATGTTCAGTGAGATCAAAATGACTGCTAGATATGATCCAGTCATGGAGAATGTGAGCTCCCAAGGCTGGCAACAGTTTCATTTTTGTCTGTTTCTTTCCCAGTATCTAGCACAGTGCCTGATATATAACGGTTACCTAATAAGTGTCTGTTCAATTCAGTTGGCACTCGGTGACTGTCAAATGAAAGAATGAATGAAGAAATGACCTCTGAATAAAAAAGGTGGCACGCACTAGACACGTCAGCCTCCTACCACTAGGCTTAGCAGCTAAGGATTCGAAGGTTAAAGGAGCTCTGAAAACACAGGCAGGTGAAGGATGGGTGGAGGGAGAAAATTTGAGGAGCACAAGATGGGAGAAGGAAAGGAATTGAGGGAGCGTGGTGAGTCTGGGCCACTGCCCGCCTGGGAATGAGACTTGAGCTGGTCCTGAAAAGCTGGGTAGAAATTCTTCCCTGCCCCCACCCCCACCCCAGTCTTGGACAACTACATGGTGGAGTGGAGTGTGGCCAGATGAGAAACAAAGAGATGGCTGCCCTAGGTGCCCTCTGCAAATGGAGGGTCTGGGAGGAGCTCTCCTCTGTCCATCCTCCACCCTCTCCAATCAGAGCAGGAGGTTTAAAGGATGTATTGAACAGCTTGGCGAAGAAACGTTTCCACTGCATCCACCCAGCTGGGATCAGAGGCTCCCTGGATGGAGGCTATGGGGACACAGAGGCTTTACCCTGCCCCCTCTCCACCCAGGGATTCAGATTGCTTTTAGTTCTCTTCTGGTTATCTCTAAACTAACTCACTACCTCACTGTCTCTGACAGTTCTGTCTGCAGTGCTGATCCAGGACAAAGGTGGAACTCACTGCCACAGCAGCTCGAGCTGATCCCCAATGCTGAGACTTAATCACTCATTCTAAGTGGGTTCGTCATCGTCATCATAATAGCAAAGTACTTTAAAAAGCTCATCTCGTTTTATCTTCACAACAACCCCAGGAGGTAATGCAATGGAAGAAACTGAGGCAAATAGAAGTTAAGTGACTTGTCCAAGGTCACACAGCTAGCTTTGAGTCCATATTTGAACTCAGGTCGTCCTGACTCCTGGTCCCAGGTTCTATCTGCTGTACCACCTACTTGCTACAACATTCCAAGGCTGAAGATACTGACAGGACCTTATCAAGGAGATAGGCTCAGTCATCTCTAAAATGTGGTTACTGGACCAGATGGCCTCCAGGCGACTTTCAGCTCTAAATCCATTACCCTGTGGTGCTATGATCTCAGTAAGATGTTAATGGCCATGGCCATACTTTACATTGCTGTTATTGTTCAGTCATTTCAGTTGTGTCTGACTCTTGGTGACCCTGTTTGGGGGTTCTCTTGGCAAAGATCCTGGAGAGGTTCGCCATTCCCTTCTCCAGCTCAATTTACAGATGAGGCAAACAGGGCGAAGTGATTTGCTCGGGGTCCCCCAGCTAGTAAATATCTAAGGCCAGATTTGGACTCAAGTCTTCCTGGTGCCAGGCCCGGCACTCTATCCCACCATGCCACCTACCAGATGCACCCAGAGTGCCAAACAAAGCTCAATGCTTTTGCCTCTTCATGTTGACCAGACTCTCCTGGCCACATTTTCTACCTAAGAGAGCACCCTTTACTTAGCTCCAGTTGTCACGCTTAGATGAACCATGTCCAAGGATTCTGAGATAAACAACTGGTGAGCGTAGTTCCTACTGCATTATCAGGGATCTTTTTTAAATAATGCAGAATAGGAAGTGTGGTAGGCCTAATGAGTGGCAAGTGTTCTGATTTTTTAAAAAGAGAAAAGGATGAAATCTTCAAACCATGCAATTCTGGCAAAATTCTAGAATAAATTTCGAAAGGAATAGTTTGTGACCATTAAGAAAGGGAATTGTATATCACAAAGGCCATCACTCACACAGTCTAAGTATCTAGAATGGCATGAATCCATTAAAAATAGAACAGGTAAGGGCGATTCTTGGTTTGTTGTTTTTTGTAGGCTGGACAGCAGTTTCATTTTGGCAGTAAAATAGGATAAGAGTTGCCAACTAAACCCAGACCCTTCTGGCGCTGTTTCCAAAGTGAGCTTTTCATGAATCAAAACTGGCATGACAGTAGTGAGAAAACATTGACAGGAATTTTCTAACCCCAAGTGACAGTGTGGATTAGGGTCAGGGATTAGTAAGAAAAAGTGAAACAAAGTGATTTTAAAAGACAACATTAAATACTAAAGATTCCATCACTAAAGAGCTGAAATAGCCCCTGGCGCTATCATCTAAAGCGACACTAGACACCCCACCACAAAAGTGCAGGGGGCAGAGAAGAATTTAAAGAACAGGTGAAAACCAGCAGATGACAGCAAAGAGCAGAGTCAGCTTAGAGCAATGGAGAGAAAGTTAGCGGAGATGCCCATGGAGTTGTGTGGCACAGAACAGGTCAGCAGAGAACCCCAACCTAGAACCAACAAGCTTACCTGACGACTTCATCGGAGGACATCAGTGACTTTGCAGGCAGAAGTGTGAGTCACCCTGGCCACACATGGTCCCTAGTCCCACCTATTCCCTACAGGTGCCCCCTCTCCTAATGGTGGTGCAGTATCTATGAGTGAGAAGAGGACTTTGATGTCACAATTTACTATGCCAATTAATGAAATGGGTTTTTTTTACTTTTGTAACCCAAGTACCGAAGCCCATTGGTATGAGACTCATCATTGAAATCAATGCCCTGTACACATGTAAGGATCTGGGTGGATGGGTGAAGTTTGAGGGAGAAAGTGGGGGAGGAGAGAGTGGAGGACAGAGAAGAGGAGACAGACAAAGAGAGAGAGAGAGAGAGAGAGAGAGAGAGACAGAGAGACAGAGAGACAGAGAGACAGAGACAGAGAGAGAGACAGACAGAGACAGAGACAGACAGACAGAGAAAGAGAGAGACAGAAGAGAGAGGCAGACACAGAGAGGGGAGAGAAAAAGAGACAGAGAGAGAGAGAGAGAGAGACAGAGAGACAGAGAGAGAGAGAGAGAGAGAAACAGAGAGAGAGAAACAGAGAGACAGACAGAGAGAGACAGAGACAGAGAGAGAGACAGAGCCCTCTTTTGGGGCTTAGGGCACTTCTGGCTTCTAGCTCTGAGAAAGAAGATGGAAAATGACACTCCACTTCAGGTAGCTGAAGTAAACGACTCTGGGACGTATCTAACATGGAGAAGCTGGCATTCTCTATCACGTCTCTATCCCCAGCCTACTTTCAGAGCCTTCAGGGAACTTCCCCTTGGATAAGACCAGAGACTCGCTTGGATGAAGAGTCGCTTCATAATGGGAGAGCTCCTTTGCTCTGTATTGTCTGGTATGTGTTCTCCTGTGCATACTTTCTCCAATGTCCATTTTGCTATCGATTTGGATAAATAGGTTTCTTTGCTAATGGTAATGTACGTTCATTTTGGAACTGTTATTTGAAGGGAAGTCAAACCTTGCACTTAAAGCCCGGGTCCTCCTTTCCCCTTTAATGGTTAGCAATACGAAGTTTAACTTGAACTTGAACGTCCCATTTCCCAGACTAAGGATACTAAAGGAAGCAAACAGATATTCTAGCCCGGTACCCTCTCTCTGAGGAGAGCAGAGTGGCCAAGCTTCCGGCCCCAAATTCCTGTTTCCCTTCTCGGCAGGAAATGAAGTCTCCCTCGGAGGGTAGAGGCAAAAGAGGCTAGAGATGTCAATTGTGCCTCCCTTTGAGCCACTCCATGACACCCCCATCCTACATGCGCTTGAACTAATATATTTTGTAGTTGGTTAGCAAAAGAAACACAACAGTAGTCTCTCGTGATTTGAAAGGATGTGCCTAAGATCCAGGGTAGATTTCAGTAGATTGTGGAATGGGGCATCACCTGAAGAGAGATCAGAATTGATGTCTTAGGACAAAAGGACATAGTGACTCTGAGCTGGGTCTCTCCTCATATCTATGCCTCTTTCCTTCTTCAAATCCTTTCTGAGTCCCTAAAAGGGGCAAGGCCCCATCTGCACAGAAGAGCAGAGCTGGGAGGAAGCAAGCCATGGATTCAGGGGGAAGGACAATTTTTAGGAGGCATTTCCCAAGAATTGGCCTCGTCCCCAAGTGGTTCAGACTAGAATAGCCAGTTTACTCCCCAAAGTCTGAGTTTCTTAGGATCATAGGTTTGAATCTGTAAGAGACCTTCCAGAGCATCTAATCCAACCCTTTCCTTTCAAAGTTGAGGAAGTTGAGACCCTGAGAGGCTTTTACTTGCCCAAGGTAACAGGTGATGAAGTCAGCATTCGAACACAGGTCCTCTGACTTCAAATCTAGTGATTCTTTCCATCATGTCATTCTGCCTCGGTATAACCAAGACTAATGGGGGCCACTGCCATTCATCTTGATCTATGTCTTGCCACTGGACTCCAATGGCCCAGGAAGAGAGTAAGGCTGATAACCTTACATCACTCCGCCTCACTTAAATACAATTCACTTTCAAGTCAAAACATCACCCTCTTGGTGTCCTCTTTGAGAACGAAAGAACCACCCCCACCAGTACCAACAAGGAAGAAATATTGTGATGCTACCAACTAGCAGTCCACTGGAAATCAGGAGACCTGGATTGTAGACTCAGCTGTGCCTCTAACTGAAGGACCTTCGACAAGTCACCTCACTTTGGCCTCTGATCCCTGCTCTATAAAATGAGATTGGACTAGCAGGTCTCTATTCTAACTCTTTATATACATTTGATGATATTCACCTGGTCTTCAAATCTTTTGGTCTGGTCCCCAAGTCCTGTGCATGTCCATGGACATGCAGTGCCCAGTGTGCAGCGCGTGTCCATGGATGTGCAGTGCCCGCTGTGCAGCGCATGTACATGGACATGCAGGGCACAAGCCCTGACTCCATATTTGGAAATTTAGGAAGTGATCCAAATCTTTAAAAAATAAATAAATAAATAAAAAGAAAAATGGATTCTGGAAGACATAAGATAACTTATCCAAAAGGGTGTTTCTGGGTGCTGGGAGAGGGAATGGAGGAAGGAGATGAATTCTTGTCTTTGAATTTCTGGGTTTTTCATGGAGAAAATAACAGTATTATAGACTTTAGAGACCACCTGAAAGGCCATTTTGACCAACAGATGAGATGATGTGACTTGCCCAAGGCCTCACACACAGTGAGAGATCTGGGACTGGAACCCACATTCTCTGTACCACACTCAGGCCCACGATCACCCAGATATCAGGGGCAGGGCCGACATTTGAACCAAGGTCCTTTGACTCCAAATCCAGTGCTCTCTGTATTTCATGCTAAGGAGGAAAATGTTTAGGGGGTTGACGCACAGGTTGTTCTTCCCTGGGGACTGGGATTGGCCAAGATGACTTCTGGAGGCTCTTTGGAGCTCTGATTTGGAACAAATGCTGCCTCTTCTCATGTATCCCCACCCCCATCCCCGTTTCTTTGTTGTTGTTTTTTTCTCTTTCTCTCCCATATGACATTTATTGGTTTCTCCTTAACTGGCATCCCCTTCATTAAAGTAGGAATTGGTTTCATGGCAGGAAGAGGGCCGGTTGCTGAAATCCTGAGGGCACTGCAGGCTGACGATAACCTTGCAGGCCTGAATCTGCACCTCCTCCTCCGGATGAATGACCAGAGCCAGCAGCCTGTCAGCCAGGCGGGACTCATCCCCAAAGAGCGCTTCATGCAAAGATTGTTCATTATACTGCCAGTTCACTGCTCGGTAATGGGGAGAACTCCGACCCTCACTCAGTCGCTCTGCAAACACTAGCACCTCAAACAGCAGGCTCCCAGGTTGTGTGGACTGGAATAGGTTCAGGAAATTGCTATGTACCTAATGGGGTGGGGTGGGTGGCAAGGAAAGGTTAGAGAAAAGGACAAAAAATTAGTCATATTTCTATGGCTTTGAATATTTACCAAGGACTTTACTCATGATAAAGTCCTATGAGATAAGTAGTACAGGTATCATACTCCCATTTTACAGATGAAAAAAACTGAGGCTCAGAGGGGACAAGTGGCTTGCCCAGAGTCAAACAGCTCTTAGAGCCAGGACCATAACTCAATTCTCCTGACTCCAACTTGGGCAGTCTTTACATTTTGCCATCTCACTACCAACTCCCTTATTCTGGTGACCCCTCTAAGTTTACCCCACCTCAAGGCAGCTATTGAGTGCTAGGCTTGAGGTAAGGAAGACCTGAGTTCAAAGCCAACCTCAGACACATACTAGTTGTGTGACCTTGGGTAAGTCACTTAACCTCTACCTGCCTCAGTTTCCTTCTCATGGCTAATATGGAACTGTGTTGTAGACTACACATGTGTAATCTGTATCAAATTGCTTGCCTCCTCAAGGAGGGGGGAAGAGAAGGGAAGGAATATATAACATGTAAAATATTATGTAATGGTATATGTTTATGAATTTATAATCTGTATGAATAATTGGTATAACATTATAATATATAAAATATTACATCATATAATATATAATTTGAAATAATTTTTTAAAGAATGTTAAAAATTTTCGTTTACATGTAATTGGGAAAAAATAAAATAAAAATAAACTAAGTCTACCGCGTCTTCCCTTACCCATCTCCATAGAGTTTTAGCTACGGGAGGGATAGCATGGGGGCTACGTCTTTTCTGCTTCAAACCTTCAGAGTTTTAGGTTTGCAGTGGTAACGCCTTCTAAACAAAGCCACTTCTCCCCTCTGCCTCTTCAGACTGGTTTTAGTGCTACGCATTATAGGGGGAGGGGGATGGACAAGATCTGTTCAACTCTCTTCCACACTGAGAAGCTCTAATCAGCACCCCTTCCCTCCGTCTCCCGCTCCGTATGGTCCCATTTCCCTCTAAATTCCCTGACTGCTAAAGGACAGTTGGACACGTAGCAATTCACTGCGATGAGAATTTTTAGAAGCAGACCTAGAGTCACTTAACCCCAACTGCCCAGCCTTCCCCCTGCAAAAAGAGAAGTAGAGGTAGAGAGGAAAAATGCAGAAGAGATCAAATTGGTTTGAATGTGGGCATTAGAAATGTACCTAGAAATCAGGCACGTTAGGGGCAAGAGAAAATCACCATTGAAATTGGGCACCTAGTGCCTTCAGCACTGCCTGTTCAGCAGCTGTTCCCCTGCTGGACACACAGGCAGCAAGAGGCCATCTCGGTCGTCCTGATGAATACCCGGCCACTGGACCGGGATGGCTCTGGAGGAGAAAGTGAGGCTGCTGACCTGCACAGCCCTCCCTCACCCGAATCCGAGTCAACCGCAAGGCTTCGAGCATGAAGGACAAACCATAGCAACCTTCGACCTCGCTCCTTGCCCCGCTGCCCTCTGGGAGTGACAGTCGACTTACCTGACAGTTAAGGATGTCATATAATAGGTCGTTTTTCTGGGCCAGATGACTCAGGAGTCGAACTGCTTGGACCTGAAGGGGGAGGGGAGAATATCACCTAGGGCAGTTAGGTGGAGCAGCGGAGAGAGCGCTGAACCTGGAGTCAGGAAGTCCTGAGTTCAAATCCTGCCTCAGATACTTACTGGCTGGGTGACCCTGGGCAAGCCACTTAACCTCTTCGTGCCTCAGTTTCCCCATCTGTAAAATGGGAATGATAATAGCACCTACCTTACAGAGTTGTTGTGAGGCTAAAACGAGATATCTGTGAAGTGCTTTGCAAACATTAAAGCGCTATATAAACGCCGGCTATTATTTTCCTAACAGAGTCATTGATTTAGACCGGAAAGGACCTCAGAGTCCATCTAATCCAGTTCTCTCATACTACAGATGAGGAAAATGAGGCTCAGAGAGTTTTAAGCGATTTGCCCAAGGTTGCACATTCGGACCCAGGTCCTCTTAGCTCCGAAGCCAGCGCTCTGAGAAAGGGCCCGCACTCGAGTGTGAGATTTGGGAGTGCAGGGCGGGCGGAGGAAGAAGTGACTCGGTGGAGCATGGAGGGAAAGGCTGACCAAGTCACTAGGAAAGGCCGGTCTATGTGTGTTGGGGGCAGGGGAGGGGCTGGCTGATGGAGGACGGCGCGGCTCACCACCGTGGTCCTCAGGTACCTGGGCCAGGATGCTGTCTGTCTGCAGGATCTCCATGAGCGACGGCATCACCCGACGGAGCTGCGGGTGAGCAAAGTCAGGCAGAGGCAACCCATTGAGCAACCTCAAGCCCGCGATGTGCAGCTCGGAGTCCCACACGGTGGAGATCAGCTCCAGGACTTTGATGGAATGCTCCTGGGCGAGAGGAAGAAGGAGGAGTCTGACTCTGAGATCAGATCTGCCAGCCCTTGATGCCGTCAATGCTTTCCCTCCCCAAGTGCTCTCCCCAGCCAAGGTGCTTGGGAACATCCCATTCACCAGTCTCCTGTAAGTTGAGTCTAGTAGGACCAACATGCCTATGCTAGGAGGTATTACTGAGTAAGGCGAGACTAAGTGAAAACAACAGACGCTAGGTGAGAGAGGAGCTAAGGTCCAAATGGGTGAGCAAGCCCCACTGGGGTCATCATTCTCAAGCTCCCAAGGAGGGAGCTTAAATCCATCTATCTATCTATCTATCTATCTATCTATCTATCTATCTATCTATCTATCTGTCTGTCTGTCCGTCCATCTGTCCGTCCATCCGTCCGTCCGTCTGTCCATCCATTCATCCATCCGCCCATCCATCTATCCATCCATCTATCCATCTATCTATCCACCTATCTATCTATCTATCTATCTGTCTGTCTGTCCGTCTGTCCGTCCGTCTGTCCATCCATCCATCCCTCTATCTATTATCCTATTTAAAATAGGAAAACATTTTTAAAAATGGATGTTAAAAATTTTTATGTGTAATTGGGAAATATTTAACAAAATAAATAAAAATATATTTTAAAAAAAGAATTCATAGTCTAAAATGGAGTATAATAACAGACCACTTAAATTAATAAAGAGATATTTATTCAGTGATCACGTGCTCAACTGTAGAGGGATACTAACGGCTGTATGACAGTCCCAGTCTAACTGGGGAAGTAAGACACATATACATGAAGCAGATCACAGCCAGAGACAATGTATTCTAAGTGGCAAATGTGAATACAGACCCTGAAACCCTCAGAGGAATTAATAAGGGCTGGAGTGGGCAGAGGAGAAGTGAGGTTTAGGCTGGTACTTGAAAGATGGGTAGGAATAAGAGGGTCATAGATCTACAAAGACCAACAAGTGCAACCCCCTCATTTTATAGCTAAGAAGCTGGGGCCCAGGCTGGCTAAATGATTTGCCCATGGTCACACAAGTGGTAAAAGGCAAGATTTGAAGCCAGGTCATCTGTCTCCTGAGTCTTTCCATTGTATCGCATTGTCCCGCCAGTTAGATAATCAGAGGGTAAGAGGTGCACCCCTGTATACTACAACCAAATTTTGGATCCGCACTTGTGTGAGAGTTCATTGGTAAAGGTATTGGTAAAATCGGTTTTTAAAAAAATGGTATTGGTTAAAAAAAAAAAAAGGACTTGGTACAATTCCCCTTGAGGAAAATCCCCCTACCAATGCAGAGGGGCAGGCATTCAGCGATTTGGTCTCAGTGAGTTGCCTGGGGGCACTTAGAGGTTAAATGACTTGCCCAGGGTCGCACATAGGCTGTATGTGTCAGAGGTGGGACTAGAACCCAGGTTTTCCTAAAACTGAAGTCAGCTCTCTAGTCATTAGTCCACAGTACCACTCACTGCCAAATTAATCTTCCTAAAACATTGTTTTCATACTGTCACTTGGCTGCTCAAAAACTCAGCAAAATGCCCTAGTCCTAGCAGGGTAAAGTCTAAACTCATCAGCCTGGCATGTGAAGTCCAGCAAATTTTGTATCCTTCTTCTCTATTAAACATTGTTGTTCAGTCGTTTCAGTCTCTTCGTGACCCCATTTGGCATTTTCTTGGCAAAGATACTGGAGTGGTTTGCCACTTCCTTCTCCAGCTCTTTTCACAGATGAGGAAACTGAGGCAAACAGGGTTAAGTGACTTGTCCAGAGTCACCCAAGCTAGTAAGCGTCTGAGGCCAGATTTGAACTTGAGAAGATTAGACTTATTAATGGAATTCTGTACAGAGATGCACATTAAAAGTCATTAGTCTGTGCAAAAGCATGTATTAGATGTAAATATGATTCATGTTTATGGTTTTTTAAAACAAATTGCACCTTTTATGTTTAAATGGGCTTGCCTCCCCCATTTCCTACTCCTCCCTTACCCCAATCTCTTAACCCATACTTGGGGGGAGGCGGGGAGGCTCTTAGAAACTCTAACCTCTGTAGTTTGGGAAAGCTTTGCCATAGATAGATAGATGGATGGAGGGATGGATGGATGGATGGATGGATGGACGTATGGATGGATGGATGGATGGATGGATGGATGGATGGATGGATGGGCAGACAGGTAGGTAGATACATAAATACATACATACATGCATGCATGGATACAGAGATAGCTAGATAGATAGATAGATAGATACATACATACATACATGGGTGGATGGATGGATGGATGGATGTAGATAGAGAGATTGATAGATGATAGATAGAGGGATGGATGGATGGACAGACAGAGAGACAGACAGATAGATAGATACATACATACATGCATAGATATATAGATAGCTAGATACATACATACATACATACATGGATGGATGGATGTAGATTGATAGATAATAGATAGAGGGATGGATGGATGGACAGACGGACGGACAGACGGACAGACAGACAGATAGATAGATAGATAGATAGATAGATAGATAGATAGGTGGATAGATAGATGGATAGATGGATGGATAGATGGATGGGCGGATGGATGAATGGATGGACAGACGGACGGACGGATGGACGGACAGACGGACGGACAGACAGATAGATAGATAGATAGATAGATAGATAGATAGATAGATAGATAGATAGATGGATAGATAGATGGATAGATGGATGGATAGATGGATGGGCGGATGGATGAATGGATGGACAGATAGATAGATGGATGGATAGATGGATGGATGTAGATAGATTGATAGATGATAGATAGAGGGATGGATGGATGGATGGATGGACAGACGGACGGACGGACGGACGGATAGATAGATAGATAGATGGATAGATGGATAGATAGATGGATGGATAGATGGATGGGCGGATGGATGGGCGGATGGATGAATGGATGGACAGACAGGTAGATGGATGGATGGATGGATGGATGGATGGATGGATGGATGGATGGATGTAGATAGATATAGAGAGAGATAGATAGATATAGACACACAGACAGACAGATAGATAGATAGATGGTATATGTACGTGTGTATAAATATATACACATATATGTATGTATGTATAAATACACTTTTTTAAGCATAGGAGAGAGGATGAAAGTACCCAATACACCAGAGAATATGCACAACTCAATAAGGATGTAGTTAAATTCAATCCTTTTGTCTTGTCTCTTGCATGACTCTGCGCCCTCATTTCACAATGTGCCTTGCCCCTAACTGTGTGAAAATCTGTAGATATATTCAGTCCTACTAAAACGTTCCCATTATGCTGCTAGATCAAGTTATTTCACTAGTCCCTCCCCTGCCAATTATTGTTAGTATTGTAATGGTGGTCATGAGGTCAGTGCGGATTTTATATCATTTACATATTTCCATTATGTAAGTTTACTGAAATCTTAATAAAATCTTTGCTTCATCTAAGAAAACCAAGATTAGACTTCCCGCCTCCAGGCCTGGCACTCTATCCAATTGCACCACCTAGCTGCCCCATCTATAAAACATTATGCCCCACTGGTTCTTGACACATACCTTTTGTTGGAAATGGGTGCTGCTATTGGAGCTCTCATCCAGCCCTCCATCTCCACCAGCAAAAAATAAAAAAATCACGGTGGTCCTGATTCACCCTGCCTGAACATATACCTCTCTTACACTGTTGTAGGAATGAAAAGAGCTGGGTTCCAATCCTGGCTTTGGCACTAGCTCAGTGAGTGTCTTTAGCCAAACCAACGGTAACATTTGCCTCAGCTTCCTCACATGTAGAATGAAGGGACTGGAGTAAATGGTCCTGAAAGTCCCTTCCAGCCCGGACATTCTGTGACTGTTCATTCCCCTGCTCCTTGAATGCTTCCTTTCTGACCTCTCTGCTTACCCAAATCTTAACCATCGCTTCGAGTTTTTATGCACATCCATGACACCTCCCTTGAGTACACCAGTCCATGCGGATCTTATTCTTCTCGGAACTCCGCTAGCACACCCAATCTGTCCCAATCAACCAACCGCCATTTAAATCAGAGCATCCTAGTTCCCAGCCTGCCAGCAAAGGTCTTGGAATTATTGCAAGGGACCAGGTAATTCATATATTTTAATATTTTGGCCTTATTTTAATGTCCAGAAAGCATACCATCTGACTTGGAATGATAAATAAGCAAACATACCTTTTGTAGATTGAATAAATAATATATAAATACCCGTATGTATGGCAGCACAGTGGATAGAGTGCCTACACCTGGAGGCAGGAAGACTCATCTTCCTGAGTTCAAATCTGGCCTCAGATACTTCTTAGCTGTGTGACCCTGGGCAAGTCACTTAACCCTGTTTGCCTCAGTTTCCTCATCTGTCAAATGAACTAGAGAAGGAAATGGAAAACTGTTCCAGGATCTTTGCCAAAAAACCCCAAATGGAGTCATGGAGAGTCGGACCCCAGTGAGACAACTGAACAACAAAAATGTATGGATATTTTTCCAACATACGTAAATACTACTGTGATAAGTAAAATTCAAATTAATTTAAAAGTATTGAGAGGCAGGGGTGGTACTATGGAAAGGCTTTGTAATCAAGAGAAAATAGATTTTAATCCTCTCTCTGCTACTTCCTGGCTGTGTGACCTTGGGTAAGTCACTTAAACTACTGAGGTTGCCCTCTCTCAACTTCAGTTTCCTCATGTGCACTGAGTTCTGTACCAGTTCTAAACATACAAGTCATTTCACCTCTCTAGGCCTCTACCTCCTCGTCTCTAAAATAAGGGAGCTGGATTTGACGATCTCAACACTGAAGCTATGGCGCCTTTTTGCCATTAAGCATTTCTTCAGTTAATGGATACCACTGTCATAAGCAGGGCAGCTGGGTGCTCAGTGGGTAGAGTGCTAGGGCTGGGGTCAGGACGTCTTATCTTCCTGAGTTCAAATCTGATCCCGGACACTTACTAGCTATGTGTCCTTGGCTGAGTCGCTTAACCCTGTCTGCCTCAGCTTCCTCAACTGCAAAATGGGCTAGAGAAGGAAGTGGCAAACACTCTAGTAGTATCTTTGCCAAGAAAACCCCAATAGGGTCACCAAGAGTTGGCCCCGACGAAAAGGAACGAACTTAACTATCATGATTAGGGCATGTGAAAGATTTCTACAATACTGCAAAAGGTTGAAGACCACTTATCTAAGGCTTCATATTTATTGTTCATTCTTTCATTAACTTATATCCCATCTCCCTCAAGTGCTCTTAGCAAAAAACAGTGTCTTAGATTTCATTTATGTTTTTCACAGGCCTTCACACAATGCTGAGCATACATGCAGGCTGGAAAAACACTTGAGCTGAATTTAATATCCTGGAGACGGGTTAAACATGCTTGACTTAAGCGTGCATGACTCATACATATGGCTGGTACTCCTCCCAGGCCCCCAATCCTGTTGCCAGTCTGCCCTCACCACCCATTTGGAGCCCTCACCCAGCCCGCCAATCTCTATCAGCAAAATCACCATCCCCATCACGGTAGCCCTTATTCACCCTCCCTGAGTGTTGCCACGGGAGACTTTGACCAGTCTTAAGCCCAGGTTCCAGAGCCTAGGGAACTCAAGAATTTTTATTAGGGCTACAAAGCTTTTTACTACAGGTAAAGGGGTGGACTGCCTGCATATATCTACAGTGTTTATTTAAACAAGCCAGGCACCCCAGCATTCCGGGGATTTAGAGCCTCTCTTGTCTTCCTTGTGTTCCCCAAGACTGCCCCTTTACCACTTGCCCCTGGGTTCACCTGGATCTTAAGCCTGAACTTCCTTATACCAGAGAAAGCCTTCAGAGCATTGAGCGCTTGGATTTTGACACTGTTGTCTTTGTCATCGAGCAGGGAGCCCACCAACCTGATGTCCTCAAAGTTGCAGGTAGAGGCCTGTATGGGGTGAAAGGTGGGAGGGACATGGAAGGAGGAGGAGAGAAAAAGGCGCCCTGGGGCCAGTGCCTCCCATGATAGCCACTCCCTTCCCTAACACAAAGACTAGGGACAAAAAATGGACCCCTGCCACTCAAAGGGAAGGGAGGGAAGGAGGGAGGGAGAGAGGAATCGTTGTTCTTAGCCACTACCCCCATCACCTTGGTTTCCTGGGATGTGGTCCAGGTTGGTATCAGTCCAATGGCCAGAACTTCAGGAGCCACTCAGGATCCTGGCCCCACCCACTCCTTTCTCCCTCCTTCTCTCTCCCTCCACCCATCATCCCCTCCCCGGGCTGCTCCTCACTTCGGCTTCCAACAAGTAGACACACCGGGTGATGCTGTGAAGGATCATGCCCTTGGAGTACTCATCCTGTTTGTTTTCCAGCGAGTTGAGGAGTCTTCGAAGCTCTCCAGAGTCCTTTCCATGCCGGTCTCGCTCAATGGCCAGGCCTAGGCGGTCCCCAATCCCAGGCCTCAGGATGAGTGAGGGAGTGCAGAGTGACCAAGGAAAGGGGGAATATACCTGGGATCTGAGCAAGGAGGGGGAAGCCCTGGCTTTTCCGGTAGAGGAAACTCCTCTTCAGTGTTTGCCCCAAAGCCTACAGATAACATAGGTGAGGGTTCTGGCAGTGAGGCTCCTGAGGAGCTGCTGATGCCAAATTTAGTCCACTCTCCATTGGATATCTCAGAAAGCTCAAACTAGGCAGAGGGGGAGGGCGGCACATATTAGGTGGCACTCAGTGTGGAGACCTACCAGGTCATGCTTTGAGATCTCCTGTTTGAGTCGGATTTAGTTGTTGGGGCCTTTCTATGACAACTTGTGCCTAGGAGGCTGCAGGGCAGATACCAGCGGAGAAGAGGAGAGGGGAGAGAGGGAGAGATGGGAGCTTGGAGGAGTCACCTTGGTGCCCTCCCTTGGTAGGACTCGCTTGTATTTGGAGGTTCCCCTTGGGACAGAGCCCTCTCCCAGGAGCCCCTAGAACTCACGGGCAATGCAGACGGGTGAAGATGTTGAGCAGGATGACCGGTTGCTCATGCCAGCCTTAAGGGCCTTGTAGAGCAGGTAGATGGCACCTGCCCCTGTGACCAGGCCCACCACGCCCTTTCGGAGTCTAAAGTCCAGGAAATCCATGTTTGCCAGCTCCCCCTCAGGTGGGGAGCTTGGACCACAGGCACCCCAGGCACCCCAGGCAAAGGCTTCCAGAATTGGAACCTCCAGTGAAACCCAGAACTCAGGGAGCCAAAATCAGAACCTGGAACTCAGGAAACAAAGGGAACTAGGGGAGGGACTCTGCCTCCCCCTCGCTGGGGCATAGAGATGAAGGAAACCAAAGGGCTATGACAAAGGGTAGGGAACCACGGGTCAGGGGAAAAGGAAAGGAGTGAATGGGGTTAGCCAGGATCCAATGGTCTAGAGAGACCCATGGAAATCTTAAAGACACAACACATACTGACTCTCACCTGTATGACCTTGGGCAAGTAATTTCCCCTTCCTGGATCTCAGTTTCCCTCTCTGTAAAATAAGGGATGTGAAGTAGATGATCTCTATCAGGGTCCCTCCGAGCGCCGGATCCTATCACCAGTCTCTTCCTTTTTAGAAGCTGATAGGGCCTTAGCCAGGTCATTCTTACCCATCCACTGCCATTAGAGGGCAGCAGAACCCCATCGGCTCTTGATTGGAGATCCACTGGGGTTGGGTGGGGGGGGGGAGGGGGTGCAGACCAAGGGGATAACGCAGGGAGGGAGCCCGGGGGCCACTCCTGGGTTCCTGCAGTTCTACTCTTTCTGTTTTGTCCTGCCCTTCTCCCCTTCCCAGCCCGCCATTGTGGCATCGTGGAAGAGGAGGACCTCTCCCAGAGCGTTCAGGGAGAGAAAGAGAGGGAAGCGCTGGGAGAGAGCTCGGGAGCATTGGGTAAAGTTGGGTCTGAGGGTCACCAATTTAAACTTGAGCTGGTCTCTCCCATTAGGGCAGCGGGAGGGAGGAAACAAGAAGCTCCGAGCATCCCCAGGCCACCGACCAACAGCCTAAACGGAGGCTGCTGGGGATGGGTAGGGGACAGAGTGATCGAGGAGCAGAGATTGAGGGCTGGAAGATACCTTAGAGGTCATCTACTCCAACCCCTTCAATTACAGAGGAAGACAGTGAGGTCCAAAGGGGTTCAGTATAGCTGTGATTTGTCTAGGTGTGCAAGAGTATCTGGGGGGCACCGGGGATAGCCAGGGCCTGGAGTCAGGAAGACCTGAGTTCAAATGCAGCCTCAGACACTTACTAGCTGTGTGATCCTTAACCCTGGTTGCCTCAGTTTCCTCATCTGTAAATGAGCTGGAGAAGGAAGTGACAAACCACTCCAGTATCTTTGCCAAAAAAAAACAGGAACACACACCCAAATGGGGTCAAAAAAAGTCAAAGGAGACTCAACGACAAGAGGTTTGCAAAGTACGGTGCTGTATGTCGTCCTGTGAGGTAGGTGGTGTTATTATCTCCAATTTACAGATGAGAAAAGCTGAGCTTAGGAGACTTGCCCAGGGTTACACAATTAAGAAGCATCTGAAATTCGAACTCAGGTCTTCCCAATTCCAGGTCCCCCACTCTCTCCACTACCATACCAAGGTTCAGCGGCTTGCCCAAGGTCAAAGCAGTTGTTAGCAGCGGTAAACCTGTGGGATAGACCACACTGACAGGGCTGAGTCAAGTGAGCCCCAATCTTCCAGCGACAGTTCTCACTGCCATCCAGTAAAGACTCCAAAAATCTCCAGGAGATTTCACTCTGTTAACTTCAGATCCAACAAGCATTTGTTAAGTACCTACTATTGTGCAAGACACTTTTTAAACAGAGATTGTTTTGTTGTTCGGTCATTTCAACAGTGTCCAACTCTTCATGGCCCCATTTGGGGTTTTCTTGGGCAGAGATACTGGAGTGGTTTGCCATTTCCTTCTCCAGCTCATTGGACAGATGAGGAAACTGAGGCAAGCAGGGGTAAGGTACTTGCCCAGGGTCACACTGCTAGTAAGTGTCCAAGGCTGGATTTGAACTCAGACAGATGAGTCTTCCTGACTCCAAGCCGTGGCTCTCTATCCACGTAGCTGCCCCTAGACAGAAGATGGAAAACCAAAATGAAAAGGTCTCCCCTGCCTTCAAGGAGCTCATGTTCTACCAGGGAGGAACAACATGGGATCATAGATTGTAAACTGGCAGGGGACTTTAGAGGCCATCTGGTCCATCCCCTCATTACACAGATGAGAAAATAGGCTTAGACGGAAGTGATCTATCTAGGGTCACACAGCCGGCAAGTGGGATCTGAATGCAAGTTCTTTGTCCCCAAGTCTATATTCCACTGTGCTACTCTGCATGGGCACTTCAAAACAGATGCATATACATAGATGAGGACTTGAAGGAAGGGGCAATAGCACTCGGGGGATCAAGAAAGGTCCCCCACAGAAGATAGCACCTGAGCTGAGCCTTGAAGTAGGTTAGAGATTCTAGGGGGCTGAAGTGAAGAGGGAGGGCATTCCAGGCCAGGGGGACAGACTGTGCAAAGTCATGGAGGGGGGAGATGGACTGCCAAGTTCAGGGAACAGAATGTAGGCCAATTTGGCTGGAACATAGCGTCCATGAAGGGGAATAATATGCAATAAGCCTGGAAAGGTAGGCTGGAGCCAGACTGTGAAGAGCTTTAAAGTCTTATGTGTTACAAGGGAGGCTCAGAGCCTCGGCTGGACAGTAACACACTGTTCCTGAAATTTTCAGATGCAGTCCAATTCTGTCTCCTCCACCCTACACCCCAATGTCCCTGTGATTCCCACATTCCCACCCACTTCTCCCTCCCCTGCACCCCACCTCCTTTTCTTTTTCTTTTTCTTTTTCTTTTTCTTTTTTTTTTTTTTTGGCCAACCACTAGGCAGAGACTCTGGGAAGTAGCCAGTGAGGGAAAAGGGGCAAATGCCTAAGGCATTTATCAGCAATTACCCCCCTAAACCCAACCGTTTCCACCCCCTCCACATTACCAGAGTAAAAGGATCTTTTTTTTTTAATCTGTAAGCCCTTCAGGATATTCCTATGGGACTCTTCTCCCTTTCATCTTCATTTTAACCAAACTTCATTTGTATAATAGTTTGCATTTCCAATATAATTAAATCGCTTTCCCCATGACAGCCTTGTGAGGTAGGAAGCCAGTATTATTATCCCAATGTTACAGAGGAGGAAACTGACACCCAGGCAGGTAATTTAGTAATTCAGGCAAAGTCAGACAGCTAGTATCTAGTACACACACACACACACACACACACACACACACACACACACTACTTAATAAATGCATATTGACAGATCCAATTGGAAGCAAGATTAGAACCCAGGCTCTCTGCCCCCAGATCCAGCATTCTTTTCAGTATACCACTGTGGTACAAAGTTAGAATTTGCTGTGTGGAGGGAGTCCTTCTTCCCCTTCAGGAATGTCTCTGACTGGAAGACTCTTCACAGCATTCAGCTCCCTTCTCTGAACCGATCTATTTTTACTGGGTCACGTCCATGCCTCTGCTCAGAACCTGGTCCACCTTTAAGTACCTTTATCAGGAGCTCAGAATAAGAACCCTTGAACGGTGAGATTCTAAGGAAACTGGCTGGCAGAAAAGCAAGCACACAGCTCCTCCAGACTGGGCTCCCATAACACCTCATTGGCTCTGTTTTGAACAGAACAGCCCCCCAGCACGTACCTAGATTGTGATCCTGTTTGTCTGGGACATCCTTTTCTGCATTCCTTGTTCCTTAACCCAAATCCAATCTCCAAACCCCATATTTTCCTATCTCGGGCAGCTTGCTGTTCAATTCTGTTATCAATGAATCAACAGTTTTTGACAGATGGCAGGGCACTGTGCTAGGCATTATGGCCACTGAAATCCAAGGAGGATAAACACATGGGTCCATTGGGGCCAGGGTGGAACAAAGTCGGGAGAATTCACCCATTTATTGGAGTCAGAAGACCTGGGTTGCAATGCACCACCAAAGCTTCCTACTACCGTCTTTGAAAGCCGCTTAATTTTGCTAAAACTCAGTTTCGTCTGTGGAATGGGCATAATGATACACTCTATTTCAGCCTTGGCTATCAAAGGATCGGAGTTTTAAGGCTGAAAGGGTCTTGGAGAGTCATGTCATCTAACCCCTGCCTTTTACAGACGAGGGAACTGAGGCTTGCCCAAGGTCAAGAGCAATTAAGCGGCAAAGCCAGACAGATCACCAGCTGGCACATGCCTTTCAACCCAACGACCTCCTTTCCCAGGGAACCCAGGCTACGGGGCCTGCCTTCTAGCTCTTTCTCCTTGCAGAGGAAGGAGGAGGCAGGATGGGGAAACCGGGAGGCGGCAGCTATGGCCTGTGAGCCGCAGGGGATGGGGGCAGGAGGCTCAGTGAGCGCAGCGCGCAGGGTGTGGTGCGGGGTGCGCAGATGGGGCGGGGGACGGGGGCGGGGGCATCTGCGGGGCGCCCCTCCCAGCCCCGGGTGGCCGCCGCCCCCCTGCCCCCTCCATCTCCCCCCAGTCTCTGTCTACCTCCGCCTCCGCGCCCCCTCCTCCCTCCAGCGCTGTATCCGGCGCCGGGCACAGGATGTTCTGTCTCTCTGCGCTCACCACCCCCCTCCCGCCCCCGCTCTCACACTTTCTCTTTCGTCCTCTCCGCCTTCCCCCTTCCCTCCATCCCATCCCCCTCGCCCAGCTCCTTCACCTTGTTTAACTCCCTCCACTCTGCCTCCAGCCCCCTCGGGACCCTGGGGTGGGGAGCCAGGCGGGCGGGGCGCCCCTCTCTACCACCCCCCTCCGCACACACCCCACTCCCACTCCCGGTGGGCCCGAGGGGGAAGCTCGAGTGTCCCCAGTGCTAGGGCGTGTGCGGGGTGTGTCACAAGGAGTGGAGCTCGTGCCTCAGTGAGGGCTGGGGTTTGGAGCATGGTTTGTGTGGTTAGGGGTGCTGCAGCGACAGTTCGGTTCCAGCGAGTCTGCCGACCTGGAGAGTGGAAGTGGGGGGTGGGAGGGACGTGGAAGGGTCACCAAATCCAGCCTCCCCAAGGGTACAGCTCCTCACCCCACACTCTCACTTCAGCTTTCCTAGGTTCATTGCGTTTAGACCTAGTTGAGAATTTGGAAATTTGCATTTCAAGAAACTGAGGCCCACGGGGGGAGGGGGGAAGATGGCATTTGTATTTCGACAACAAACATTACCTCATTGGCTCTCACAGCACTTCCGTGATATGGTTCCTGTAGGTTTTAATATTCCCATTTGACAGTTGAGGAAACTGAGGCAAGAAGCAGTCACAACGGGTCCACCCCGTACAGCCAGGACTTCAACCCAGGCTTTGTTTCCACAGCTGCTGTGGCAGCTACGCCACAGTGTAATTAACAGGGAACCAAGGAAGGGGCCCTTAAGCAGGCCAGCTGAGGGGGAAGTACAGCAGACCACCCCCACACCCCCACCCTCAGTGTCTTGAGTGGATGACTGGGGAGACGCTGAAGTGAGGTGGGAAAAGGAACTTTCTTAGAAAGGGAGGATGGAGAAAGGTCCCACCCCTCCTTCTGACCTCACTGTTGTCACGGCAACCTCTAGAGGGTGGGGGTAGGGGGCCTAGAGTGGAAAGTGGGAGGGAGTCCAGGGTAGAAGAGAGGCTGGAAGTCCCAAGTCAGAGGACACCTTTTTCCTTCCCTTTTCTACTCATTACTGCTCTGGGGACATTGAGGCAGGGACATTGAGTCCCCAGAAGGTTAACCTGGAATCAGATCCCAGAAGTCCATGCTACCATTGTAAGGGATCAGATTACTGTTGGAGGAAGGAGTAAGCTATTTGTGGTGTCCCTCCCTCTGTAACTCCTAGGCAAATCTTTCTGTTCAAGAACAGAGATAGAGGACTGAGGGCAACTCCCACCAGGATCTGATGAGAGCAGGAGCAGGGTTCAAGGTGGTCTTCAAGACTTTGAAGGTTACAGTGAGGGTGGCCGATTTGGTCCTGTCAGTACTGAGACTGCTGGAGGAGGAGAAGAGGGTCATGAGGCTGACTCACTAGCTTTTTTTCTTTCCCAAGGCCCTTGGGAGAGCGTATCAGTCAGGGTGGTGTGTTTCTCTCTGTCCGATAATGCAGGTGTTAGTGGGTTTTCCCAGCCACTAAAGACTGTAATCTTTCCAATAAGTCTTCCTCTAATACTCGGTACTGAGCCCTTCATTTAGCAGTATCTGTGGAATGGGCATGTTCTTTGTGCTCTCTAATTGAGAGAGATGCCATATAGATAACGCTGTGATAAAATTTGGTCCCAAGAAATCTAAAAACTGAACTGAGCTGTGATAGTTTGCGATAATAGAAAGAAGAGAAAGAGCGCCACATGGAAGCAGGAACAGGGTAGGGCAAGGGGATTGATCCCTAGGCAGTAGATCAGGATGTATCATCAATATTGGCAAAGCCTTACCTGGTTCATCTCCAAGCTGGGTTCTGCTGCCACTCCTCACCATTCCCCCCCACCACAGTACACTACAAACATTTCCCCACCCCTACTTTGCTGGGATTCTCAATGGAGAGGATTGCTGCTGGTGTCCTGTCTCCCCAGTGGAGGGGACTTGACTGCCCCCTCTTAGCCCAGAGACTTCACTGTCAGCAGTTTTCCCTTACAAGGAGATGAAATCTGTTTCTCTGAAAATTTTACTCTTTGCTCCTAGCTCTGCCCTCTGGGGCAAGCAGATCTTCCACATGACAGCCCTTCAGATATGGAAAGACAGTTATCACATCCCTTCCCCCTAGGTCTCTTCTCCAGGCTAAACTTCATGAGTTCCTTCAACTGGTCCTCCAGTGGCCTGGTTTCCAGTCCTCTCGGCATCCTGGTCATCCTGTTTTGGATATGGTCCAAATTCTTCTTTGTTTTTCCTAACTATGCCTCCCAGAACTGAACATAAGACTTCAGATGTGGTCTGACCAAAGTCGAGGACAGCAAGACTATCAACTCCCATGTTCAGAACACTGTGCCTCTCTCTCTTAACGCAGCCTGGGATCACATTAGATGTTTTTGGCTGCCACATCATATCGTTGAGTCATATTGAGCTGACACCCCCAGATTTTTTCACATGAACTGCTGTCTAGCCATGCCTTCTTTATCTTGTACTTGTGCAGCTGGTTTTTTTAATCTAATATGTGTGTGTGCGTGCGTGCGTGTGTGTGTGTGTGTGTGTGTGTGTGCATAATGTGTATCTATATACACGTGTATATATTCATATAGAGAGAGGTACATGAATATATGTATTTATGAATACACATACCTATGTATTTATTAAATTTCATCCTCAGAATCAACCCATACTTACAGCCTGCCAGAATCTTTTTAGATTCTGACTTTGCCATCTAATGTGTTAAGCTATAATCCTTAGTTTTATGCTATCTACAAATCTGATTAAACATATAATCTATGCCTTCACCCAAATCAATCAATTGTTCAGTCAGTAAGAAATTATTAAGTTCCAACTATATGCTAGGAACTGTGCCAAGCATTTCAGATACAAAGAAAGGCCAAATTTAAAAAAAGAGTGTTCTCAAGGAGCTCACAGTCCTAATGAAAGGGACAGCATACAGACAACCACGTACAAGCAGAAGATTTGTAGGATAAATTGGAGATGTCAACAGAGGGAAGGTACTGATTTTAAAGGGGATTACTAAAGACTTCTTGTAGAAGGTGGGACTTTAGCTGAGACCTGAAGGAACCCAAGGAAGCAAGGAGGTGAACATTAGGAGGGGACTCCAGGCCTGGGGCCCAGCCAGTGAAAATGCCCAGAGTAGAGAGATGGAACATTGTGTTCAAGGTACACCATGAAGTCTGTGTCACTGGAACACAGGGGTGGCAGGGTGAAAGGTGTAAGAAGACTAGAGGACTTTAAAAGTGAACAGAGTGTTTTATATTTGATTCCTAGAGTTGATTAAATAGTGGAAGGGTAGGGTGACATGATGAGACTCGAATTTTAGGGAGATCAATTTGATGAAATAGAACAGAGCCAAGCTTAGATCCCTGGGGCTTTCCATTAGAGACATCTCTCCAGACTGGTATCAGTGCATTAATAACTCCTCTTTTGGTCAGACTAGTTGGCCAATTCTGAATCTGTTTAGCTGCTCTATCTATCCCCTCAAAATCTCCCCATGGATATCATAAGAGGCCTTGGTTATGACTTTTGAGACTTCTTGACCTTGATGGGAAACTTATGAATGAGTGAAGGCCTGAGAGATGGTGTGTTATAGTAGAAAAAAACTGACCTAGCAGTAGCAAGACTCAGTTTCTAGTCTCAACCCTGCCACTAACTCATTATGTGGTCTTCAGTCTCCTCTGCTACAAAATGAGATGATGGTGGGGGCCTCCCTTCTAGTTTTGTGATTCTGCATTTGATTAGTTTCAGGACATTTAAGTGTAACACCTCCTTGCTTTTCAGTTACCCCTCTCTCCTATTTCAAGTAGCATTAAGATCTTTGTGTTAAGGGAATTAGAGAAGAAGAAACCTGAGGGTGGTGGTGAAGGTCAGCCTGTGGCAGGTTGGCTGTGGTCAGACAAGGCCAGAGGACCCTGATGATGACCAGTAAGTCAGAAGGGAAGGCACTAGCTGTCCTGAGTTCTAGTTGTGGACTAGCGACCAGATCTACACTCCTATGCCATGAAAAGATTCTGACTCCAGAGGTCTTGCATTTATGACTGATGATGACTCATCCTAAAGGAAATGTGAATCGAACATCCTGTGGGAACTGTGTGATTATACTCTTTTGCCTTCTCCAGGGAGGACTCACGTCCTATATATCCAGAACTCTTGGGGGACTTCCAGGATCTAGGAGAATGGCAGGTTTGTAAATGTTTTATTGTTATGTTTTGTCTCATTACTTCGGTACTATTGACTTTTTTATTCTATGCTGAGGAAAAACACTGTAAGTGCCCATTTAGGACGTGTGTTTATTTCCTTGGGGAACCAATTTCATTATACCAAAGTCATGTGACTGGTCATCTCTGAAAAGCAGGGTCAAAAGGAGATGGTGGCCAGGAACCTGAAATTAAATTCTGATTGGTAGAGCCTCAAATACACCTAGCTCCAGAGGACAAATGGCACCACTCGGAAGAGAAATGACAGACCTGCATATAGGTCTCAGGGGGCTTTCTAATAACCATAAAGAAGAAAACTTAGCACTTCTGCTACAAAAAAGTATCTTGAATCTCCACCTGCCTCCCGGACATCTGGAACTTGATGCTGTTTAAGATGCAGACATCTTAAACTCAACATATCTACAGCTTTATTATCTTTCCCCCTAAACTCCCCTCTCCTCCTACCTTCCCTACTACTATAGAGGGCATCACCATCCTTCCAGTCCCTCATGCTCCCCAACCTAGGAGTCATCCTCAGCTCCTCACTGACCTCCTCACTATATATCTCACCTCCCTCATATCCATTCTGCTGTCAAAGCCTGTCCATTTCACCTTTGCAACATCTCTGGACCACACCTCTAACACTGCCACCATTCAGAGAGGCCCTCATCACCTCCCCCACCCCACCCACACTTCTTTAATAACCTGCTGGTGGGTCTGCCTTCCTCAAGTCTCTCCCCATTCCAATCCATTCAGCTACTAAATCGATTTTCCTAAAGCTCAGGTTTGACCAAGTCACCCCTTCTACTCAATAAACTCCCGTGGCTCCCTATTGGCTCCATTATCAAACACAAAATGCTCTGTTTGTCATTCAAAACCCTTCATAATCTAGCCCCATGCTACCTTTCCAGGCTTCTTACACCTTATTCCTTGACAATACTCTTCAATCCAGTGCATTGGTTTCCTGGATGTTCCACAAACACTCCATCTCTCAGCCCTCCAGGCATTTTCTCTGACTATCCCCCATATCTGGGACATTTTCCCTCCTCCACTTTGACTATTGACATCTCTGACTTCCTTTAAGTCATAACTAAAATCCCATTTTCTACAGGAATCCTTCCTTAACTCCTCTTAATTCCAGGGCCTTCCCTTTGTTAATTATTTCCTACTTATCCTGCATATAACTTGGTCGGTATATGTTTATTTCCATGTTAGAATATAAGCACACTGAGGACAAGGACTATCTTTTGCCTCTTTTAGTATCCCCAGCATTTAGCATAGTGCCTGGCATATAGTGGGTGCATAATAAATGCTTACTGATTGATATGCAAACCACAGGGGTGAGCATGTGATCCCCCACCAAGTGGCTATCAGCAGCACCAGGTGATTGAACAAACCAGAGTAAGTGTGTTAAGAAACTGCCCAAAGGGACTAGAAGGGGAGTGAAGTTGGGAATTAGAGATCACCTTCGGGTTCCCATTTCCTAATTTGTAAAATGAAGGCTTTGGGCTAGATGATCTTTATTTTTTTAATTATTTTTAGTTTTACAGGTTTCAGGGTTCCAAAATTTCTCTCCCTCCCTCTCCTCCCCCTCCCCCCCCAAGATGGCATGTAATACGATGTAGCTTCTATATTTACCTTCATGTTGAACTTATTCATGTAATGGACTAGATAACCTTTAAGCTAGAAAGAGCAATGGAGTCACACCCCAGCTTTGCCGCTGGCTCTTTGAGAAATCACCAACAAATCGTTCAACTTCTCTGGGCTTCATCTGTAAAACAGGGCACTACACTAAATTGTCACTGAAGTTCCATCCAGCTCTGACTAATTCTTTGGTTTCTTTTTTTTGCAGGGGGGAAGGCAGAGCAATTGGGGTTAAGTGACTTACCCAAGGTCACACAGCTTGTACGTGTGTCAAGTGTCTGAGGCCGGATTTGAACTCAGGTCCTCCTGACTCCAGGGCCGGTGCTCTACTCACTGCACCACCTAGCTGCCCCGATCCTTACAGTTTTAATACTATGATAAGCACCTGTGATTATGTGTGTGGGGGGGGGGAGGGTCAGAGGAAAATAAGGGAAAGAGAGTCACATATTTCTATGCCATCTATTCAGGATAGGATACCGATGTCAAGTATAACCACTATCATTGAGGGGGGGGGGAGGGGGGGAGGAAGAAGAGGAGGAGGAGGGGGAGGGGGAGGAGGGGGAGGGGGGGAGGAAGAGGAGGAGGAGGAGGAGGGGGAGGAGGAGGAGAAAGAGGAGGAGGAGGAGGAGGGGGAGAAAGAGAAAGTATGAAGCCAAGCTCAGGGGCCAGAGATGAGATAAAGCCCTTCCATAGTCTCTGAAAGTTGTCCTTCCTCCAGTCCCACCCTTTGAGGCCCACAAGCAAGCCAGCACCTTTCCTGGAACTCAGCAGAGAAGGGAGCCCCTCCCTACCCAGCCTTGGCACCTCTCTGGGTACAGCATGTCCCCTGGGGCACCCTGCAGACACCCCAGCAGGCCTAGGTGTACCATAGGGCAGTTCCTTCCTCCTTATCCTTCTGTCGGCCCATGTGTGTCCTTGGCCTTGACTTTGGCAGCTGAAAGGCTCCTCTCTAGCAGCTCGCTTCTTACCCCCTTGTTATGCTCAAAATGGTTCTGTCCTTCTGCCAGACCACAGAGAACTCCAGGGGCTGAGGGTGAGGGGAGGAGGGAAGTGACAAGATGAATGTCCTTTGGGGTGTCACAATTCTTAGGCTCTTCATGTGCCTTTGGATGGGACCGTGGACAAGTCAAAATAGTAGTGTCTCAGCTCTGCCACGTCCCCTCTGCCTCTTTCTCCCCTCTAGGAGAATCCATAATCTGGGATCTGGGGAAGGGAAGAACCTCTAAGCCAAGTGTAATCAGAAGACCCGAGGAGTGGGGAGATAAAGGGGCGAGGTCTCCCGCCTCTAGGATTCTTTTCTTTTTCTCAGGCCCAAACGAGTGCGCATTGAACACATTCCTGGCCCACGGGCCATCCCATTACCCAGAGAAACCCCTCTCTTATGCCCCATCTCTACCTCTTTTTCCAAATCAGAGGAACTATGTGCCCCTATGCTGTGCTCTGTGGTTCCACCCGCTCCCCAGAATGATCATCTCACCAAGCACAGCCCAGCTCTGACTGATGCAGGCAGACCAAAATCTGTGCTGACCCCAACCACTCCGTAGCCTTGGGGGGCCCAAAGCTGCCGATGGGTTGGTAAACCGGGCTGGTGAAGGGTGGGAGGGGGTGGAGGGTAAGGGGCTGGTGAACTGGGCTGGTGGGGGGTGGAGGGTAAGGGGCTGGTGGGGGCTGGTAAACTGGGCTGGTGGGGGGTGGGGGGTAAGGGGCTGGTGGGGGCTGGTGAACTGGGCTGGTGGGGGCTGGTAAACTGGGCTGGTGGGGGGTGGAGGGTAAGGGGCTGGTGGGGGCTGGTGAACTGGGCTGGTGGGGGGTGGAGGGTAAGGGGCTGGTGGTGGCTGGTGAACTGGGGTGGTGGGGGGTGGAGGGTAAGGGGCTGGTGGGGGCTGGTGAACTGGGCTGGTGGGGGGTGGAGGGTAAGGGGCTGGTGGGGGCTGGTGAACTGGGCTGGTGGGGGGGTGGAGGGTAAGGGGCTGGTGAACTGGGCTGGTGGGGGGTGGAAGGTAAGGGGCTGGTGGGGGCTGGTGAACTGGGCTGGTGGGGGGTGGAGGGTAAGGGGCCGGTGCTTGTGTCTTTTCCAGGCTGCTTTCAGATGGGGAGCACTGTGCATGCCCGAGGAGTCTGTAGGTACACACTCCACCAGCACGAGAATTTGGGCGGGGGAGGGGGGCGGTTGGACGGCGGACCTCCAGGGAGGTAGCAGGGAGCGGCCCGGAGCTTGCACCCATCAGCTCCGTCTGTGACTGCTGTGTGTACACTGGGGCTACGAGCCGGTCTGACCGCAGGCTGCAGGAGCGGTTTATCTGGTGAGCGAGCACACCCGCTTCCCCAGCTGCTGAGTCAGGCTGTTCTTGCACTCGCTCCCTGCTCGGTACATTGTGTTCCAGCCCTGGCTCCCTGGCCCCGAGCCCAGCTGCTCACATCAGCTTCTCACTTGTTTGTGTTCGCAGCTTGCACTGTGCCTGGCTCAGAGTACAGCCGCCCCCACGGCACTGTAGCCCTGAAGGGGGGAGTAAGGGGGGGGAGTGGCAGGAGATGAGTAGGGGAACAGAGGGTGGTGACGGGGGTGGGGGATGTGGAGAGGGGAGCCTGGGCACTCAGCCCACAAGGAAACTCTAACCCTGGCAGAGTAGTCCTGCCAGCCTTGTCTAAGGGCCAGTTTGGGGAGGGGTAGATGAGAATTACAGGAGGTGCCCCACTTCTCTCCTCCTACCCATCTGACCTCAAGATCTAGCCTGTCACTGGGAGATTCCCTTTCCCCCAGCTCCATCCCTACTCTCAGGTGGCAAGGAACCCTTGGCATCATGGGGGCCAAGTGCCTGTTTGTATTAAATTAACACTGTCTGTAGGCTGTGAGCAGAGCATGGGGCAAGAACAGATGGGCCGCAGCAGACCAGTTGAGAGAAGGAAGTATGGAGGACTGGGAGTCTGAGGACTTGGGTTCTAGGCCTGACTCTGCTTGGTTATAATTCATCTGTATGACCATGGACCAATCACTTTGTCAGGGCCTCAGTTTCCTCACCTGTAAAACACAAGGGTTGTGGTAGACCTATGGTTTTTAACCTTTTTTGTTCCACACACCTATTAGATAGTCTATGGACTCCTCAGAATAATATCTTAAATGCATTAAATAAAATACATAGGATTATAAAGGAAACCATTTACATTGAAAACATTATCAAATTCTTAAAGAAAGAAAGAAAAACAAGTTCACGGCCGGCAGGTTAAGAGCCCCTACCTTAGACACATTTAAGGTTCCTTGCAGCTCTGTCATTCCCTGATTCTGCGAAGGCTGCCTCCTTCCACCTGTCCCCAACTCTCCCTGAATATGGGGAAGGGTATTTGGACCATGTGTTGGGGGTGGGGGGAGCCTGGGAATCTTCAGAATACTTGGGTTCAGTAACAATATGACTCTCTCTGGGAAGTCAGGTTGGGCAGCAGTGGAGGGTTGAGTGACCCACCTCTAGTCCTCTAATTTGTCTCATTGCCATTCCTAACATCCCCTTCAAAATCCTTCTTTCATCCATGGTCAATGTCTTCTCTCCCTGGGGCATGGACGGAGGTTTAGAGAAGGGTCTGGCAGCTCAGACTCAGGCCCCTTAGGAACGTTTGGGGACACTCCCTTTCCCCTGCCACTGGCCAGAAGGAGAGCTGGCAATTTTTGTGGCTATAGAAAGGCTACTGTGAGTACAGCTACGCTAGAATAGTCCCCACCTCCACACACACACACCCCTTTGCCTCCGGTTCAGATGGGCATTCCTAAAAACCCAGACATATTCATATAGTGAGGCAGCACCAGCTTTTTTCATCTTTCCCTGGGCTCTGGGCCAGAGAGCCTGTGGTGGTGGTGGGGGGGTACAGTGAGGGTGGAGGGGAGAGGGTGTTGAATAAGAACTCAGTAATTAGGAGAAGAGTGCCCAGGACTTGGACTTCCTCAGGGTTCATTTGCTCCAAACCAAGGAAATAAATCAGCAAGTATCAATTAAGCACAAAACCATGTGCCCACCATTGCATTAGATACTGTGGGGATGCAGACTCAGGGTTCCTGCCTTCAGGAAGTTCGTGGTCTATTGGAAGGGAGAGGCAAAAATGTAAAAAGAAAAGGGGGTGGCAGGCAGGCTTATGGATGTAGGGAGAATGATCAGAAAAGGGTTCTGATAAAAGACTTGAGCCTAGGTCATGAAAAATAGCATGGATTCAACTCGGGTCAGTGCTCCCAGTGGCCAGCCCCACAGATTTCAGCTCTAACACCTCCCTGAAGGTCCCATCCTGCCTCCCGCACTACATTCTCAGTAGTACATTCTCACTGCCCTGTGTACCTAGGTTACCCAAATCTAGGGAACCTTAGAAATCAGCCAACTCAATCCTCTAATTTCACAGAAGAAGAAACGGAGATTCCAAGAGAGGAAGTGACTCGGCTAAGGTCACCCACAGCACATGGCAGAGGTAGAATTCAAACCCAAGATTAGTCACCCTTACTCTGGTGTAAGTAAGTCGAGGACAGCGACCCTCATTCTTCTCCAATTTGATCTGTCTCCCAGCACCTTTTAGGGTACTATGGCTACATTAGGCTTTTGGCATCATGGCATTTTAAGAACGAAAGAAGAAAACAAGCAGGTATTGAATGCTAGGCACTGCACTGAGCACTGTACAAATCTGATCTCCTTTGGTCCTTCTAACCACCTGGGGAGGTAGGTAGGTAGGTACTATTATTATCTTCATTTTACAAATGAAGAAACTGAGGCAGACAGTGGTCAAGTGACGTGTCCAGGATAGCACGTCTAGTAAGCATTTGAGACCATCCTTGAGGCCGGGCCCAGTGTTCTATTCAGTCTACCTTAATTCATTCTCAAATAGGAAGCCCCTCTGCATTATCCCTGAGAAGTGGTCATCCAGGCTGCTCGATGCTGGGGATACAAGTACAAGGAATGAAACAATCCCTTCTTTCAAGAAGCTTCCATTTTAATGAGCAAGACTGGTACATATGTAAGTACATTCAATATAAATATAAGGCGAATGAGAACAAACATGTTCAAAGTGGTTAAATACAAGGCAGTTTGGGTGAAGGATCAGGAAAAGCTCCATGTAGAAAGTAGTGCATGAGCTCGAGCTTGCCCAAAGGAAGGGAGACACTCCATGAGGCAAAGGGAAGGAAGGCAGTAGGGAAAAATGAGGCCCCTATCCTCAGAGTCAGAGTAAGAGTGACTGACACCAAAGTAAGGGGGATTGATCTAAGACTTGTGTAAGAGGTGAGGAAGTCCCAGGATGTACAAAGATGGGCAAAGATGAGGAAGAGGCCAGTCTGACAGATCACCACAGCCCTATTCCACTTTTGGACAGCTCTAATTAATAAGTCCATTTTGAATTTCATTGGTCCTAACTGCTGTTTACTCACTTTCCTTTCCTGAATGAACTATAAGTAGGCCTCACTGCCTAGTTCATGGTTTCTCTGAATGCTGGAGCTTCATAGGGAACCCTAGGAGTCTGAATGTGCCGAGGGTGAACTGTGGGGTTGGGGGTGGGGAGAGAACACGTTTTCCAAGCTTCGAAAAGGAACAGCAGGACCCGTTCTGCCTGGGCCTGGAGTGGGGTGAGGGGAGGAGTCTCAAGCCATCCTAGCAAGAACCCTTGCTCACTGGCCACCCTGATCCAGTCCTCCCATCCCTGGAAAAGACTGGTACAGTTTGTTATGCTGGGGCCGGAATGTACTTTGTGTTTCATATGGCCCCTGTCCAGTACTGTGCCGGCCGCTTTATATTTATCCTTTCCCAGCCCCAGACTCCATGGCATCCTGCTGTCAATCAGTCAAGCTTTCATCAGCCCACTGTGGACCTGAGTCCCAGGCCCATGATGGAGCAGGAGTAGCCTTCCAGTCCTCATGGTTCTCAGTAGCAGCGCAGTATAGGAGAAGGTTGTCAAAGTAGGTACACCTCCTCATTCTCTCCCATCCCTCTACCCCCAACCTAGGGCTCCAAAAGAAAAAAGTTCACGGACTCTAGTACCCTTTCTCACTACCAACCCAGTATAGAACCAGCCTCTGGGCCATCCCTAAACCACCTAAGGATTACTCTGGGGCGCTGGGAGTGGAATCTCCAGCAGGTAGAGTGTTTGGATTGGAATCAGGAAGACCTAAGTTTGAATTCTGTCTCTGACTCCCTAGCTGGGTGACCCTGGACAAGTCACTGAACTTCTCAGGCCCAGTTTCCTCACCTGTAAAATCAGGATGCTTGATAGCACCTGTCTCCGAGGGGTGTTATAAAGATCAAATGAGACAACGTTACTGTAAAGCTCGATAAAAACGCTTGCTACAACTACTGCCTCATTGTTCTATTTGGAGGAATACGATGTTTTATTTTGATGGTGATCTTATGGCAGTTAGAAATAATCTGCTGACATTTGAGGAGGCCGAGAGTAGTGAGAGGAAACAGAAGAGGTCCTATCCCAGAGATTCACAGGAAAGTGGCAAAAGGCGGGAGCAGAGTTACTATTCTTCGTAGCGGGTCATGAGGCTTTTCCCATTAGAATGGAAGCTTCTTTCGGGCCGGTATTGTTTTTGCTTTTTTATTTGTGTTACTAGCACTTGGAAATGGGTCTGCCACCGACTGAGCACTTAATAAAGGCTTGTTGATTAAATGACTGGGGCATTGACCCAGGAGCGAGCTTCCTCCCCACAGTGAACAATATCCCCACATCCACTTGGTGCTACAGAGACTCAAGTCCCAACTACCGCCATCACCCCCGGAAGTCCCATCATTGGGACATCCCTCTCCTTCACTTTGCACTGTCTTCTTCAAAGCCCAGCCCAGCCACCCAAACTGAATTTGCCCAAAGTACATGGCTATGGTGTCTTAGCTCATTTTCTAGCCCTTCTTAGGAGCCTGGGGACTACCTTGAGCAACTCTAGACAAGAAGCCTGAGGCTCTAAAGCTTAACCAGGCACTGTTTAAATCACCCCTGAAAGACGTGACTCAGAAGTCTCTGTAGCAGGGAAACTAGTTAAGATGTACCCATCCAAGGACAGTCACATCTTCATTCCAGTTTGAAGTCTTAACATTGATTCAGCTACCTTTCTAACGACTTTCTAAATCATTACCCCCGGTGCTGGATCCAAAAGTCTGTGGTTTCTCTCGACCAGGGCAGCTTGATACTCGAAAATGGATGAATTTCTTCTCTTGCTTTTACTACCAACATCTGGGATTAGAGAGCACCTCATGTCCATTTTCCAGGCCCAAAAGACTAGTTTTTCCTTTACCTCACCCCCCTCATCCTCTAATTTCCCTTGGGCCTTTCCTCCAGGAATCCCTTTTCTATATCAGGAGGAAGGGAAATAAATACCCATTTTCCCATCTTCCCATATCACATCTTGAATGCATGAGGTCCAGAGGAGTTAACTGACCCATATTCTCAATTTCAGTGGTGGAACTGCTCTGTTCAGGCCGTTTAAGTATCTATCCTGGGGTTGGCCTTTGATCTCATCCCAGATAGCTTGGATTCCTGTCTCCCCCTAACCTCCTGCCCATTTCCTCCTTCCCTACCTCCCCTCTCACCTCTCACCCAGAAACAAACTTGGCCTCCCTCATGATATTGATCTAGGACTGTGATGCCAGAAATCTGATGTGTTTGGGTGGGGAGGCCAAACCTGTTCACAGTGCCATGTTCTCAAGTTTGTCAGCAGTGTTGTAGAGTTACAAGGGCTTTGCCCCTTCCATGGACATCCAGGCTCACCAGGATGAAAGTAACAATGCTATTGAATGCCCCTACATTTATAAAACTTTTGATTTTTCTTTTTTTTCAGAATTAAAAATAGATACATTTGTGTTGTTGGATTGTTTTAGTTGTGTCCAACTCTTCATGACCCCATTTGGGGTTTTCGTGGCAAAGATGCTGGAATGGTTTGCCATTTCCTTCTCTAGCTCATTTTACAGATGAGGAAACTGAGGCAAACAAGGTTACATGATTTGCCCAGGGTCACAAAGCCGGTAAGTGTCTGAGGCCGGGTTTGAACTCATGAAGAGGAACTAGGCTCAGCGCTCTATCCACCAGGCCACCCACCTGCCCTCACACACACACACACACACACACACACACACACACACACACACGTGTATATATATATTTGTATATGTACGTATGTATGTATGTATGCATATATATGCACATATGTTTTTATGTATAGACACCTTTAGTTTTTACATAACCTTCATTTCCAAATATGCCCCTTTCTTCCTTCCTGCCCAAAGAGCTATCCCTTGTGACAAAGAATAAAAAAGGAAGAAAGAAAAAAAAATTCAGCAAAACTGCTATGTCAGCTAAGTCTGACGGCATGTACAGCGTTCCGCGCCCAGGGTCCTCAAAGAAGAGAGGGATGTTAGCCTTCTCGTTTCGTCTTCAGGGTCAGGGCTGGTCATTATGATTGTGTAGCATCCAGGTTGATTTTTTGTTTTCTTTTCTTTTGTTTTTTCATTCTTTCCATTTACGTGTCCATAGTCACGTATGCTATCTTCCCGGTTCTGCTCGTTTCACTCAGTATCAGTTTGTATGTCTTCCCAAGCTTATCTGCCTGCTTCACATTCATTGTTTCTTCTGGCAGGCACAGTAATATTCCATCGCACAATTTGTTTAGTAATTTCTGTTCAACGAGCGTCTGCTTTGTTTCTGTTTCTTTCCCACTATAAAAGCACTCTGTGCTTTTCATACTTATATCCATAATCTCATTGGATCCTCATAATATCCCTCTAGTTGGGGCAGATTCAAAGGATCACAGATCTAGAGCTGGAAGGGACCTCAGAGGCCATTTAATCCAGCCCTTCGTTTTAAAAAAGAAGAAACTGAGGCCCACAGAGGTTAAGTAATTTGTCCAAAGCCATTTAGGTAGCAAGCATCAAGGGGAGGATTTGAATTCAGGGCCTCTAACTCTAGAGTAAGCAGCTGGGTGGTTGAAGGATAAAATGCCAGGCCTGGAGTCAGGAAAACTCATCTTCTTGAGTTCAAATCCAGCCTCAGACACTTCCTAGCTGTGTGACCCTGGGCAAGTCGCTTCACCCTGTTTGCCTCAGTTTCCTCATCTGTAAAATGAGCTGGAGGAGGAAATGGCACACCCCTGCAGTGTCTTTGGCCAGAAAACCCCAAATGGGGCCATGAAGGGTCAGACACAACTGAAAATGACTGAACGACAACAAAAACTCTAGAATTAGTCTCCTTTCCACTGGGTCATTCCTGCCCCCTGCTCCTGGGACTAAGACTCCACCAACTAATACTTAGCCACCCCAAGAGGACATCCTGTATGAGGCAAGACAGACCTCGATTTTGATTTCCTGTCCTTCTAAGTCTCTCATTTTGTCCCCACTGAGATAAGGTTCCTTTCCTTCTTCCCTTCCTCTTTCTTCTCTTTGCCCTATCTCCACCTCTCAGCTGGTTCTATTTATGTAACGGGTTTCTCCCCTTACATTTTTTCAGGCTTTTTTAGTTTCTAGAGAAATTGGCAATTGTTGTGATCGATCACTGTTAATAGTTCCTCTGTAGACTGGACCTGTGATTTCACCGATACAGAAAACTCCCAGGTGAGGAAACCTTCTAGCAATGCAGATAGCAACCTTCTCTCAGTGGGTGGTCTTAGAGAGTTGCAGAGGTCACTTAGAGCTTATGTGACCCACAGAGTTAGTAGGTTTTGGAGGAGGCTTAGGTCTTCCTGGTGTTGAGTCTGGCTCTCTATGCCCTGTGACATTAGGCTTCTCTAACTCTACCCACCACCCAACCTTAAAAAAAAACTAACGCCGAAGGAAACAATCCAAACCCTAAACTCCAGCTTCTGGCTCCAGGTACATCATGTTTATCCCTAATGTCTTACATTGGCTTCTGAAATGTGGGCACTTTGGTTAGCAGGCTCTAGAACATGTAAAAAGAAGTCACTTTCTCCCATATGTAAGATGAGGGGGCTGAACAAAGTACATGCCCTTCTATTGCAAAATAGCTGACAATGATGTTATGTGAATACAATGGATTAGTATTGTATAGGAAGAAATGAGCCATACCGGGAATTCAGAGAAGCCTGGGAAGGTTTGCATGAATTGTTGCAAACTCTTCTCATGCAAAGCAGAACCGAGAGAATAATCTATACAGTGACTAGAACAATGGAAATGAAAAGATTACCCCAAAAGGAAGCAATAGAAAAAAAAATTAAAGGGCCTGGAAAAAATATAATGAAGCATATGTTCTTCATGGCAGAGAGATAGGACACTACTGGGACAGAATATTGTCTATGTTGTTAGGCAAGGTTTCTGTAACAGATGTCTCTGCTCGATTTTTTTCTTTTTCTACAGGGGGGAAAGGGATTTAAATTAGGTCTCAGAGTGGAAATGGCTGATGTAAAGATCAAGGAAATCAATAAAATTAATTTTTAAAAAATAAAATAAGGGGGTTGTCCCTTCAAGCTTTGTTCCTACTATCAGATGTACCAATCGGCAAATATCCCTACAATGTTCAGAGAGCAATACTAGGTACTATAAAGGATACAGGGCAGTAAGAGGCAGAGTCCTGGCCTCCAAGGCACATATAGCGAAAAGGGAAGCATAAAAGTACACACATGAAAATATTATTAATGAAAATAAGAAGCATAAACTTAGTGTGATACCAGATTGTAAACTTATAAGATTGAGAGATGGAAAGGACCTTAGATATCATCTAACTCAATCCCTTCATTTTATTTATACTTGCATGGAACCATGATCTCATGAAGGTGGGTACTCTCTCCAGTAATGCAGGTCACAATCTATCCATACTCTCTAATCCAGATGATTTTTTTCTAAATTCTCTTGTAAATCCTTCATGGGGGGTCCACCCAATGTACTGAAGGACCACTGGGTAAATCCAATATGGAGGACTAATGGGAAGACATGGTCAAGAGTTTCACAAGGTGAACAGGTGTGGGTGAAATTTGAGCTGAATCATTGTTTTGGTGGGAGTCATCCTATTCTCTTCACTTGCTTGGTACCCCCCCACACAAAAAAATAGAAAATTTCCATTATATAAAATTTAAAAGTATTAGCAAAATCAATGCAACTAGGATAAGAAAGGAAGGACTTGATTGGGAAAAGATATTTGTATCAAATACCTCTAATAAGGGTCTGATATGTAAGGTATATATGTGGGTATGTGATGTGTGTATATATACACACACACACACATTTTCACACACATATATACATGCATGCACACATATATACATACAAATACACACATGTGCATAAAGATAGACGTAGATATAGATATACAGTACAAGATATATAAAACCAGAAGCAATTCTCCAAAAGATGAGTGATCCAAAGGATATAAACAGTTCTCAAAAGAAGAATTACAAGCTATTAACAGCCAAATGAAAGATTGCTCTAAATCGTGAATAATATGAAAAAAGCATATCAAAGCAACTTTCAGGTTTCACATTGCATTCAACAAACTGGCAAAAGTGATAAAAGATGGGAATAGCCAGTGTTGGAGGGGTTGTAGAAAGACAGGCATGTTAATCCACCATTATAGAAAACAATTTGGAATTATGCTGAGAGGAACTAAAATGCCCAGGAGTATTCCTTATCCATATTCAGTGTCTGCCTAAGGTAAACATACAGACAAACTATATGAATTATATATCCATCCCATATGATAGGTAGAGAGACTGGACCTGCGATTTTATTGGCATAGGGAACTCCCAGGAAACTCCATCTACCAATACAGGTAGGCAAAGACCTTTTTTACAATTTATAGTCTTACAGCTCCAAAAGATTCATGATGGAAAATGCTATCCACATACAGAGAAAAGACTATGGAGTCTGAATGCAGATCAAAGCATACTATTTTCTTTCTTTTTCTTTCTCATGGTTTTCCCCTTTTGTTCTGATTCTTCTCTCACAACATGACTAAAGTGGAAACACATTTAATATGGTTGTACATGTATGGCCTATATCAGATTGCATGCTGTCTTGGGGAGGGGGAAGCAGAGGGAGAAAAAATTTTGGAACTCAAAATCTTATAAAAGTGAATGTTAAAAACTGTCTTTACATGTAACTGGAAAAAAAATAAAATACTATTAAGTGAAAACAAAAGAAAGAAAATGCCATCCATATCCAGAGAAAGAACTGATGGAGTCTAAATGCAGTTTGAAAGCATATCATTTTCACTTTATTTTTTTCATAGTTTTTCCCTTCTGTTCTGTTTCTTCTTTCACAACACAACTGATATGGAAATACGTTTTACCTGATCACAAATATATAACCTATATCAAATTACATGCCATCTTAGAGAGGGAGAAAATTTGGAGCTCAAAATATTTAAGAATGTTAGAAATTGTCTTTACATGTAATTGGAAAAATAAAATACTATTTAAAAGAAAAAAAAACAATTTACGTTGTAGATCACTTAGAGAATAGGTGACTTGCCAGGATCACACAGCCAGTACGTGTCCCAGGCAGGACTCGAACCTAGGTCTTCCCAACTTTTAGGTCAGGCTTACTATTCAGTCAGTCAACAAGTATTTATTAAGTACCTACTTAAGTACCAACAAATATACAAACTGATTTGCAACCTATATAATAGTCGAGACCAAGGGTGGGGAACCTTCGGCCTCATGCAGGCCGCATGCAGCCTTCTAGGTCCTTGGGTGCGGCCTTTTGACTGAATCCAAGTTTTACAGAACAAATCTTTTTATTAAGGGAATTTATTCTGTGAAGTTTGGATTCAGTCAAGGGGCCGCCCTCGAGGATCTAGAGGCCCCCACATGGCTTTGAGGTCACAAGTTCCCCACCCCAGTCTAGACAATGGGTATTCTTCATCCATTTGGCTTTCCAGCATGGTTAATGGATATTCAGAGAGGTGATGTACCTAGGATCATGCAGGTTTTATAGAACAGGTTCAGAATTTAGAAGCATACATTTGGAAGGAACCTTAAGGGTCATCTGTCCAAACCCTTTATTTTACCAATGAGGAAACAGAGGCCCAGGAAGGTTAAGTGACTTGTCCAAGGTCATATAGGTAGAAATTATCAGAGGTAGGATTAGTAGACAGGGGTTCTGATTCTAAATTCATGGCTCCTTTCACTGTACCCCATATCTTCTTGCTCCAGATAATAGTGGTCACACAATGGGGATGGCTACTTTCAGTGTGTTCTGGCTGAGGTACTTATGAACCCATAGCCTGGCCACTACAGGCAAAACAGGCTCTTTGGCCTCTTGATAAAAGATATGGTGAATCTCCAAGTGCTAACGGATATAGTCAGGATGAGGCCCTATTTTCCTGATTCAACAATCAGGAATTATTAGATAATGTCTGTTATATCAGTCTGACCCAGCCCATGTTTCACCATGTTATACTTACTCCTCTGGCCATTTTCTCAAGCATCACCTTGGCTCCCCACCCCTACCCTGCCTTCCAGTTCTAGAAGCATAATTAAGTTGATATCCTCATTGCTACTGGAGAGGGTATGTCAATCAGCTGGCTCCATTCACCATCCGCGTACCTTTCCAAACCAAAACTACATGTGTTCTCCCCATGCTAGAACAGGATCTCCTTGAGAGCAAGAATTGTAATCAATTTTGTATTTGTATAGCCAGCTCTTAGCATAGTGCCTAGCATGCAGCAAGTGCTTAAGAAGGACTGGAATTTAAGAATTCCATGAAGAACTGATACAGTGTGGTTTTTTTATCCATAAGATAAAGATGAAAAGTTTTATTTCAAAATATAATTATAATGTTTATAATTATTTGTATTTAAAGAGCATCTGCACAGATAGGATAAATTATAAAAAAATTATTTAAAAAATTTGCATCAAGTGATGCACCTGGTCCTTCTAGTATATTTTTTCTTCCTTCCTTCCTTCCTTCCTTCCTCCCTTCCTGCCTTCCTCCCTTCCTTCCCTTATTCCCTTTCTTCCTTCTTTTTTAGGGGTATAGGGTGTGTTCAGGGAAGACTAGTAACTCTGATGTGAGGGCTGTTGAGCCCTTTTCAGGGCTACTTTCCACCTTTGGTTTCCATTTGATTCACCCAACTCTCATCTGTGACTCCAAAAAGCTGTAGTGTTCACAGTAGCCACACCCTAGTAAACAGTTTCAGCAGACAGGCTGAGCCAGGTTGAGGGTAATTGAGGGGGTCTTAAACCCTTCAGTGAGTTACTTAGTGGGGTGTCTACCCCAAGCACGTGAAGACTTCACCCAGTGGGATAGGCAGATGAGAATAATTTGTTCCAACAGCCATGAAGGCTGTTGACGTAGGCGCTGTGGAGCTCTTAGAGCTTGGTAAGACATTGAAGATGCCAAGGTCATCCATTGCATCCTGAGCCATCACCAGTTGTCTTGCCACTGGATCCCAGTGATTCTGGAAGAGATAGTGAGACTCTGGAAGAGATGACTTCAGGCCACTCTGCCTCACCTAAATTGAATTTATGCTCAAATCAAAATACATCACCCATACCGTTTTACCTACCTCAAAGTCCCATGGTGACAGCCAAGTGATAAAGCAGCAGGTGTGGATACACTGGGAGCTATAGTCACAACCCTGCACACAGGTGGCCCAGGTCATAGGGTCATCATCTTACTGGACTGAAGCAGCATTGGGATTCGGCACCCCTGGGTGTCTGACTGGCCTTTTTAAAGGACCACACTGTTCACCTTCTGGCATGAGAAAGGGACTAGGAAAGGTGTCCTAAAAATTGTCTGCTTCACCCAACCCTTACCTGCTTACTACAGGCAAACAGGTGGGGATCCCACCCTACTGTCGAAACTCAATAAAAGGCACAAAAACTTTTACGAAGATGCTTCCACTCACCATCAGTATGTGAAATGTGCACACACTTATGGACAACATGAAATCCAGTAGACCTGAAGATGAACAGCTCTTGTTGCAAGAGAACTCAGCAGGTATGGCATCCAAAAAGCAATCCTGAGTGAAACAAGGCTGACAAATGAAGGCCAGCTTACAGGTGTCAGAACTGGATACATGTTTTCTGGAGTGACCACGGTGAAGGGGAGCACCATGAAGCTGGCATCAGTTTTGCAATCAAAACTAAACTAGTCAATAAGCTTGTGTGCCTACCAAAAGGAGAGAATGACAATGCTATTGTCACTTGCAGGAAAATGCCACCACTATCATCAGTGTGTATGTTCCCACCATGACGAACCATGATAAGATCAAACAAAAATGTTATAAAAACATGGAAACCCTCACCATCAATGTACCAAAAGATGACTTTAATGCCAGAGTAAGCCTACAGACTAGCAGACGTGGCAGGGAGTCCTTGGGAGGAACGGAATTGGAAACATCAACAGCAGTGGTCACTTACTGCTGAAACTTGTGTATCTCATGACTCTTCTTATCGCCAACACTGTCTTCTATTTACCTAAATGCAATAAAACTTTGTGGATGCACCCTCACAGCAAACATTGGCATTTAATAGACTATGTTATTGTAAGGAGAAGAGGCAGACAGGATGTGAGAGTGATGAGGGCAATGTGTGATGAAGAGTGCTGGACTGATCAATAGACTTATCCTCTCTATACTAAATATTCACATTCAACAAAAGCAGTGGCCCCAAGGTAAGATGACTACCAGAAAACTTAATGTCAACAGATTAGAGCACTTCTCCAAGCATGGACAATTCCTTGCTAACTTGGAGGGAAAGCTGAGCCAGCACTAGACTGACAATAGTGGAGCAGAAAAGGAGTGAGCAACTTTCAGAGATTTGGTGTACAGCATTGCATTTGCTCATCTGGGTCAAAATGCTTGCAGACTTCAAGATTGGTTTGATGAAAATGATGGGGAAATTCAAAAGCTGCTAAATAAAAGATGAGATCTCCACAGGGTTTATTTACTGAAGATAGTTCATCCATCACTAAGAAAACAGGGTTTAACTTCTAGGGCTATATCCCAAAGAGATCATACAAATGGGAAAAGAACTCACATGTACAAAAATATTTATAGCAGCTCTTTTGTGGTGGCAAAGAACTAGAAATTGAGGGGATGCTCATCAATTGGGGAATGACTGAACAAGTTGTGGTATATGAATGTCATGGAATACTATTGTGCCATAAGAAATGATGAGCAGACAGACTTCAGAAAAACCTGGACTTATATGAACAGATGCTGAGTGAGGGGAGCAGAACCAGGAGAACATTGTACACAGTTACAGCCACATTGTGCAATGACTGACTTTGATGGACTTGGCTCTTCTCAGCAATGCAAGGTTCTAAGACAACTCCAAAAGGCTTATGATGGAAAATGCTACCCACATCCAGAGAAAGAATTACAGAGTACGAATGCAGATCGAAGCAGACTCTTTGCTCTCTCTCTTTTTTGTTTTGTTGTTTTTTTCTTTCTCATGGTTCATACCATTGGTTATAATTCTTCTTTGCAACATGACTAGTATGAAAATATGTTTAATGTGAATGTATATGTAGAACCAACATAGATTACATGCCATCTGGGTGGGGGAGGAGAGGGAGGGGAAGAAAATTTGGAATTCAAAAGCTTGTGGAACTGAATGTTGTAAACTAAAAATAAATAAATTAATTTAAAAATAAAATAAAAAATAAAAGCATATGTACCATTCAAAAATAAAATAAAATAAATCATTAAAAAAAGAAAGCAGGGTTTAACTCAATCAAAAGTAAAATGTAAGCAAAGCTTAGAGAGATGCAGGATTCTTGGCTCAGTAAGAAGGCAGATGAAATTCAGTTTTATACTGATAGTAACAATTCAAAACACTTTCTGATGCCCTGAAGGCTATTTATGGGTCAAAGACCTATGGTGCATCTCAATTACTCAGTGCTGATGGAGCCATGTTGATTAGTGATAAGGAAATGATGCTGGAGAGATAGACTGAACATTTCCATAGTATTCTCAAGAGAATTAGTTAATCATCAATTAATGGTAAAGCCATCTACTGTATGTATACCTCAGGTATATATACAGTATATACTATATATATATATATATATACATATATATATATATATATATATATATATAGTTAGTCCCTCCCTAGCTGAAGCTCAAACTGAAGAAGAGGTTTTGAATGCCGCTAGGCTCCTTTCGTGTGCCACAGCACCTGGTGCTGATTCTATTCCAGCTGAGATTTAGAAGGGGGTGGTGGTGGTGTCTGCTGCTCATATAAAAGCTGACTGAAATTTTCCAGGTTATATGGCAAGAGATTATCCCCTAGAAGTTCAAGGATTCCTCCCCTGTCCACCTCTATAAAGGAAAAGGAAATAGGTTGTCCTGTGACAATCACAAGGGGTCTTTCTCTTAGTCATTGCTGGCAAGGTTCTTGCCGGAATTCTCCTTAATGGGCTGATCCTTCACCTGGAAGATGGTCATCCTACCTGAGAGCCAATGCGGCTTCAGAAAGAACTGAGGAATGATTCATATATTGTTTGCTGCCTGACAACTCCAGGAAAAAATGCCAGGAGCCAAACAGAGGTCTGTATACAACATGCATAGGTCTGACCATAGCCTTTGATACTGTCACTTATGAGGACTTGTGGAAAATTATGGCAAAATTTGGTTACCTGGAGAATTTTTTCAGTATTTTATGTCAGTTTCTTGATGGCACGCTTGCATGGGTTCTGGATAATGGATGATGCTCTCAAGTTTTCCCAGTCACCAAGGGAGTGAAGGACTGTGTGCTTGCTCCCATGCATTTTAGAATGATGTTCTTAGCAATGTTGTCAGATACCTTCAATGAGGATGAAAATAGCATCAAGATCAGCTACCACACTGAAGGTAAATTATTTAACTTGAAAAGGCTACAAGCCAAGACTAAAGTGAAGACAGAGTTGGCACATGATTTTTTTGTTCACAAATGATTGTGCACTCAATGTAGCCTCTGAGGCTGAGATGCAACAAAGCATGGATGGATTCTCTACTGCTAGTGCTCATTCTGGCCTAATAGTTAACACCAAGAAAACACAGGTTCTCCCCAAGCCAGCACCGCACCATCCATAGGTGGAACCATTGGTTATAGCAGATGGAGAAGTTCTAAAGGCAGTGAATAAGTTCATTTACCTTGGCAGTGTAGTTTTTAGGGGCATACACATAGATGATGTGGTGGATGCATCAAACTGCCAGTGTTTGGAAGGCTCTGAAGGAAAGTGGAGGAGAGAAGAGGTGTTAGACAGCCTACCAAACTGAAGGTCAACAGAGCTGGGGTGCTGAGCTCGCTGTACGCCTGTAAAGTCTGGACAATATACCAGCGCCATGCCAGGAAACTGAATCGCTTCCGTTTGAATTGTCGTAAGAAGATTCTGAAGATCACCTGGCAGGATGAGGCACAGAAACTGAGGTCCTTTCTCAATCTAAACTGCCAAGCATTCGAACTCTAGTGTGAGGAGCACAACTTCAGTGGGTTGGCCATGTCTCTCTTCTCCCACACTTTCTTTTGGAGCCTCCCAAATGCTGAGCTAGCTGTGGCAATGTGTGCGTCAACCTCATCATCTATGTAGCTGGCCACGTTGTTCGAATGCCAAATGTACATTTGCCTAAGATACTATTTTACAGAGAACTCACAAAAGGCAGATACTCACATGGAGGTCAGAAGAAGCAATACAAGCATGCTCTCAAAGTCTCTCTTAAGAACTTTGGAATTGCTTGTACGACATGGGAGACACTGGCACAGGACCGCCCAACATGGTGTGCTGCATCAAAGAAGGTGCTGTGCTCTATGAGGGAAGTGGAATTGAAGTAGCTCCAAAGAAATATGAGATGTGTAAATTTAGAGCCATCACAACTCCAAATGTTCACGTGGACTATTTGTGCCCAACCTGTGGCTGAGACTTCTGAACTTTTACTGGTCTCATTAGCCACAGTCAGACACATTGCACCTTGACTCCGACATAGTGCTGTCATTTTGGTCTTTTTCAAGAGTGAAGGACAACAACCAATCCTCCTCCTCTTCCTTCTTCTTCTCTCTCCCTTTCCCTTCCTTCTTTCTTTCCTTCTTTTCTTTTATTCTTTTTCCTTCCTTCCTTCCTTCCTTTCCTTTTCTTTTTTCTTCCTTCCCTCCTTCCTTCCTACCTACCTTCCTTCCTTTCCTTTCCTTCCTTCCCTCCCTCCTTCCTTCCTTCCTTCCTTCCTTCCTTCCTTCCTTCCTGTCATTAATGGAAAGATTCCCAGACAGACAACATGTATACATGGTGTCACCAGAAGTAGTCAGGGTGCCAATTACCACACGTGTGGCATGGCATAGCTAGCCACTTTGGTGGCTGAATTACACATTCCAGAGCTCCAGGGCTGTATCTACTTACCCCACTTGAGTAGTTTTGTCTTTTTTGTTTTTGTCTTTTTTCGTCTCTGTATCTCTTGTAATCAGCACAGAGCCTCATCTATCATGGGTGCTAGATAAATGTTTATTGGACTGAATAGGCTTAAGTTGGTTCAGGCTATAAGTTCACAGGAGAGAAAGACCACAATGAGTTGCTATAGTTAAATAACTCTCCTACCTCTCCCCCGCCCGCCTTTGAATCATATTTACATGCTAAATTATTGTCCTTAACATTTCCAGTTTCCAGGGAAATTTCTCAGCTGTCTTGCCTGCCTCTCCAAAGGAAGGACCTCACAATCTGATTGAGGGAGATATACCCTTAAAGAGGCAAACAACAATATATAGTTGTGTATGGGAAACTGGTCCACACAGAGGAGGGAGAGAGGTAGTTGTGGACTGGAGTAATCAGCGAAGGTTTCATGGAAGAAGTGGGAAGACGCATGGAGGTGGACACTCTCTCCCCCTCTATCCCCCTCAGTGTGCTCTCCTCTTGGAGACAGAGACCCCTCCTCCTTTTCCTCCTCCTCTCCACCCTCCCAACTGCTGGAGCTTCCTGAATGGAACTCCTCCCCCAACCCACATGGCCCTGAGACACACCCAGGACAGCCAGCTGCCCTATCTAGAGTGACAGTAGTAGAGACCCACCCCCCACTGTACTCTGGATTTCTATATGTCCCATTCACTTCCTACCCCTATCCCGCCTCCCTCCCCTTCCTCTCCTCCAACTGCTGAACTGCTTTTAGATTTAAAGAAAAACATCTGAGTCTCTCTCTTCCTCCTCCTTTCATTGAAGCTCCAGCAACTTGGTTGCTGCTGCTGTTACTGCTGCCTGGGGTTATTTTTAGCTGGGATGCAAGGGAGGCACATTTCTTTCTAACTTTCACTGGGGACATCAGCCCCAAGAGCCAAGACTCAGCCAGACAGGCAAGGCCATAGACTATCCTCTCCTTCCTCCCCCATACACACCCTGCCTCCCAGAGAGGGGATCTGGGTTGGTTTGTTTTCTACCCTAGAAACAATTTAATTTAGACCTCATTGATTAGAAATTACCATTTCACCATCAGATCGTTTCAGAATGAGGCTCTGACCCCTAATCACTATGCCTTTGCCTTCCTGAGATTAAATCTGTCCTTGGAGAAATGGAAGGTCTCTGTCAATCATGGAGGTGCTCAAAATGTAGCATGAGGCTCACTTCAGGTGGTATGGTGGCCCTGGGTTCAAATGCTGGCTAATGTGAGCTCTGGCAAATCTCTCAGCTTCCCTGGACCTTGGTTCTTCCCTCAGCTTTTCTCCAGAGCTAACTCAGAGAGTAGGGGACTATTTGGATATCATTCCATTTCCTTAAGTAGAGAGAGGTCACAGGGACAGAAGATGCTGCTGGGTTTGCCTCCTCCTTCTGGGCTGCTGCAAGTTTTGCCAAACTAGCTATGTACCCGTGGGCCCTCTTAACTGGATTCTAGAGGTTTACAGATATGTGCACGTGGTCAGGAGGCCTTGAACCTACTTTGCAAGGAGGACTTAGTACCTCTGGCATGAGGGCTTACTGAGCCCCCTTTTTTTAAAAATTTGAAATACAACTTTATTATGATCTAAACGAAAAGGGAATGGGAATGAAGGTAACAAACAAAATTCACGACTGAATATTGTGATGGGACTGCAGCAGTCTTATGTTTGAAACTCAAGGGGACGTAATTGTGGTCCAAAACAGCTAAATACACAGGTCCAAAATAGGAATTATATTTTTTTAAATGCTACATCCACTCCAAAGCCCATTCATTTCCTTCAGCATCCCAAAGGTTAAGCACACGTTCTGTTCAGCCGTATAATAAAGTGGCAGACATGCTGCACCACTGACATCGTAGGACAGTTGCCTACAAAAGTAGACCTCTGACCCTGGGCTCTAGCTTCATTCCCTTACAGGTCGTCATCTTCATCAGGGAGGGCACTCGTCTGAGAAATCCTTAAGTCCTGCTCATACTGTGCTGCCAGCGCCGGGTCCATGCCAGCCTCTGGAGGTGCAAGAGCAGGCATAGTAACAACCTCCAAATTAGGGTCTCCAAGAAGTTTTCTAGCAAGCCAGAGGAAGGGCTTCTCAAAGTTGTAGTTGCTTTTGGCTGAGATGTCATAACACTGGAGATTCTTCTTCCTATGGAAGATAGTTGATTTCACCTTGACTTTTCTGTCCTTAATATCTACTTTGTTGCCGTACAACACTATAGGGATATTTCCACATACCTATACCAGATCGCTATGCCAGTTAGGTACATTCTTGCAAGTAACTCTTGATGTTACATCAAACATTGTAATGGCGCACTGAGCTTGGATGTAATAACCGTCTCTCGGACCACCAAATTTCTTTTGGCCAGCTGTATCTCATACGTTGAATTTAATAGGACCTCTGTTAGTATGGAACACAAGAGGATGGACCTCAATGCCCAGGGTGTCTACACACTTCTCAACTTCACCAGTCAAGTGACTTTTACAAATATGGTTTTTCCAGTACCTCCATCTCCAACGAATACAAGTTTGAACTGCACTTGGGGTTCTCCTTGGGCGGCCATCACAACGTCTCTGTCTCCGCTAGACTGAATGATGGAAAGATGGTGGAAGCACAATTCAAATACCCTGAGACACAGCTGACGCTGATGTGAGCACAGAGTCTTGCTGAGCCCTTTTCAGGGCAGCTCATCCACCTTTGGTGTCTGCTGGCACTCCACTCTCACCAATGGTTCCAAGAAACTGTGTACAGCCATAAACTGGCAGATGGGCTAAATCAAGTTGAGAGTAACCAAGGGGTCTCAAATCTTTCGGAGAGTTAGGGGGGGTGTCTACTTCAAGCATGCCCAGTGGAATGGGCAGATGAGAATAATTTGTTCCAACAGCCATGAAGGCAGCTGAAGTGGTCGCTGTGAAGTGCTTAGAACTTGGTTAGACATTGAAGATGCCAAGGTCATCCACTGTATCCCAGATCATCAGTTGTCTTGACTTTGTCTTGCCATGGGATTCCAATGACTCTGGAAGAGACAGTGAGGCTGATGACTCTGTGCAACTCTGCCTCACTTGAACTGACTCACGCAGGAGTCAATATATCACCCTGTGATGGCATTGGTCCTCTTCAAAAACAAAGGACAAACAACAACATATAGTTCAATTTAGTTAAACTCCATAAGCGCTTATTCACTCCCTACTGTGTGCAAGAAACTGCGAGAATCTGGAGGAGAAATGATAAACATAAATCAGAGCCATGGATTTAGAGATGGAGGGGACCTCAGAACTCTACACTCCTGATTTTACAGATGAGGAAAAAGAGGGAGATCTCTGCTCTCAAAAAGCTTACAATGGGGATGATAAGACCAGTATGAAAACAACAGAGTTTGGTCTTGGTCTTTTGTGGGGAGGGCATCAAGGGGAGGGTCCAGGCCTACAATTTCATCAGTGTGGGGCCTTGAAACTAGGCCTTGGCCTAGAAACTATCCATTAATATAGATTAGTAACTTGTCTGTAACTCATGGTCTTAGAAGGGTTGTATGGGTCATTGGGAGGTTAACTGACTTGTCTGGGACCACGCATCTCCTTTAGGTCAGAGGCAGGACTTAAACTTAGTTCTTTCTGATTCCAAGGTTGGCTTTTAGAATCACCCTACCTGTATCGCTTCAAATGTAAATGAGAGTGTTAATAAGAATAATAATGAATGCATACGAGAGGTCTGGAAGGTCACCAAGGAAGAGATGAAAAGTGAGGAAGCAGGACATAAGTACCCCCACCAACCCACTCTGAGACAGAATGAAGATTCAATGATATATGCCCAATCACATACATACACCTGTCCAACCTTCCCCCCACATCAAAACAGGGAAGTATGTGCTCACAACAAAACCAGGGTCTTCAAGCTCACTCGCTTATTCAATCAATCAATCAATCAGCATTTATTAAGCACCTTCCGTGTGCCAGGCACTATGCTAAGAACTGGAAATACCAAAAGAAGCAAAAGATTCCCTGCCCTCAAGAAGCCCACAGTCGAAACATAAAAGTATTACAAACAAGCAATATATAGGAAATATGAATAAATAGAAAATAATTAACAGAAGGAAGGCACTGGAATAGGGAAAGTTGGAGAAGGCTTACTGTTGGAGATGGGATTTTAGTGGGGACCTAAAGGAAGCCAGGGAAGCTGGTAGGTGGAGATGCAGAGGGAGAGCATTCCAGGTACTGGGAACAGCCAGAGAAAATGCCTTCTGTGTCTTGTTTGGAGAAGAGCCAGGAGTCATTTCATTTCATTCATTCAGTGTCACTGAATTGAAAAGCATGTGGCAGGGAATGATGTGTAAGAAGACTGGAAGGGTAGGGGGGTCTTAAATTAGGAAGGGCTTTGAATGCCAAATAGAGCACTTTGTATTTAATCCTGGAGGTAATAGGGAGCCACTGGAGTTTATTGAGACCTACTAGGACCTGGTAGCACCATCCCTACCCCTTGAACACTCAAAGCAGTGCACCCTAAAAACCTAACCCATCCACACATTTTCCATGTCCATCTCTGCTCTCTGTCCTCCCCACCCCCACCCTTTCTATACACTAATGCAGCTATAGGGACTCTCCTTTGGCCTCAGATCAAACCAGTTTTACCCTCACTCTCTCTAATACTGGCCAGTCATAAGCAGAGAGGCAAAAGGAGAGAGTTGGAGGGGGTGGGGCAGGCAGGTGAACTGAGGACGCTGTCTCAGCTACTGGCTTCCTGGCTCCTCAAGCTTTACGTCAAAGCTGGGCTTTTTGTATTAATTTCCTTTGCTAATGGCCCCACGGGAAGGAGAAAAGGCCCTGGAAGATCCGCTGGTAGCTGGTCAGGCACTGTATATTCCCCCTTGCTATAGCTAGCTGGCAGTCAGGAAGGGGTGGAGATATGGAGGGAGACTATAGGGTGGGGCAGGGAAGGTAGGGGAACAAGATGGGGATTCCATTGGCCCCATGGGGGAAAAATGTTTCCAAGGAATTACCATGTTAGTGGAACCACTAGATAGGTACTATTCCTGCCTGGATCTAAGTTGTCAACCCCCTACCACACCTCCCTCAGGAGCCACAAAGATTTCATTCTTGGCATGAGGGAGGAAAGAGTAGAGGAAATCATTCTCAAGGGGCCATATGGCAAAAATTCTGTGGTGACACTAGAAACATTGGATGGCCAGACTCTGCTGAGGGAGCTAGTTCAACTCCTGGCTTGGGAGGGCATAAAGGAATGGTTAAGATCAATGATAATGTGGGGTTGGTGGAGCCACATTCTTTGGCACACGGGGCCAATGACCTGACCTACATGTCGGAAAAAGGCTCAATCAGTCAGGAGGCCTAATTTCAACCCCACCCTGTAGTGGATATGTGGCACTGGATAAGTGGTTGGCTCCCTAGGTCTTCAGTTTCCCCACATCTCACAAATCTTCCTACTCCCTATTCTCATGATCTTTTTTTCATGCCATTCTACTTCCCACTCTCCAACCTCAATCTAATAATAGATTATTAGAGACAAGAGATAGGGAAGGGTTCTCTTGGGCATGAGGGTCTTCATGGTTTTCTCCAAAAATATACCACATCCTAAATGGGCAGTATCTGAACCTAGGAGAGTTTTGAGAATGCCCAGGGCAAGCATGTTTTTTTTTCCTAATTCCCTGGCTCAGAAGGGGAACTAAAATGTGGTGTGCTTTAAAGGCAAAACTAGTCAGCAGTTTCAGCTCATCAGTTTTCACATCTTTGCCTGGCTCAGTGGCTGTAACTGGAGAGGAAGGGTCTTTTCACTAGTTGAGAAATTTCATTAACAAATCTTCCCACCCTCTCCAGTTCTCCCAGTCTTTTCTTTTCTGTTATTCTATCTGCCTCTCCCAACCTTTTCTTTTCTGTCATTCTATCTGCCTCTCCCCCAACACCTATGTAATAATAGATTATTAGAGACAAGAGGTGTGGGAGGATTCTCTTGGGCATGGGCGGGGGGAGTCTTTATGGTTCCCCTCAAAACATACCTCTAGAGATCATTTTGTCTAACCCCTCATCTCATTTTTATTTTTAAAACATTTTATCAGACTTTTAAAAAAATCACAATTTTCTCTACTCCCTACTACCACCATTAATTGAGCCCTCCTTCATAACGAAATAATTAAGAAAAAAAGTGACAGAATCTGATACGATATGCAACATTCTAACCCCATTCCCCTTACTCACCTCTCCACTGAGGGTTGTTTTTATTTCTGGGACCAAGATTTAACGCTTTCATTTAACAGATAAGAAAAGTCAGGCTCCAAGGAGAGAAATTACTTGGTCAAGGTCACAAAGAAAGTCAGTGGTATATCAGGGAAACCTAGGTTTCCTGGTACCTAGTGCATTTAGAGCTATTTCTTATTTATTTATCTATTTATTAATTTATTATTCATTCAGCTTATTTTTTTTACTCCTCAGCCCAGGACAGCTTGAGAGTGTGGGTTGCTGTGAACTTAAGCATTTTTTCCCACTACTGACTCTTCCCGTCTTCTTCTATAACTCACATTTTCTTTGTCCTTTCTAGTTTTTGCTTGTGGAATTTCAGATTGCACATAGCATGTACAGAGCTGCCCTGCCTGCCATGGCCATGGGTCCTGCCTCTGTGCTAAAGAGCTTAAGTGATCTGAGATTCTATATAAGGGCTGTTTGAATCTATCCCTAGAGGCATGAGAGGAGAGAACTAGTCTCCTTCTCTCCATCCACAGAAAAATGCCAGATTGTGACCACATGGCAACTAGGAACAAGTGTTGGGCTAGGCAAGCTGAGCTTGTATCCCTGGATGTCTTTTCAGCTTTGGTGGGTTTTTTTCCTGATGATAGGTGACTAAATATTGATCCTGAGGTGAACATGACCAGTCTTGGAGGCCACCCCATCAGTTTGAGAGATTAGAGATCCTGGTTCTGTCAGTGGGAGTTGACAAGAAGGAAGGAGGGTTTCTGCATGGAAGAAGATGATCATTGACAATAGGATGAGCTCATACCCTCCCCTGGCTTGTAAGAAGACATCTATCTACCTTAAGGGAATTGTTTAGACAGTGCAGAACTGAGGTGAAATTTAAAAAAAAAAAATTAAATGGGCAAAAAAGCTTATTCAGCAGTTCTACTAAGTACTTCATGTTTTGATGGTTTTAATTTTTCTCAACCTCCTAGAAGAACATAATTATAGTTATTAGTTTGTCCTTGCTGTGTCTATCAGCCCTTCATGCTGATACTACTATCAGAATGTCTGATCTATGGCAGAAAAATGGTTAAGGAACCTTGACATAAGGGATACCACTGAAGAAATATGATCAGAACAATTGATAGTCATGAACCATTTATAGGAGAATCTGACAAGAACCACCCAGGTGGAGAAAATGTGGATGAACTTAGATCATAGGATCATAGAAATAGACCTGGAAGGGAACTTAGAGGTCAGGTACTACAACCCCATCTTTTTACAGATGAGGAAATTAGGTCCCTAAGATTTGTCTAAGGTTGCCCAGTAAGTAGCAAAGTCAGGATTCAAACCCAGTTCTTCAGTTTCCAAATCTAGTACTCTTTTCATTGCACCATGCTGGATTTGCACCTTTGGAGGGAATACCCATATGGATGAGATCATAGATCCATTGAACTATCCAAAAATTCATTAACATTTTTGACATTTTCAATAATACTAAGTTTAACTAGCATGAATCTTTCCCCCCAACTTGGTTAACTCGTCACCTCAATACTCTACCTGAACCCTGATCATGTTTCTAATTTTAAATATTAACCAACAAGTATTTATATTGACCCTTGGCAAGTCACTTAACTCTGTTTGCCTTGGTTTCCTCATCTGTAAAATGAGGTGGAGAAGGAAATGGCAAACCCCTCCAGTATCACTGCCAAGAAAACCCCAAATGGGGTCCTGAAGAGTCAGACACAACCGAAAATGACAAACAACAACACTGTTAATTTTGGGATGATACCAATAACTTACTTTGAATAGTTTACCATTTTAGAAGTGATTTCCTCCTAACAACCCTGGGAATAAGGTAATATAAATATTACTATTCCCACTTTACCGATGAAGAACCTCAGAGAGGTGAAGTGACTTATTCTCTGCTAGCAAACAGAATAAAAGCAAATGCTCAGGGTATGGTACAGACACCATTTCGGTTCCACAGCCAGCTACTGTGTTATGCCTAAATTCTAGGTATTACGAACTGAAGTCCTTGAGAGCAAAGCCACATGTCTTATACTTCCTTGTCATTCCGCATCTGCTAACACCACAGCCTACAAATAGCAGATAATCAAATAGTTAAGTGTTGGTTGTCACAAGAGGGGAAACAGCCAAGAGATACCCTGAGAACTAGCCCCTTTTTGGACAAAAATCTGCTCCCTTACAACAGAGGTGTCAAACATGCCATGAGTAAGCAAAATGCTGCCAGCAAAACTCCTAGTGCATTCAAATCTGATTAAAATGTAATTGGGAAATATTTAATGAGATCGGTAAAAATACAACAAAACATAGGTAATGTTAACGTGTGGTTTCCTATTGATTTAGGTATGCAGTTTGGTGGCCCTGGCTTCTACTTGAGTTTGATATCGCTGCCTTACCACAGAGGAATACTTGTGTAGAGTATTATCTTGAAAAAGAAGAAATCTGGATTCTTGTCTCTTCTTTATTAATAATTGGTTGTGTTCCTGGATAAGATCATAGATCTAGAGCTGGAAGGGACCTCAGTGGCCATCTAGTCCAACCCTCTCGTTTTACAGATGAAGAAACTGAGGAAGTTGTGACTTGTCCAAGGTATTATAGGTAGTGTCAGAGGCAGAATTTGAACCCAGGTTCCTTGAATCTATAGGCAGTGCTCTTTTAACTCTTTACCCTTTAATCAGAAAAAACTGAGGCTTTAAAGGTTTTTTGGGGGGCTACTCAGTATTCTATTTTACCTCTTTTGTTGTTGTGTTAGCTTCTCCCTTTCTACTCACAGACCTGTAGTAACGCCAGGTTCTTTCCTCCAACTCCCTTCAATGTATCAAAGAATCTATAATCTCATCTATATGGGTATTTCTTCCATTTTTTACATCATGCTAGAAAAGTAGAGGGAAGGTCCCTATGCCAGGTTGAGTCTGTCATCTGATAATCAGCCAACCTGAATATGGAGCAGCTGATCACCAGCTAATCACTTATTGGGCTTTGCCTCAGTCAAACTGAGACCTGGGAAAGACCTTAGCTTAAAAAGGCCAAGGTCTCCCACTGCATCCAGGGCCACCTCCAGCTGTCCTGATCTGTATCCTGCCACTGGACCCAGACGGCTCTGGAGGAGAAAATGAGGCTGGTGACTTTGCACAGCCTTCCCTCACTTAAATCCAAGCCTTAGTCAGGGCTTAGGGGATGATTCTTTTAGGCATGGGTCCTTTATGATGTGCTCCAGATCACACCACCTTTACTTAAAGATGAAATTATACCTATATTTAACCACCTTTTCTGGTACTGAGGGACTCATTTCAGAGCTTGGAGAGATGGTCAGTCTCCTGATCTTAACATTTATTTTTTTTTAATTCAATTTTTAAAATTTCATTTTCAGTTCCAAATTCTCTGTCTCCCTCTTATTTCCTCAACTCATTGAAAAAGCAAGAAAAACAAAACTCATATGTATATGTACATTCATGCAAAACAAATTTCCATATTAGCCATGTTCAAAAAAGAAAGAAAAGAAAATATGTTTCAGTCTGTACTTGGAGTCCACCAGTTTTCTGTCTAGAGGTGGATAGTACATTTCATCATAAGTCCTTTAGAATCATGGTCGATCATTATGTTGATCAGAGTTGCTAAGTCTTTCAAAGTTTATTACCTTTACAATATTGCTGTTTTTGTACAAGCTGTTCTCCTTGTTCTGCTCGCTTCACTTTGCATTGATTAATACAAGTCTTCCCAGATTTTTCTGAAACCATCCCCTTCATCATGTCTCATAGCATAATAATATTCCATCACATTTATATACCATAATTTGTTCAGCCATTCCCCAGTTGATGAGCGTCCTTTCAATCTCCATTTCTTTGCCACCACAAAAAAGAGCTGCTATAAGTAAGTTTTGTTCATTCTTCTTTCTTTGATCCCTTTGGGGTATAGACCCAATAGTGGTAATAAGGGGTCAAAGTATGCACAGTTCAATAGCTTTTTGGGCATGGTTCCAAATTGTTTTCCATAATGGTTAGACCTGTTCACAGCTCCACCCACAGTACATTAGAATACCTCGTTTCCCATAGCCCCTCCAGCATTTGTCATTTATTTTGTCAACTGAGTTAAACTGATGAGTATGAGGGGGTATCTCAGAATTCTTTTATTATTTCCTCAAGTATTAGTGATTTGGAGCATTTTTTTATATGTCTATTGATAGCTTGGATTTCTTCCTTTGACCATTTGTCATGGAGAACTGAATCTTATTCTTATAAATTTGACCCAGTTCCTTGTATATCTTAAAAATGAGACCTTTATTAGGAAACTTACTGCAAATATTCCCACCCAATTTCCTGTTTCTTTTCCAAGTTTAATAACATTAGTTTTGTTTGTACAAAAAACTTTTTGATTTTCTAAAATCAAAATTATCAATTTTGCCACCCCTTATGAACTTTTCTATCTCTTTCTGGGCCATGAACTCTTCCCCTATCCATAGATCTGACAAGTAGTTTATCCCATACTCCTTTAATTTGTTTATGGTGTCTACATTATGTGGCCATTTTGACCTTTTCTTGGCATATGGTATAAAATGTTGGTCTATGCCTAGTTTCTGTCAGATTACTTTCCAATTTTCCTAACAGTTTTTGTCAAATAATGAGTTCTTGTTGCAATAGATGTTATCTTTGGATTTATCAAACAGTAGGTTACTGTACTCATTTACTTCTGTATATTGTATAACTGGGGTAGCCAGGTGGCATAGTAGATAGAACACCGGGCCTGGAGTCAGGAAGACCTGACTTCAAATCTGGCTTTAGATATTTACTAGCTGGGTGACTCTGACCAAGTCATTCAGCCTTATTTACCTCAGTTTCCTCCTCTGTCAAATGAGCTAGAGAAGGAAATAGCAAACTACTCCAGGATCTTGGCCTAGAAAACCGTTAATGAGGTCATGAAGTGTAGGGCACTATTGAAACGGCTGAACAACAGATAATGTATAACTAATATGTTCCGCTGATCAACTCTGTTTATTACCCAGTACCAAACTGTTTTGATGATTATGGCTTTAGAGTATAGCTTGAAATCTTGTACTGCTAGGTCCCCTTACTTCCCTTTTTTTTTTAAAAAAAAAATTTGATTCCCTTGTTATTCTCGATCTTTTGTTTAATTTTATTTTTTCTATCTCTATAATCTTTTGGTAGTTTGATTGGTATGGCACTGAGTGAATAATTAATTTAGTTAGTATTATTATTTTTGTTATATTTTATTGGCCTACTCATGCATAACTATTATTTCTCCAATTACTTATATTAGTCTTTGTGTGAAGAATGCTTTGTAATTGTGTTCATATAGTTCCTCTGTGTGTGTCTTGTTCTTAATTCCAAAGTATTTTATGTTGACAATAGTTACTGTGAATGGAATTTCTTTATCTCTTTCTGCTGGATTTTGTTGGTAACATACAAAAATGCTGATGATTTGTGTGGGTTTATTTTCTATCCTGCAACTTTGCTGAGGTTTTCAATTGCTTAACTTTTTTTAGTTAACTGTCTAGGATTTGCTAAGTAAACCATCATGTCATCTGCAAAAAATGATAGATTTGTTTCCTCTTTGCCTCTGTTTATTCCTCAATTTCTTTTTCTGGTCTTGATGCTATAGCTATAATTTCTATTATAGTATTGAATTGTAATGGTGAAAATGGACACACTGTTTCACTCCTGATCTTATTGGAAAGGCTTCTAGCTTATTCTCATTAAAGATAATCATAGTTCTTGGTTTTAGATAAATATTATATATTATTTTAAGGAACTCCTTTTATTCCTATACTTTCTAGTATTTTTTTTAAACAGGAATGGGTATTGTATTTTGTTGAAAGCCTTTTCTGTATCTACTGAAAGAATCATATGATTTTTGTTATTTTTGTTATTAATATGGTTAATCATATTTATAGTTTTCTTAAATATTCAATCAACCTGGCATTCCTGGCATAAAACCAGTCTAGTCAGAGTGTATGATCTTTGTAATATATTGCTGTAGTTTCCTTGCTAATATTTTGTTTAAAATTTTTACATTAATACTCATTAAGGAAATTGGGCTACATTTTTCTTTTTCTATTTTTATTCTCCCTGATTTAGGTATCAAGGGCATGTCAAACAGTTTATGCAGTATTGGATAGATTGTTCTTTAAATAGTTGGTAGAATTTGCTTGTAAATCCATCTGGTCCTGGTGTTTTGCTTCTTTTGTTGTTTTTTTTTTTAGTTCATTTATGGCTTATCCAATTTATTTTTCTAAAATAGAGTTAAGTATTCTAGTTTCTGTTCTTTTAATCTTGGTGATTTATATTTTTTCTAACTAGTCAACCATTTCATTTAGATTGTCAGTTTTGTTGGCATATAGTTGGGCAAAACAGTACCTAATAATTGCTTTTATTTCTTCTTCATTGGGTGTGGATTTCATTTTCATTTTTGATACTGGTAATTCTGTTTTCTTATTTCTTTTTTTAAATCAAATTAGCTAATGGTTTATCTGTTTTATTAATTTATTTATCATAATCAAGCTCCTAGTTTTATTAGATCAATGGTTTTTTACTTTTCATTTTGTTAAGCTCTCCTTTGATTTCAAGGATTTCTATTTTGGTGTTTAATTGATGGTTTCTCATTTGTTGGCCTTCTAGGGTTTTTGTTTTTGTTTTTAGTTTAATGACCAATTTGTTAATTTGCTCTTCATTTCTTTTTGGAAAGAGTTGATGAAAGTGTTTACAGATATAAATTTCCCCTAAGTATTGCTTTGGTTTCATCTCATAAATGTTGTCATTGCCTTTAATAAAATTACTGAGTGTTTCTATATTTTTTCCTTTCACTTGCCCATTCTTTAGGATTAAGTTATATAGTTTACAATTAGTTTTTAATCTTTGCTTCAAAGGCCCTTTCTGTTTAAAGTGTGTTTTTTGTGTACAAAATATTGTTAGGTTCTGGTTTCTAATTCATTCTGCTATCTTTTGTTTTATGGGTGAGTTTATTCCATTAATATTCACAGTTATGATTCCTGTGTGTTCTAGTCTATTGTCTTATAGTTTTTCTTCTCTTTTTCTCTGCTCCCTCTTTGAGAATCTGTTTTGCTTCTGAATAATGTCTTCCTCAATCCACCCTCCTTCTCCTTTGCCTTTTCCCTTAACTTTTTTACCTCCTATTTCCTTGTTGGTAAATAGTATTTTTGCAACCAATTTTGTGTGTATGTATTTTCTTCCCTCCTTTAACCAATTCAGATGACACTGAGGTTCAAGTGTTGCCTGCTCTCCCCTTTCTCCATTTCTTGCTGTGTATAAAATCCTCTTTGTGCACCCTATTTATGTGAGATAATTTCCTCACTCTTCCTTTTCCTTTGCTCCTCTCCCAATGTGTTCCTCTTTCTCATCATTTATATTCTTTGAGATCATGAAAACCTATTGAAATCAGTCCCAGGCTGTCTGACTAAATAGACTTCATCTGCAACCTCTAATGATGATAGAGTTCTGAGGGACTACCTGTATTATCTTCCCATGGAAGAATGTAAATAGTTTAATTTTGTTTAGTCCCTTATGCTTGCTTATTCATGTTTGTCTTTTGATGCATCTCTTGACTCTTGTGTTTATGTGTCAGATTTTCTACTCAGCTTTGGCCTTTTCATCAGGAATGCTTGAAAGTCCTCTATTTCATTAATAATCTATTTTTTTTCTCCTGTAAGATTATACTTAGTTTTACTTGGTAGATTATTTTAGCTATAAGCTTAGACCCTTTGCCTTATGGTATATCATAGTCTAAGCTCTCTACTCTTTTAAAGTGACTTCTAAATCTTGTGTGATCCTAACTGGCCCACCATACTTGAATGTTTTCTTTCTGCTTATAGAAATTTTTCCCCTTAGCCTTGGAGTTCTGGATTTTGGCTATAATATTCCTGAGAGTTTTCTTTTTTTTCTCTTCAGGAGGTGACCAGAGGATTCTCTCAATTTCTCTGTGGTTCTAAGATATCTGAGCAGTTTTCCTTTATGATTTCTTAAATTTTACAATGTCTAGCATCCTTTTTTGTTTGTTTGCTTATGGCTTTCAGGTAGTAAATGATTTTTAAATTATTTCTCCTCGATCTGTTTTCCAGCTTAGTTATTTCTATGAGATATTTCACATTTTATTCTATTTTCAGTCTTTTGTCTTTATTTTATTATTTCCTGATGTCTCATGGAGTCATTAGCTTCTATTTAGCTAATTTTAATTTTCAAGGAGTTATTTTCTTCAGTAAGGTTTTCTACCTCTCTTTTCTAAGTTGTAGATTTTCTTTTCATGTATCTCTTCCCTAGCTCTCATTTCTTTTCCCAATTTTTCCTCTACTATTCTCATTTGGTTTTTAAAATCAATTTTTAGTAAACACACACACACACAACTACAACAACAGTAAATTCCCTTTAACTCTTTTAGGAATTCTTGTTCAACTTGTGTTCAAGCTGCATTTTTCTTTGAGTTTGTAGAATCTACAATGTAGATGTTCTTGAGTCACTCTCTTCTTTTGTGTTTATGTTTTGAGCTTCCCTGTTGCTAAAAGAGCCTCTGTTCTTTCATTTGTAAGATGGAGATGATAATCAATGTGGTGAAGACTGAGGTCAAAAGAGTCTATCAAGCCCAGGTGTTTCTCAGAAGAAGAAAAATCGAGGTGTCAGCTTTAGTTCACAGGCAGAGAAAAGAAAAGAGCATGACATTGTGGCTCACCATAGCAAGTGGGTAAGAGATTAATGTTTGCAAGGTATTTCCTGTCCTAGAAAAATGTATTTATTCATTGCTGAGAAATAAAAAGATAATACTATATTTTGGACTTATAGATAGCAAACATATACAAGACCATCCAGATTTCTTACTAGTCCAGGGAGTACAATTTAAAGTAGTTTTTTATCATTCTCTTAGTCAGAATTATTTGCCCAAGGCAAATGGTGGGAATGATTTTTAAAAGTTTCATTAATGCCCTTTTTATAAGTTTTATTTCTCTGATGTATGCTTCCCTCTCCTATTTAGCCTTTCCTATAAAGAAAAAGTTAAACAAAATTGACCCAGTCTGACAGCATAGGTGACAATCTGTGCTTATTCTGTGCACACCTCAATCACAGGGAAGGGAGTATATTTCATTATCTTTCCATGTAAACAGTTATTTGCAAGTCTGAATGAAGTACACATGTAAAACTTTGTCCTACAAAGTTCCCAGGGACTGACAAAACAAATTGAAGGTGCAAATTATTTGTATTGCTCAACAATATACATATCTACATATCAGTCAACAACAACAAAATCACCACAGGCAGTTTCTGAACTCAGTCTTGTAAATAACACAGTGCAATTCTCCGTACTCATTTGAATGATAAAAATCCTCCAGGCTTCAATAATTCTGAGTGGCTCCATTACCTCTAGAGCCTTGAGACTTTCAAAAGCCTAATCAGCTTCCAAGTAGTGGCTAATAATTGTAAGACATTTATGGATTTAATACCTGGCAGAATGGACTACTCGGATAAGAGGATCAGAGACTCATAGGTTTAGTCTTTCTTGGAGACACAGGGAGAGGCCAGGAATCTTTTCATTTGGTTATAGCCCAGGCTAGGGTAGGACTCTTCAGTATACTCAGGGATAAGCAATCGAAGAAAACATATGCAGTAGGAATTTATGGGTCACCCTACCCCCACACCAAGTATGATGGGAAGAAGAGGAAAAGTTTCCAACATTGTGGTGTACACAGCTAAGAAACAGCAGCAAAAGCAGCAGGCAGGACTTTCTGGTGTGCATTAGACAAAGATCCCAGAATCTTTGAACTAGAAGGGACTTGAGAGATTCTTTTAATTTTACAAGTGAAGAGCTTAAAACCTGAGGCAGCTATGTGATACAGTGGTTAGACTTCTGGACTCTGAGTCAGAAAGACCCTAAGTTCAAATCCTGTCTCAGACACTTAATAGCTGAGTGATCTTGACTAAGTCTCAGTCTGTTTCATCTATAACATGAAGGATAACACCTGATGGCCTCTATGGTCCTTTTCAGCTCCAAATCTATGATTGTATAACCCAGAGATTCCAAATGATCTGTCAAAAGTCATATGGCTAGGTAGTAGCAGAATCAGAACCTGCGTCTCCTGGTTCCTATCCTGTTGTTCTGAACAGACTATTTATAAATAGTAGCTTATGGCTGTGACAGGTAAGATGTGATGGGGGCTAACAGCAAGAGGCTTTGCAAACAGCAGCTGTAGATACAGATCAAAGAATCAAAGAACAGCCTTTTCATATTTGTATAGGATTGCTTGTCACACATTGGTTTTCTTCAGCCATAATCACATGTCACTCCTGGGTTATGGACAATAGTGGGTAGTACAAATACAGGTGTTCAGATGCAGCTGTGGGTAGTGCAGGAGTCAGGGTTATTGTCTGCATATTTTGCCTTTGGGCTTGCCCCACTTTTTTTCCTCCTTTTTTATTTTTTAATTTTTTTAAAAAATCTCTATTTATTTATTTAATATTTTTAGTTTTCAGCATTAATTTTCACAAGAGTTTGAATTACAAATGTTCTCCCCATTTCTACCCTTCCCCCACTCCAAGATGGCATATATTCTGATTGCCCCATTCCCCAGTCAGCCCTCCCTTCTGTCACCCCACTCCCCCCCATCCCCTTTTCCCTTACTTTCTTGCAGGGCAAGATAGATGTTTATGCCCCATTGTCTGTATATCTTATTTCCTAGTTGCATGCAAAAACTTTTTTTTTAACATCTTCTTTTAAAACTTTGAGTTCCAAATTCTCTCCCCTCTTCCCTCCCCACCCACCCTCCCTAAGAAGGCAAGCAATTCAACATAGGCCACATGTGTTATCATTATGCATAACACTTCCACAATACTCATGTTGTGAAAGACTAACTATATTTTGCTCCTTCCTATCCTATCCCCCTTTATCCAATTTTCTCCCTTGACCCTATCCCTTTTTGAAAGTGTTTCCTTTTGATTACCTCCTCCCTCTATCTGCCCTCCCTTCTATCGTCCCCCCTTTTTTTATCTCCTTCCTCCTTCTTTCCTGTGGGGTAAGATACCCAATTGAGTGTGTATGTTATTCCCTTCTCAGGTCAAATCTGGTAAGAGCAAGATTTACTCATTCCCCCTCACCTGTCCCCTCTTCCCTTCCTACAGAACTGCTTTTTCTTGCCACTTTTTAAAAAATTATTTATTAACTTTAATATATTTAGTTTTCAGCATTGATTTTCACAAGAGTTTGAATTATGAATCTAGGCTCTTTTTTTGATCATGGCTTTCAGGTAGTCCAATAATTTTTAAATTATCTATCCTGGATCTATTTTCCTGGTCAGTGGTTTTTCCAGTGAGATATTTCACATTGTCTTCCAATTTTTCATTCCTTTGGTTTTGTTTTATAATATCTTGATTTCTCATAAAGTCACTAGCTTCCACTTGCTCCAATCTAATTTTTAAGGTAGTATTTTCTTCAGTGGTCTTTTGGACCTCCTTTTCCATTTGGCTAATTCTGCCTTTCAAGGCATTCTTCTCCTCATTGACTTTTTGGAGCTCTTTTGCCATTTGAGTTAGTCTATTTTTTAAGGTGTTGTTTTCTTCAGTATTTTTTTTGGCTCCCCTTTAGCAAGTCATTGACTTGTTTTTCATGGTTTTCTCGCATCACTCTCATTTCTCTTCCCAATTTTTCCTCTACTTCTCTAACGTGCTTTTCCAAATCCTTTTTGAGCTCTTCCATGGCCTGAGACCAGTTCATGTTTTTCTTGGAGGATTTTCATGTGGCCTCTTTGACTTTGTTGACTTCTTCTGGCTGTATGTTTTGGTCTTCTTTGTCACCAAAGAAGGATTCCAAAGTCTGAGTCTGAATCTGAGTCTGTTTTCTCTGCCTGGCCATGTTCTCAGCCAACTACTTGACTCTTGAGTTTTTCATTGGGGTATGACTACTTGTAGAGTAGAGAGTACTTTGTTCCAAGCTTGAGGGGATGCACTGTTGTTTTCAGAGCTATTTCTACACAGCAAACTCTGCCACACCAGCGCTCCTCCTCCCCCAAGAACAGCCAACCCGGACCAGACTCAGATCTTAAACAGGCTCTGCACTCCTGCTCTGATCCACCACTTAATTCCTCCCACCAGGTGGGCCTGGGGCTGGAAGCAACTTCAGCTGTAGTTCTGTAGCTGCACTTTCTCCGCTGCCCCCAGGGCAGTGGCCTAATCGCAAATCCTTTCACTCTGTCCCCATAGCTTTTCCCAGTAACCTTCTCTGTTGTCTTTGGTGTTTGTGGGTTGAGAGTCTGGTAACTGCCACAGCTTACTGATTCAGGGCGCTAGGGCCTGTTCCGCCTGGCTCTCAGTCTGGTTGGTCAGGGCGCAGCCCACGCTGGGCTCTACTCCACGCCGCTCCCAGCTCCATGCATGATAGACCTTACCCAGCAACCATCCAGGCTGTCCTAGGCTAGAGCCCTGCTTCCCTCTGCTATTTCCTGGGTTCTGCCGTTCTAGAATTTGTTCAGAGCCAATTTTTTATTGGTGTTTGGAGGGTCCTGGGGGAGAGCCCTAGGCAAGTCCCTGCTTTCCAGCCACCATCTTGGCTCTGCCCCCCCCCCCCCCGTTGCCCCACTCTTTTTCACAGAATTCTGCCTTAGCAGAATTTCAGTTTGTGCCTGGAAGGTCAATTGTTACTGGCTTCCTTGTGGCCCAGCCCTACCACCCACCACCCAAAGCCATTCAGTCTCAATTTCTGCCTACTAGGACAGCTTTTTACTTTTACTCATTGCTGGTTACCCTCTAAATTCTATTGACCAAGCTTAAACATGGTTGAATATGCACTCATTTCCTGAGCTTTCCCAGCTGCTCCTTTGAACTCTTGGGGTCCTTCCATTCTATTCGTTCTTAGAGTTGGAAAAGACTTTAGAGGTCAAGGACTCCAACCCCCTCCTCAACAGGTAATCATTCAACCTCAGTTTGAACACCTTCAGTGGACAGGGAACCAACTCCAGGTGAGACTGCCTGCCAGATTATGGTCTGACAATATATTTCCAAAGACCTCACTTTGTCCTTAATGAGTCCAAAACTGAACTCATCATCTATCCTTCCCTCCCATTCCAAATTTTCTCCTCTTCTTATATTATACTTTATTGCATTCCTCCTTCCTCCAGTAGAGTATAAAGCAATTTAAGGTCAAGAATTGTTCTAGTTCATCTTTATATTTCCAGTGTCTAGCACAGTGTCTGGAATATATTAATAAGTGTTTGTGGAAATAAATGAAATTCCTAACTTCTCTGTTCCTGTCAAAAGTACTACCTTTTTTTCCCAGTCACTGAGGCTTGAAAGATCAGTGTCATTTTTGTCTTCCTCTCTCTCATACTTCTCATCCAAGCAGTTGCCAAGTCCTATCTAGTCTTTCTACACAGTACGTGTCACATCCTTCCCAATCTGTGCCCTCTTTTTCACCGACACCACCCTAGATCATGCCTTCATTCTTCCCTTTTCAGACTCCTGGTTTTCCTTGCCTCTAGGTTTTCTCCACTGTAGTTCAGTGTACACCATTCATAGATTATTCATAAGATTTAGAACTGGAATGGACCTTAGAGGACATATAGCCAGTGCCCCCATTTTATAGTTAAGGAAGTAAGGGTCCAGAGAGTTTAAAGTGATATTCCCAAGGTTACACAGGTAGCAAGTAGCAGAGCCAGTATTTGAACTCAATTCTTCTGATTCCAAATTTACACCACACTAGTTATAATGAGAATAACAGATTTGGACTTAGAGGACCCAATTTCAAATCTCACTTCTGCCACTGATACTTGAGTGACCTTGGATAAGTCATTTAACTTCTGAGTCTTCAGGTTCTGATCTGTAAAATATACTGGCTGAATTGGGTGGCTTCTAAGGTCCCTTTCAGCTCTAGATCTAGAATCATATTATTGGTAATCCTGTGTCCTTCATCATCCTCGTTACAGCAGCAACTTTGAGATCCTCTCACATGATCTTAAAAATGGGAAAGACATGGTATATCTCGTCCATTTAAGAAAATTTAACTTTCTCCAGGATTAATGAATTATGGGTCTGTTAAATGTAAATTGTATCTTGCACATGTATCATGTAGTCTACATACCTCTCAAAATGAAAGAAGTGGAGAAAAAGCATTATCAGTTACTATTTCATAGACTGGGTGAAAAGAAAAACCACAATAAAATACCCTCAGACCAACTTAATGTCTTAAAAAATACAAATCAGATGAATAAATGCTAATGATTAGAAGACTGTTCAGATCAGTGATCCAAGTGAGTCTCGAAGACACTTTAGGGAGAAAAAAGAAGCTATCTTGCAGTCTAGACTATGTAAACAGATGTCTTCTGCAGGATAATAACAAAGATGTTCTTCTGATTCCCATCTTGAAAGTTAATCATCCCTGCCCAACACAGATATGGTTTTTCTAATATCCCCAAGAAGACTTTCTTTTGTATTAGATTTATGTATATGCATGTCTAGGACCCGAGCTCAAGGCTCCTCCTTGACACTTAGTAGCATGTTCTTATGACCTGTGTGACTCTGGGTTGGTTACCAAACCTCAGTGACTCTGTTTCCTCGTCTGTAAAATGAGGGCTCACACTCCCCTACCTACTTCCCAGGATATTGTGACAAAAGCATCCTATTGCTCAGAAACCTTCAGGAGTTCCCCATTGTCTACTGAATGAAGTCTAACCTCCAGTATTTGGCCTCTAAGACCACCCACAACCTATCCTTCCAGCCTTTTCAATATGCCTTTTCATGTCCCCTACTCCAGAGCATCAGTCCCATTAATTAACTAATTCACTCCATCAGCATTATGAAGAGCCTGACATTAGATACCAGACTCTGTGCTGGGTGCTATGGATACAAAGACAGTCCCTACCCTCAGTGTTCTCATCTGAAAATGAACGAGATGGCCTAGATAATCTGTAAGGTCCTCTCTAGCTCTAAATTGATCTGTGATCAATAGACGTACCAATATATCAAAATATGCACAAAATATATGGAAAGTAATTTGGGAATGGGGAGGACACCAGTAACTAGGGCAACAGGCCTCTTGTAGGAAGAGGCACCTGAGGAGATGGGTGAAGAAAGGCTTAGAAATCTAAGAAGGGGAGGTAAGGAGAAAGTCCATTGTAGGCATGGGAGTCAACCAAGCGTAATGGCAAGCAAGGTGGGACTTTTCACTGTTTTTTCTTTCGGAATGCTTCTTAGCACTAAGGCAACCAAATGCCTTTGATTGAGCCTTGCCTTTGATTGTAGAAAGGCCCACACCCTTTTGCTAACTAGGTGTGAAGCCCCAGGCCCATACCCTTTTGCTGATTAGGTATGAAGTCCCCAGGCCCTAAGAAGGGTATATATATTCGGAGGTTAGCATTTTGCTTTGGGGCTCACTCACGGGAAGAGTGTGGTATGATTTCACCAGATAGGACTCTGGGTAGCTGTTGGAGGCCCCCCCGCCCCCAGCTCTGAAAACCCAGATGTTGGTGCTTCTCTCTCTGGTAACTGTGTATGCATAGCTTTGGTCAGACAGCTAGAAACCTGCCTGTTGATTTGTGTTATTTGCTGTATTTATATTTTTTCTGTTTTTAATTTCTGTTTGTATTTGCTCTGAAGTTCAGGATGCTGACTTTTTCCCCTGAACTAAGTGAATGATATATGTATGTTTGATTAAAGTGAGATTGTAAACCCCTTAATCTTGCTTTCCTTAGAAAAGCAGATCAAAGAACCTGTGCTAGTAGTCCTCCTGTGTGCTGGTGTTATTGGCCTTACATAGCCACAGTAGTGGCCAGTAGCATTGTTGATACAACATGGCAGAGGCACATAGATTGACAGTCATTTTGACAGGACCATGGGGTATGTAAAGTGAAGTAATGTGGAATAAACTTGGAAAACAAAGCTGGAGCCAGGTCTTGAAAACCTTTAAATAAATGTCAAAAGTGTTTGCTTTTTATCCTAAATGGAACAGGGAACCACTGGAGTTTCTTGATCAGGAAATGATATGGCCACATTTGTGTTTTCAGAATATCAATTTGGCAGCTAGGTGGAGGATGGATTGGAAACAAGAGAGACTCAGGGCAGAGTGAGTAATTAGCGAGTTAATGCAATAGTCCAGGTGAGAGGTAAATAAGGACTGAACTAGGGTGGTGTCCACATCTGTTCCTTTGTTTGTACTATTTCTTACACCTAGAACATCTTCTTCTTTATCTTGGGCAGGATCCTTTTCAAACCTTACCTTCAGCTCAAATATGGTCTTCCTGCATAAAACTTTACCAAAATGTCCTTACATGAAAAAGTGGAAGTAATCAATAACCAATAAACATTTATTAAGCATCTACCATGTGCTAGGCATTGAGCACTGAGGATACCAAAGGAGGCAAAAGCCAGTCCCTGCCTTTAAGGAGCTCATAATTTAACATAATCCTTTCAATCTTCCCCTTATAGTCTCTTTTATTAATTGATCGCAATTCACTATTATATTTGTTGATATAAATGTTGTAATGTCTCCCCTGATGAATTATAAACTCCTTCATTTGGCTGAGATGTAGTAGAACCTGTATAGAACTAGGGGAATCAAGAGATCCAGGTTCTAATCCCAGCACTGCTAGACTATCTTATTCCAGCTTTGAACATTCAGTGCTGTTGCATACAAAGTCAATTCTCAATGGTTGTAGATTGAACTTAAAACTTTTTTCATGTTTTCAGCCTGTATCACCTCTTAGAGAGATCAGCTCCCCAAGTTTACAACCCATTTTGTAAAGCAGGACTTCCTTTTAGTAACTAACCCTTATCTCTTTCAAGCTTTTAATTTTTAGATGTGGGCATCTGAACAACTTCATGTGATTTTATGGACTTTGATCTTGTTCGTCCTTAGCTCCTATCTCCCTACTCTGGAGAACCCGAATTCTTTCCTAATTCTAATGTGAAAGTCCTTGTGGCAGTTACTGAGTGGCAAAGTGTGAAGTTCCTGGAGAGCAAAGATCTTCCTGGTTTCTTGCTGCTTGAGTCCCTTCCAGGCTTGTACTCTCCCTTGCATGTGACAGCTGCTTAATAAATACTTGTCGTTTGATTGACAGACTGCGGCAGGAAAAAGCACCGATCTTTCCTACGGTCGGAAGATGGGGCCTTGAGTGACTGCTCCCACACAGTTGCCATTCACTGTTTGACTCTGGGTAAACACCTAATATCGCTGAGCTTCACTTTCCCCAAGCGTAGACTAGGACTAATTCATTATTCTACTTACCGCACGGGATTGTGGTGAGGAAAGCAGATCGCCACCGTTAAAACATTTTCCTACATGTGAGCTGTATCTAATGGATACCCGAGAGCTTACGAGAAAGGAAAGTGCGTGACGCTCACTCCAGAAGAAGGTACTTCCCTCTGGGTTCAACACATCCAATTAACCAGAACCGGCCGTGGCACGCAGTGGCCTGCGTCCAGGAGGCTGGGGACTTCCTCGGCCTGAGCTGGGCATCTTGGACTTCCCGGGGTGGCTCTCTAGACTGGTATGTCCAGGCAGTGTGCGAGGGACGGAACCCCTCCTTTCAAGCCTTACCCACCCCTTCCATCTGCAGGGCAGTTCTCGTGTTTCGAATGGAGGGGGGAGGCAGGAGTGTCAGGGGCTAAAGGAGGAAGGGAAATGCTGCAATTGAGAGAGTAAGCGCTTTGTAGCAGAGTGCCCCCGGAGAGATTACCGGGTAGGTGCGGGGGCGTCCGAGGGCGAGGCTCGTGGGGGTGGCCCCTGGGTCCGGCACACAGAAGACACGTGGGCTGCTGGGGCTTGGGCAAGGGGAGACTTCGGGAGGCAGAGCGAGTAAAGGAGTACTAGTCGAGAGCGAGTGGAGGCAGTGCCTCATTTGCATAGGCCGCGCGCGGGCGGCCAATCGGAAGAGGCGGGGCGGTGGCCCGCGCGCCTTTCAGGAGGGGACTGACAGCGTAGCAGACCTATAGGAGGCCGGTCCTGCGGCCGGCGGGGGCGGGGCATCGTTCCGCGCTGCCCTGTGTGTGTGTGTGTGTGTGTGTGTGCGTGTGTGTGTGCGCGGAGAGGGGGGGAGAGTGGGTGGAGGAGGTGGGAGGGGTGGGGGGACTCCGGCCGGCTCTTGGGCTCTGCCAGTCAACGGCGGCGGCGCACCGGCGCGCGGGCTAGCGGTTGGGTACGGGGGCGAGCGGGCTAGCGAGAAAGAACAAGCGCGGCGGCAGGTAGCGCGGCGGGGCAGAGACCGTGGGGATGGGGCCCGAGGGAGGCGGAGGAGGAGGAGGAGGAGGCAGCAGCCGCGGCGGAGGCTTGGGATCGGGATCAGGTCCGGCCCCCACCCCCCGTTCCCTCCCCGACTCCTCTCCAGCCCATCCCGCCTCTCGGCAGGCCGCCCCTGGGGAGGGAAGCGAGCTGTGTAGTGTGGGGCCGGGGCGGTAAGGTGAGGTGAGCTTGGGCGCGCCGCCTGTGAGCTCTGCCTACCTCGTGTGCGTGTGTGTGCGTGCGTGTGTGTATGTATGTATATATACCCTGTGTGTGTGTGTAAGCGCGCGCGTGCCCTCCCTGCGCCTCGGTGGGCTGCAGGAGGCAGGGACCCATCCCCCCCAGGGGACCCCCGGCTCTGCCTAGCGGCTTGGGAAGCTTTTGGAGAGTGCCCTCCCCAGACCCCCATCCCTGCATCTCCGCCTCCATAAGATTTGCTCCCCGTGTTTCCTTCCCAAAGGTGTTTTGGGGGGGGACTTGAACACACGGGGGGAGTCTCCATCCTTTTCTTCCCCCCGCACCCCGATTTTTTCCCCCAAGAGAAGCAAATGACAGGTTGCTCTGGGCTTTATTCTTTCCGCCTGCAGTGCTTCGTCCCGGATCCCGGTTCCAAGCGTGTCTTTCTTCTCTTCCACCCGTTGCAGGAATTTGCCTCATCTGGATGACCAATGTCCAGTGCTGCTGTCTGTTCAGCCAGAGGCCGGGGGAAGGATCTTATCAGATCAGAACTCCGAGAGGTAACCGCGTGTGAAGTTCCAGTGTAAGAGTTTGTCTATTTTTCCGGAGCAGGAAAAGAAAACCCCACTTTTCCTGTTTGATTGCACTTGAGAGACAGAAAGTTGGGAACTTTAGCCTGGAATTGAGAAATATGTCGGTACTGGTTACAGCTGTAATTTCGGATTTCCTCGCCCTCATTGATTTCTTGCACTGTGGCAGTGTTCAAGACTAATTTTCTTGCAGTGAGCCAGAGCTTTGGGCTGTTAACTTGCGAGTTCTACATCTGCTGCTCGTCCCTCCTTTGTCTCCCCAGCCTTCCCAAGGATCGCTTTTGGTTTAGGATTTCCAGAGAATGTGAGGTCTACAGTGTAGCCTTCTTCATCATTATTTTCACCTGTCTTGTAGTGAAATCTGCTGTCGTGTTATAATTGGATGGAAACTCAGAGCCGTTTGCATAGAAAACGATGTTGAAAAGTACTGCACTAATGATTTTTAGTACTCTAGTGGTGTAAGAGAGAATTTGTCATTCTTTGTAACAGAGGAAATGTCATGACTAGACTGATTCTACTATATTAAAGTAATAGTTTAAAGATAGCTTTAATCTTAAAACAACATACCACTTAGAGATGTTCTAATGTTAGACAATTTGAAACATAATTGTACAAATAACTACTTTTAATTGGCTAATGACAATTTAGTCTTTTAGTACCCTAGGTGAAGGGCAGTATGGTACAATTTTTGGAAAACCATACATAGACTGGACTAAAAGTGGGGGTATTCTTAAATGCAGGTCAAAATTCTAGCTCTGTTCTGTGCAAGTAGATCTGATCAGGGAACACTGTGGCATGGAGAAAAGGAAACATTTAGTTAGGAGGTCTCCTTAAGACTGTAAAATAGCCTTTCTTAAAAGAATGGTAGTAACTAAATCATATTATTACTTGAAGATTGACTTAAGGTGGAAATACTATGGGAAATTATTTTGTGTTTGTAAAAATTTTCTATGTATATTTTGTGATTTTAGCATAATAGAAAGCATTTAGCTTCTAGTTGGTTTCATGTTTTTTCAGCTGGACTTTGGATTTCTTTCTCAGTTTTGAGTTTTCATAATGTTCAGATTATTAACATTGAAGTATGCAAACCCCGCCCCCCCATTCTGATTAGCCTTCTTCTTTGAGGAAAGACCTACAAGAAGAATTATTTTTATGGTTGGCTTTCAAAAAGTAGTTCTTGAAATAATATAGTACTTAGACCTTTTTTTAACCTTTTGATTTGGATTGTTACAAAGAAACCAGTGTAGTTGTCTAAGAGTGGTAGGGCACAGAAGGGAGTGGAGGTAGGGTAGGACAAAGTATCTAGGAAGGGATAGTGTATTAGTGAGAAACAAGTTACTGTTTCCAATCTACGATCTATTATTTTGTCTTGCTCAACAGTATAGTATATTGTATATATGTATGTATGAAAAAATTAAGTTTATATGTGGAAATAGTAAGAGGTTAAAAAACTGGGTGGATTTCATTTAAATTACTTATAAGAAGACTTGGATGTATTCACATTTCTTAAAAATGCCTTGTTTAACATAGTATATGTTCTTTATAGCTCAGCTGTAAGTTTCAGTTTTAGAAAGGATACTTTTGAAAGTGGTTTTTAATTGTGATCCTTTTTAGTTTAAATTGTAAGCTATGTCACACAGCTGAATGAGGATTTAATTTCACCCCCCCACACACACACTTAAAGTGGCCATTTAATAAAGTGATGAGATAGTTTTAATAGAGTATTTGAAGGATCCTTGTGGATAATCATTACAAATAAATATACTTTTCCAAGTTTCTCTTAAACACTAAACTTCTCAGTTTTGATTCTCTTCTCTTATCCAGAAAATCAGTCATTAAAAAAAGCCTGAGTGTATCTCTGTTGGAACTTCTTCCTCTATCTTAGTTATACATTAGGGATTAAAAAAAGAAGCATACTATTTCAGCCAGGTCAATGCGAGAAACTCAAAATAATGTGGCTATATACGCACTAATTCTTTCTTTGTCTCTGTTCCATTCATTCATAGACTGCTTTTTGATCTTTCTAAATAATGCATAAGGAGCCTCTGGGAACCTCATCAGATTGAGCCATTAATATTGTGCATGACTCATTGTTTTCCATTTGTAAAACTTTTCTAAAAAGTTTATATCACTGTATTATCACAGTACATTATATAATTAGAATATAACCTTTATGTCATGATGTTTCAAGCTGCTGCTTGTTAAAACTATCACTATATAAACTTTAAAAATTCAAGCTTATTTTAATTTTAAAGGCCTATTTTTTAAAAAATCTAAATTTTAAAATCCAGTTTTAATTTTCTTGATGTTTTCCACCTTAACACATTGTAGACAATTCTTAATCACACATCACATTCAAAATTAAGTGCAAATTGAATTATTGTAGCATCACATACTCTATATACATTTCTAATTTTAAATAATTGCTTAGCCAATATTCCTTTTGAACTTCTATCTTTTTATGGATTGTTATTGGTCTGGAACTTTCATTTCATCTATAGAAGAACTCTTAAGGAAATTCCGTCAATCAGTGTAGATAGCTTTGTCTTAAGACAAAGATAGGTTAAGAGTCATACAGACAGTATATTTCGGAGGTGGCACTTGAGAACCCAGAACTTCTCAAATTCTATTACAGTATGTTGCCTCTCAAGATAGAAGTATATGCTAGAAAATAACAACTTATATTGGAGATGCTAAGCAAAGGATAAAAACCAAATCATATTGTCTGCTAGATAACTTCTTAATAGCAGGAATCACACTTTTCTTATTTATTTTTGTATCTCTAGGAGCCTTGTTGGTAAATTAGAATAATATAATATAATTATAGTTTTAGAGTTTGAAGGGACTATAGTGGCCTAAATGGCCAATGTCTAATCCCATAATTTTGCTGATGGGGAAACTAAGGCCCATCCAGGTTGTTTAATTGCAACATACATGTTGAATGGTTATGTCTCTTAAACATAAATTTAATTATTTCTAAAGAGGAAGTTCCTTTATTACTTACTAAACTACTTAACATATAACAATGGCTATTATATCATTTATCCAGGAAATAATTTAATCCTTTAAGTTTATAATACTTCAGAAATTGCATAAACTTATTGATAACTGAATTTTACATTTGTAATATTGTATATGTTTGGCTTTCTTATTTTGTGCTAAGTTTTTAGTATATATCTAAATTGATAGTATAAATAGTAGCGGGCCAAAAATCCGTAAGTCTAGTTGGTTTAGTTATTCTGTATCTTAATTTCATGTCCTAAAGACATAGCAATCCTGTGCTGAAATTATTTTTCCTATTATCATATTTATAAAAGCATAAGGACAATTAAATTTTTATGGGGAGAGGTCATTGACTTGTAAATTGTTATAACTATATATTTGTAAAAATATGAAGTGCTAATGAGTCCTTTCTCCTATTTAAGGTCAGTGTCACTTACAGATAGAACAATTTTTAAAATTTTCCAGAAGTATGAGACCAGACCTGCCCAAATTATGTAGGCTCTATAGTTTGTAGCATCATAACTTGCCTTTTGTTGCCAAGCCCCAGGGGAAAGTCTGCTTATTTAAAGCAGGGTTTGATTTGATAAAATTCCAGTACCACAGAAAAATTTAAACTGATCCTTCTAGTTGATTATAAAAGGATTTTACTCAAATTGAATTGCAACCTATTTCACGATACATTTAGGATTTAAATTTTCAGGGTTTTTTTAAATCTCAAACCTTATTCTTCTGTTGTAATTTGTGATCAGTTAGAATAAAAGCAAGTGAGGATGAAAATTTTTTGCACAATTTTTTTTCTTTTCAAAAAATGTCTAGCCTTTTGAAAACTTTTGATCAGGACATAGGACCACAAGGGGGAGTTTACATAACTGCAGATTTTATGTCTACTTTTCTATAATTGAGATAGAAGGAGGAGGAAAAGGTTTAAAAATAGGAATAAAAATTAAATTCACTATTTTAAGGCAGGAAAGCAGAAGATAGTGAAGTCAGGAATTGTTCTGACTCCTTTTGAGCTCTTCATCATTTATTTATTTATTTGTTTATTTGGGTTTTGTTTTGTTTTTTTTTTTTTTTTGAGCTGTTCATTTTTTTACTGCGCTGATAATAACATTTTCTGGTTACACCTTGTAATCATTTGAAAATAACAGTTACTTTGGAGTGAAACATTGAGTTATAAGTAAGCAATCACACATGTGAAAGTTTATTAAGGGGCACAAAAATGCTTAAATTGTGTTGATGCCAAGAATGTATAGCCAGGTGAAAGTGTGGTTTAATTTTCTTAAATTTCCCAAATTATTCATGAATGGAGAATAAAAGATGAACAAAGAACATTTTTGTTTTTTTCTCATATGAATGTAAACTTCTAAAGGAAAGGTGACAGACTTCTAGACTTATTGGTAACATTCTGCTTCAGGCCTGACAATCAACAAGAGTTTATTAAGCACTTTCTGGTAACTGGTACTTTGCCTAGTAAGACAGACAAAAATGAAACAAGTTCCTGCTTTCAAGCTGCTTACATTCTCTGGAATGTATACTTAATAGTATATATAATGTATACTTAATAGAATATATAAGGTATGTAGACAGTAATTACAAGGTAGTTTCGAGAGACAGGACTGGTAACTGGGATGATGAGGAAAGGCATCATGTAGGAGATGACAGCTGAGCTGAGTTTTAAAAAGCACAAGGGGTTCTAAGAGGTGAGGAGGGAGTACATTCTAGGAGTGAGGGACAGCTAGTTCAAAAGCATTTAGACAGGAACTAGAATGCCATGTGTGAGGAATGGCAATAAGACCACTTTGTCTGAATTGTAGAGTACATTGTCAAGAATTATGTATAATGAGCCTGGAAAAGTGGTTTGAAGCAGGATTGGAAAGGGGCTTTAAGTGCCAAACAGAGGAGTTTGCAATTCATGAGAAATATAGAGAAAAGGCCACTCCCTTTTCCCTGGAAATGGTAAAAAACAAAACAAAAAAAAACTGGGCTGAATCTTTCAGATTAATCTCTACTTCCAAAATTATATATCTGTTTTTATTTATCCATCTGTGGAAATAGAAAGCCAGCTAAGCTGTAAGCGCCAAATTATAAAGCAGACTTTAAAAGCTAAAAATGTTTCTGCCTCAGGTTTAGAAATTGTGTTACTGCTGACAAGGGGGAGGCCTAAAGTTTATAGGCGCTTTTATAATCAGGTATATGCTGAGTGAGGATGGAATGTTCTTTTATGTATGTTAAATATTAACCAATAAAATGATTCCTATGTTTAACTTTCAAAACAAGACACAATAAAACAGTATTATATTTTAATATGCAACATTGGCTTGTAGCTTTTGGCTCCAGTTCAGAAATCACCCATGCATTAGGATGGCAGTAATTCATTGATAAATGTTGAAATTCTGCTTGGGGAGGCAGCATGATGTGCTACGAAGAGACCTGGACTCAGGAGGAAGGAGAATTGGGCACTAGTTTCATTGTACCACTGACTGGCTCTGTGGCCTGGGGCAGGTCACTCCACCTCTCTGGGCCTGCGTCTGCTTATCTGTACAAGGAGAGGGCTGGACTAGCTAATGATGTTCAAGATCCATTCTGGCCCTCTCAACATATGGTGCTATGGTCGTGTGAACAGGACAGTTTGCTGAAGCAGATCTAGGGAAATTACCTGTAGAAAAAAATGTATTGTATGGAAACACACTAGTGATTGCTGATGTTCCACATCCAAGATTATCTTTCCCAAGATTCTTTTTAAGTTCTTTATGAATAATGCCACTGTCATAAGGTTGAAAAATATTTTATACATTTCTCAAGTGAAGAGGATATACTATAACATTGATGAAAGACATATATGAGTTAAGAAACAAGTCCCTGGGGCAGCTGGTTGGTTCAGTGAGCACTGGTCCTGGAGTCAGGAGGACCAGAGTATAAATCTGGCCTCCAGCTCTTACTAGCTGTATGGCCCTGGGCAAGTCTCTTAGCCCCAGTTGCCTCAAAAAAAAACAAAACAAAACCAAAGCAAAGCCCCCAAAAGAAACAAGTCTCTAAACAAGACTCTAAATTCTGTGGTAAGAAAAGAATGAATGCACTCTGTCTCCCCACTCCTTAGCTATTTGTAGTTATGCCACTTTGCTCTGAAATTGGATGAAATTTTTTTGGCTAGGAGTATAACTGACCCAAGGGAGAACTGGCAGTTAAACTCTTTTTTTTCTCTCTCTTTCAAATTCTGGTTATGTCATCTAGGGAATGAGATTGCTATCTGACTTTCCGGGAATTGAAGATGATTATTACTAATAAACAATTATGCACCTACAGTGTGTACTAAGTGCAGTACAGACATGAACAGTCCAGACAAAAGAGATTAGATAAATATGTCATTGGGTGAATTTTCTGGGTAGTTGCTGTTTATCCTGCTTCGATGGAAAGGTTGGTACTTGTAAACTACATTGGTTTAGGGCGGTGCTAAACTAATGATTATGGCAGCCTACTTTTGATCAAGCATGAGAACAGAGGAATCTTACTGCTAGATACTTTAGATAATTTAGTTATAGTTCACCCCATGGTCTCAAGTAGAGTAAATAAATTTAATTGTACAACTTAAAAAATTGCAGTCATAACAGAAATAACTAATTGGGGGGGGTAAATTTAATATTTTTTCATATCCAAGTTAACTTCTTGATATTCTTTATAATCCAGGTAAAACAATCTCTTAATTTTTCAGATTAATTTTGCACCTATCTCAGAAAAACTGACTTTTATTTATATACCACAATAAATTGAAGTATGTATTGGTGAAATTATTGGAAGGATAACTACTCCTTATTAAACAGACTGATCATGGTTACTTGGGAAATATTTTTTCCACCTATATTGACAGGAGGAGAATCATCACCAAGAAAGATAGATCTATAAAATTGCTTTATTAACAATTAAAGTAATGAGCCTTTAGTTTGGGGATGTTTCTTCAATGCTTCCAGTTCTTCAGTAGTTATTGGTTCTGTGAACAACACACTAAGGAGTAAAGTGACAGTTTGTATGCCAGTCAATATGAAAGAAGAAATTGTTTTACTTAATTATAGACAGTATATCTTTTGTTTTAAGATAACGGGGTCATTTTTCCCTCATAAGACAGTAACATTTGTAACTTTATGTAATTCTTAAAAGCATTGTATAAATGTGAACTGTTACTATTACTGCCTGAAAAACAGATTTCATGAAATCTAGTCAAATCCGTTGGAAATATTCGTATTTATAATTATTTAGTTTAAGGTGCAGACTTGACTACAACAGTGTATATTTTTGTCTGTTTTAGTATGGTAGAATTAAATGACTTGTGCAGAGGTTTAATTGAAACAACTCACTCTGGTCAAATATTGGGCATTGCTACTAGTAGTCTTCAACTTTTTCCTCTTAATTCATATCCTGAAAAAGAAAAACAAGTATTTTTTGCTTACTTAGTTTATAATGAATTATTGGAAAGAAGAAAAAACACTTGCAAAACTTAGAGAAAGAACAGTTGCTTTTAAAAGCTGGATTATTGTTCAGTGAGACTGGGTGTTTAAAGTGACTTCCAGCAATTTAGGATCATAGAATCATGGATTTAGAGCTGGAAGGGACTTTAGAGGTCACTGAGTCTGATCCCCTCAAGAGGCTCAGGGAGGTTGTGACTTGTCCTAGGGTCACCCAACCAGTAATTGTCTAGGCAGTATTTGACCCCAGGTCTTGCTGACTTCCAAATCCCTCACCATCCCACTATACCACATTGCATTTCACATTTATTTGTACTTAGAATTCTACTGTAATGCTTCATGGTGGCATGGAAATGAGCCTTTTAAATTTGAAAAGGCTGTGCTGTGACAGCGTAAGTCCTAGGAGGTCCTACAAAACAAGAACAGCTTTGAGTACTGTCTGGGAGCTATAACTTCACATGTTCTTTGCCTGAGGACCAAACTCTCTAAGTTGAGAGAAACTTTTGTCTAGAAGGGTGGCCACTTGATGAGGACTTTTTTTTCAACCAGGTCATCGAATGGAGACTATTTAATAAAATACCTGTTGGTTGGAGTACCTACAGTTATGATCCTTGAGATATTGAAGTAAATTTCTCTTAAATTTCATCAGAAAAGAGACAGCTTATAAAAAAGAAATCCCCTAGGATAGGAAGGTCTCCTTCCTTTCTGTAGCTTTATGACCTTCTGTAAAGGATCTGTAATGTCTGTGTTGGTCTATTGATAATTTAGTAGGTAAGTTTCTCATAGTTGTTTGAAGAGAGAGATTAAGTAATTTGCCCAAGGTCATATAGCTGTTAAGTGTCAGAAACTGGATTTGAGTTCTGATCTTTCTAATTCTAAGTCCAACACTGACCAGTACCCCAGCTACTTCTATAATTTACATGTAATGGACAATTAGTAAATGTTTGTTTAATTGAATTGTGGAAAAATAGGTGTTTAACCCCATTTTGAAGGAATGATGAAGGATGCGTATGTTGTAGCTACATGCTTGCCCCTTTAGCAATTAAAAGATTGTCTCTGGTACCCTCTCTTCTTTTTTTAAAAAATAGATTTTTATTTATATCTTTTGTTTTTATATCATTTAAATTCCCCATGTGTCTCTCTTAAGCTTTCCCAGAAAGCCTAAGGAGGTAGCAAAGGATTTTTTTTTTTTAAAGAGGAAGAAAAGAAAAAAAAAGTCAGCAATACTAATAAACATTCAAAAAAATCTGATACTATATGAAAGCTCCATGCAAGTGGACCCCCACTTTTGCAGAGGAGTAAGGGGGAGAGAGAGGTGTTTTCTCATATCTCTTCATAGAGGCCAAACTTGACCTTTATAGGTTCACAACATTCAGTTTTGACTGTTAAGGTTGTTCCTTTCACTTATTTTTTATTGTTTATTATTATGTATGTTGTTTTTCTGGCTGTGCTTATTTTACCAAGTTTACATGAGTTCATATCAGTCATTTCTTGATCCTCCGTATTCATCATATTTGTCATTCCGACAGCACAGTTAATATTCCATTACATTCATGTGCCACAATTTGTTTTGCCAGTTTCCGGTGGATAGGCAGCTATGTTGTTTCCAGCCATTTGCTAGCACAAAGGTGCTGCTGTTGGTCTATATAGGTCCTTTCTTTTTGTCATTGCCTAACTTGAGACAGATACCTACCAGTACAATCTCTGAGTTAAAGGGTATGGATATTTTAATCACTTAGCATAATTCCAAATTGTTCTCTTGAATATTCCCCTAATTCATGGTTCCGCCTCCAACACTAACTATTCCTGCCTTTTATCATTTTTGCTGATTTGCTAGGTGTGAGGTGAAACCTCAGACTTGTTTTAATTTCCACGTATCTTATTAGTGACCTGGAGCATTCTTTTACATGGCTGTTATTAATTTGCTGTTCAGATTTTGAGAACTGTTCATACATTCTGATCACTACTGGAGTGGCATTTTTTTTTGTCTTTTTCTTTTTTTATTTTTAAAATTTATTTATTTAACATATTTAGTTTTCAGCATTGATTTTCACACGAGTTTGAATTACAAATTTTCTCCCCATTTCTACCCTCCCCCCCTACACCGAGATGGCATATATTCTGGTTGCCCTGTTCCCCAGTCAGCCCTCCCTTCTGTCACTCCATTCCCCTCCCATCCCCTTTTCCCTTCCTTTCTTGTAGGGCAAGATAAATTTCTATGCCCCATTGCCTGTGTATCTTATTTTCTAGTTGCATGCAAAAACTTTTTTTTTGTTTTTGAACATCCGTTTTTAAAACTTTGAGTTCCAAATTCTCTCTCCTCTTCCCTTCCCACCCACCCTCCCTAAGAAGTCAAGCAATTCAACATAGGCCACATGTGTATCATTATGTATAAGCCTTCCACAATACTCATGTTGTGAAAGACTAACTTTATTTTGCTCCTTCCCAACCCATCCCCCTTTATTGAAATTTCTCCCTTGACCCTGTCCCCTTTCGAAAGTGTTTGTTTTTGATTACCTCCACCCCCATCTGCCCTCCCCTCCATCATCCACCCTTTTATTTTTTATCTTCTTCCCTCTTCTTTCCTGTGGGGTAAGATACCCAATTGAGTATGTATGGTATTCCTCCTTAGGCCAAATCTGCTGAGAGCAAGATTCACTCATTTCCCCCTCACCTGCCCTCTCCCCTCCTCCCACAGAACTGCTTCCTCTTGCCACCTTTATGCGAGGTAATCTACCCCATTCTATCTCTCTCTGTCTCCCTCTCTCAATATATTCCTCTCTCATCCCTTAATTTGATTTTTTTTCTTTTAGATATCTTCCCTTCATCTTCAACTCACCCTGTGTCTGCTCTCTCTCTCTCTCTCTCTCTCTCTCTCTCTCTCTCTCTCTCTGTATATATATATATATATATATATATATATATATATATATACACATACATATATAGATACATATACATTCACTTATATATATATACACATAAACATATATATATGTGTATATGCATATTCCCTTCAGCTACCCTAATACTGAGGTCTCATGAATCATACACGTCATCTTTCCATGTAGGAGTGTAAACAAAACAGTTCAACTTTAGTAAGTCCCTTGCAATTTCTTTTTCTTGTTCTTTTTCTTGATTACCTTTTCATGCTTCTCTTGATTCTTGTGTTTGAAAGTCAAATTTTCTATTCAGCTCTGGTCTTTTCACTGAAAAAGCTTGAAAGTCCTCTATTTTATTGAAAGTCCATATTTTGCCTTGGAGCATGATACTCAGTTTTGCTGGGTAGGTGATTCTAGGTTTTAATCCTAGCTCCATTGACCTCCGGAATATCATATTCCAAGCCCTTCGATCTCTTAATGTAGAAGCTGCCAGATCTTGGGTTATTCTGATTATGTTTCCACAACACTCAAGTTGTTTCTTTCTGGCTGCTTGCAGTATTTTCTCCTTGATCTGGGAGCTCTGGAATTTGGCAACAGTATTCCTAGGAGATTTCTTTTTGGGATGTATTTGAGGAGGCAATGGGTGGATTCTTTCAATTTCTATTTTTCTCTCTGGCTCTAGAATATCAGGTCAGTTCTCCTTGATAATTTCTTGAAAGATGATATCTAGGCTCTTTTTTTGATCATGGCTTTCAGGTAGTCCAATAATTTTTAAATTATCTTTCCTGGATCTGTTTTCCATGTCAGTGGTTTTTCCAATGAGATATTTCACATTGTCTTCCATTTTTTCATTCCTTTGGTTCTGTTTGATAATATCTTGATTTCTCATAAAGTCACTAGCTTCCACTTGCTCCAGTCTAATTTTTAAGGTAGTATTTTCTTCATTGGTCTTTTGGACCTCCTTTTCCATTTGGCTAATTCTGCCTTTCAAGGCATTCTTCTCCTCATTGGCTTTTTGGAGCTCTTTTGCCATTTGAGTTAGTCTATTTTTTAAGGTGTTGTTTTCTTCAGTGTATTTTTAAGTATTTTTTTGGGTCTCCTTTAGCAAGTCATTGACTTGTTTTTCATGGTTTTCTCACATCCTTCTCATTTCTCTTCCCAATTTTTCCTCTACTTCTCTAACTTGGTTTTCCAAATCCTTTTTGAGCTCTTCCATGGCCTGGGACCAGTTCGTGTTTTTCTTGGAGGCTTTTGTTGTAGGCTCTTTGACTTTGTTAACTTCTTCTGTATGTATGTTTTGGTCTTCTTTGTCACCAAAGAAAGAATCCAAAGTCTGAGACTGAATCTGGGTACGTTTTCGCTGCCTGGCCATATTCCCAACCAACTAACTTGACCCTTGAGTTTTTCAGCAGGGTATGACTGCTTGTAGACTAAGGAGTTCTATGTTCCACGTTTGGGGAGGATGCGCCAGCTCTGCCACACCAGCACTCCTCCTCCCCCAAGAACCCCCAACCCAGCCTGGGCTTCGATCTTTAGCAGGCTGTGCACTCCTGCTCTGATCCACCACTTAATTCCTCCCACCAGGTGGGCATGGGGCCGGAAGCAAATGCAGCTGTAGCTGCCCCAACTCTGCTGCCCCAGGGCAGTGGCCTAACCGGGAACTCCTTCCACTCCCACAGCTTTTCCCACTAACCTTCTCCGCTGTCTTTGGTGTTTGTGGGTTGAGAAGTCTGGTAACTGCCGCAGCTCACTGATTCAGGGTGCTAGGGCACATTCCGCCCAGCTTCTGGTCTGGTTGGTCCGTGCAGCTCACGCTGGGCTCGGCTGGACTTGGCACCCCACAGCTCCCCTCTGCTCCCAGCTCCATGCAGGATAGACCTCCCCCAGAGACCATCCAGGCTGTCCTGGGCTGGAGCCCTGCTTCCCTCTGCTGTTTTGTGGGTTCTGCAGTTCTAGAATTGGTTCAGAGCCATTTTTTATAGGTTTTTGGAGGGACTTGGCGGGGAGCTCATGCTAGTTCCTGCTTTCCAGCTGCCATCTTGGCTCCGCCCTTCAAGTACCTGGAGTGGCATTTTATCATATATTTCTGTTGCTTTATATAGTTTGGATATCAAGCCTGTATCTACTATTTGACAGAAAGATTTTTTTTCCCCAATTGAGCTCTTCTTCTCCTGCATTAATTTGTGCAAAAGCTTTTCAATTTCATATACTCAAAATTTCTATTTTATCTTTTGTTATTTTCTCTATTCCTTGTTTGACTAAGAAGTTATCCTCTACCCATAACTCTGAAAGATAGTTGATATGATATGAGTTTCTTCTAATGTTTTTATGGCAAGATCTTTAATGTTTGGGTCACCTATCCATTTTCAATTTATTGTGGAATAGTAAAAGATTTGGCTTTTATTTTCAAGGCACAGATAATAATCAATTCTAATGTCTTCAATTGTCACTTCTTTTTTTGTTTTGTTTTAGCTTCTTTTTTTAATTTATATTTTATTATTTATTTAATATTTTAGTTTTCAGCATTGATTTCCACAAGATTTTGAATTACAAATTTTCTCCCCATTTCTACCCTCCCACCCACTCCAAGATGGCATATATCCTGATTGCTCCATTCCCCAGTCAGCTCTCCCTTCTGTCACCCCACTCCCTCACCCATCCCCTTTTCCCTTACTTTCTTGTAGGGCAAGATAGATTTCTATGCCCCATTGCCTGTATATCTTATTTCCCAGTTGCATGCAAAGACAACTTTTTTTTGAACACAAGCTTTTAAAACTTTTGATTTCTAAATTCTCTCCCCTCTTCCCTCCCCACCCACCCTCCCTAAGAAGGCAAGCAATAATACTCATGTTGTGAAAGACTAACTATATTTTGCTCCCTCCTATCCTGTCCCTCTTTATTCAATTTTCTCCCTTTACCCTGTCCCTTTTTGAAAGTGTTTGCTTTTGATTACCTCTTCCCCTTATCTGCTGTCCCTCCTATTGTCCCCCATTTTTTATCTCCTTCCTCCTTCTTTCCTGTGGGGTAAGATATCCAATGGAGTGTGTATGTTATTCCCTCCTTGAGTCAAATCCGATGAGACCAACATTCACTCATTCCCCCTCATCTGCTTCCTCTTCCCTTCCAACAGAACTGCTTTTTCTTGCCACTTTTATGTGAGATGATTTACCCCATTCTATCTCTCCCTTTTTCCCCACTCTCAATGTATTCCTCTCTCACCCCTTAATTTGATTTTATTTTTTGATATCATCCCTTCATATTCAACTCACCCTGTGCCCTCTGTCTATGTATATATGTGTGTGTGTGTGTGTGTGTGTGTGTGTGTGTGTGTGTGTATACATAGATTATATATATAGCTACCCTAATACTGAGGTCTCATGAATTACACACATCATCTTTCCATGTAGGAATGTAAACGAAACAGTTCAACTTTAGTAAGTCCCTTATGAATTCTCCTTCTGGTTTACCTTTTCATGCTTCTCTTGATTCTTGTGTTTGAAAGTCAAATTTTCTATTCAGCTCTGGTCTTTTCACTGAGAAAGCTTGAAAGTTGTCTATTTTATTGAAAGTCCGTATTTTGCCTTGGAGCATGATACTCAGTTTTGCTGGGTAGGTGATTCTTGGTTTTAATCCTAGCTCCTTTGACCTCCAGAATATCGTATTCCAAGCCCTTCAATCTCTTACTGTAGAAGCTACTAATCTGGGATTATTCTGATTGTGTTTCCACAATACTCAAATTGTTTCTTTCCGGCTGCTTAGAGTTTTTTCTCCTTGATCTGGGAGCTCTGGAATTTGGTGACAATATTTCTAGGAGTTTTCTTTTTGGGATCTTTTTGAGGAGGTGATTGGTGGATTCTTTCAATTTCTATTTTGCCCTCTGGCTCTAGAATATCAGGTCAGTTCTCCTTGATAATTTCTTGAAAGATGATATCTAGGCTCTTTTTTTGATCATGGCTTTCAGGTAGTCCAATGATTTTTAAATTCTCTCTCCTGGATCTGTTTTCCAGGACAGTGGTTTTTCCAATGAGATATTTCACAATGTCTTCCATTTTTTCATTCCTTTGGTTCTGTTTTATAATATCTTGATTTCTCATCAAGTCATTAGCTTCCACTTGCTCCAATCTAATTATTAAGGTAGTATTTTCTTCAGTGGTCTTTTGGACCTCCTTTTCCATTTGGCTAGTTCTGCCTTTCAAGGCATTCTTCTCATTGACTTTTTGGAGCTCTTTTGCCATTTGAGTTAGTCTATTTTTTAAGGTGTTATTTTCTTCAGTATTTTTTGGGTCTCCTTTAGCAAGTCATTGACTTGTTTTTCATGGTTTTCTCACATCATTCTCATTTCTCTTCCCAATTTTTCTTCTATTTCTCTAACTTGCTTTTCCAAATCCTTCTTGAGCTCTTACATGGCCTGAGACCAGTTCACATTTTTCTTGGAGACTTTTGATGTAGGCTCTTTGACTTTGTTGACTTCTTCTGGCTCTATGTTTTGGTCTTCTTTGTCACCAAAGAAAGATTCCAAAATCTGAGTCTGAATCTGAGACCATTTTTGCTGCCTGTTCATGTTCCCAGCCAACTACGTGACCCTTGAGCTTTTCATAGGGGTATGACTGCTTGTAGAGTAGAGAGTACTTTCTCCCAAGCTTGAGGGGCTGTGCTGCTGTTTTCAGAGGTACTTCTACATAGCAAGCTCTGCCACACCAGTGCTCCTCCTCCCCCAAGAACCACCAACCAGGATTGTGGCCTAGATCAAGGCAGGGCAAAGCAGGCTTTGCATTCCTGCTCTAATCCACCACTTAATTCCTCCCACTAGGTCAGCCTGGGGCCAGAAGAAACTGCAGCTGTAGCTCTGGAAGCAGCCTCAGAGCTGCACCACCTCTGCCACCCCAGGGTCGGTGGCCGACCACCAACTCCTTTCACTCTTTCCCAGAAGCTTTTCCCACTAACCTTCTCTGTTGTCTTTGGCATTTGTGGATTGAGAAGTCTGGTAACTGCCACAGCTCAATTATTCAAGGCCCTACAGCCTGTTCCTCCTGGCTCCTGGTCTGGTTGGTCCTGGCACCCCACGCTGGGCTGTGCTCTGCTCTTAGCACCATTCGATAGACCCTTTCCAGTGACCATCCAAGCTGGCCTGGGCTGGAGCCCTGCTTCCCTCTGCTATTTTTGTGGGTTCTGCAGCTCTAGAGTTTGTTCAGAGCCATTTTTTATAGGTGTTTGGAGGGACCTGGGGGAGAGCTTAAGCAAGTCCCTGCTTTCCAGCTGCCATCTCGGATCCACCCCCTTCAATTGTCACTTCTCTGAAGATGCTAAATCTGTAGCTAGATTACTGGTATATTTTGAACTCTAAGTCTCAATTTCCTAGCTGATGTTTCTAAGCCAGATCCTGCTAATACCAGAAATTCAATGAGTCTAAACGTGTTATCTCTCCTCCCACTCTCATCCTCCAAAACTAAGGTGGAACTTGATTCTTTTGGTCCTCATTTCTCTGTATCAGTAACACTATTATTCCCCTGGTTACTCAGGTTTGAAACCTTAGTCATCTTTTACTTTTCCCTCACCTCCCAGATCTAGTCAGTCACCACTGGATTATATATAGTGTTTATTTCTTATTTCTATTTTAATGCCATCGTTCTGCTTCATGTCTTACAACCAGAAGATATTCCCAGACCACCATTGTATTTATGAACTTTTACATGAGATAAAATTATGAAATCAAGATGCTCGTGGCATAGTGGAAAAAGCATTGGAGATATATAAAGAACTGATTCAAATTTGGAAGAACAAGAGCCATTTGGTTAAAGGCTCCAGACAAGTTTTCAGAGGAAGAAATCCAAGTTAGGAAAAAACCACCCAAAATCACCTATAACTAGAGAAATCCAAATTAAAACCACTCTAATGTTCCATATCATACCTATCAGATTGGCAAGGATGACAAAAGAGGAAAATGGATGCTGGAAGAGCATCAGGGAAGTAGGTAGACCTATAAATTGGTCCAGTCATTCCGGAAGGTGATTTGAAGCTATGACCCCAAAGTGACTAAACTATTTATAAATAATACTAACTTATTTGGCTTATGCCCCATAAAGATCAAAGAAAGAAAACAAAAGGATCCATGTGTACAAAAAGATCTATAGCAGCCCTTTAAAAATTTTCTTATTAATTAATTTTTAGTTTTCAATATTTGCTTTTATAAGATTTTTTCGTTCTAAATTTTCCCCGCTCCCCAAGACAGCACGCAGTCTGATATAGGTGATACATATATGATCATATTAAACATATTTCCATTTTGCTAATGTTGTGAACACAGAATTAAAACAAAAGGGAAAAACTATGAGAAAGAAAACAAAAACATCAACAAAAAAAGAGAAAATAGTATGCTTCGATTTGCATTCAGACTCTAAAGTTCTTTCTCGGGATGTGGATAGCATTTTCCATCATGAGTCTTTTGGAGTTGTCTTAGATCATTGTATTGTTCAGAAGTGCTAAGTCTAACAAAGCTGGTTGTCTCATAATATTGCTGTTACTGTGTACAATGTTCTCCTGGTTCTGCTCACTTCACTCAGCATCACTTTATGCAAGTCTTTCCAGGTTTTTCTGAAGTCTGCCTGCTCACCATTTCTTATGGAACAATAGTATTCCATTACATTCATATACCACACTTTGTTCAGCCATTCCCCAATTGATAAGCATTCCCTTGAATTTCTAATTCTTGGCCACCACAAAAAGAGCTGCTATAAATTTTTTTGCACATGTGGGTCCTTTTCCCCTTTTTGTGATCTCTTTGGGATATAGACCTAGAAGTGTTATTGCTGGGTTAAAGGGTATTGCACAGTTTTATAGCCCTTTGGGCATAGTTCCAAATTGCTCTCCAGAATGGTTGGATCAGTTTAGAACTCCACCAACAATTCATTAGTGTCCCAATTTTCCCACATCTTCTCTGATATTTATCATTTTCCTGTTTTGTCATGTTAGCCAATCTGATAGGTGTGATGTGGTACCTCAGAGTCGTTTTAATTTAGCAGCCCTTTTTGTAGTAGTAAAGAACTGGAAACTAGAGGATTACCTGTCGGCGAATGGCTAAACAAATGATGATATGTAACTATAATACAAAATTATTGGATTATAAGAAATGATGAAATGCATGGTTTCAGAGAAACCTGGGAAGACCTATATGAATTGATGCAAAGTGAAACAAGCAGAAAAATTTATACAATAATTACACCTTTATAATATAAGAAAAACAACTTTGAAAGACTAGAGAAATCTGATCAATGAAGTAACCAAGCATGATTCCAGAAGACAATGGGGAAAATGTTTTTTATCCTGTTGTCAACTTTACTGTGTGAATATTTTTGAATATTTTTACTGAGTGATATGGCTCAGGTGTTAATTAATGTGAATGGGTTCTTCTGATTAAGCTTTGACTTCAGGATGCCATTAAGTCTTTTGATATATATAGCCATAGCTTTCTTCTTGATAGCACTTTGCTCAAAGTGTCTTGGTTGGAAAATATCTATCTATCTATCTATCTCCGTCTCTCTCTATATATATATATGTCAATATATATCACTTTCTTCCGTTGGTTCAATTCAACCTCTAGATTCAAGTTCAAACTTTCAATGTTTATTTTTCCGTGGTGTGCATTAATAATTTTATTCTTTTCAAAAAATAATTTTATTGAACGAATATAACATCGAATATCATTAGAAAAAATTTCCCGAGAGATGAATAAACTATTTACTGTTTTTCAGTGGACCATATAGCTTCATGTCATCCATGTACGTTAAGTCATTAATATGATATTTAGGTATCATATTGACTTGGAAGCCATATTTAGTTGTGTTCCAAAGAGATGATTATGGGTTGTTATTATTTCCTATACAAAATTTCCTATACAGATTTCCTAAACAAAATTGACTGGTTGGCTAGTTGGTTATAATAGAGATGAACTGCTGGGAGTCAAGAATACTCATCTTCCTGAATTCACATCTGGCCTCAGACACTAGCTGTGTGACCTTGGGCAAGTCACTTCACCCTATTTGCTTCAGTTTCCTCATCTATAAAATGAACTGGAGAATGAAATGGCAAACCACTCCAGTATCTTTGCCAAGAAAATCCCAAATTAGGTCACAGAGAATCAGACATGACTGAAAAATGATTGAACAAAACCCAAAATGATAAGACCTATAGGATACACTGGGATCAGTATTGCTTTATTTTCATTTTCTTCCAAATGTCCATGTTTTCTTTTCCAAACTCATCGACTGCTCCCAAATTTCCAGAAATTTAGTAACCTCCAAGGGATGAATAGGCTGGTAGTTTTTTTGGTTTGTTTTTTTATAAATAAATTCCTATAAAGAAATCTTTTTTCAGCAGCTATAGACCATATACTTTCCCCTACCCCTGCCAACTGCTTTGTTTTTTATACTTGCTGGTTCATTGAAGTACCATGTGGAGGGTGCAAGGTTTCCTCATTTGTAAACTGAGAATACTAATAGCAACAGAATGAAAGCAATGTTATTTGACCTTTACCAATTCATCAGTCTTACAAGCTGGTTTTTCTTTGGTACACCTTTCTAAGTCTTCCTTTTAGTAACCTGGTAGCCAGACAATGTTAGAGTTAGTATAAAGTTGCTAGAGGGTTGTTATTTACTGTTCTTGGGGAAAAAGTTTGATTTTTAGCTTTCAAGTTATTTTGCAAACTGTGGTGTTTTACACTGCCCTTCCATTTATTTCTGGGTGTTAGGAGGAGAAAAATGGTGGAGGAAATAGAACAATACCTGTGCATTGATAATTAGCCCAATTTTTGAAACCATGCCAGGAGGCTGGATAACAAAGCTTTGACTGTACTTGCCTTATCCATCTCATGAGACCATATTGAAGGAGAAAAGCAAAATAATTATTGGATAAATGACCTTAAAAAAGTAAAGTGCAATCTAAATCACAGTAATACAGTTAACATTACTATTAAGGACAAATTCTTATAGTAGTTATGGCTATTTCTCTAGTGAAATCACTATTTACAAAGTATTTTTATTGATATCACTTGTTTTTACATAATTTTCATTTCTAAATATATCCCTCCTCTTCCTTGCCTACTGAGCCATCCCTTATAACAAAGAATAAAATAGAGGGAAAAAAGCTGAGTAAAACCATGTCTAATATAACATACACATTAATCAAGTCTGACAGTATATGCAATGTTCTATATCCATAGTCCCAGAGGGAGGTGAATTTCCTCAACTCTTCTCAGAGGTCATGCTTGACCATTATAATTGTATAACATTAAGTTGTATGACTTTTTAAAAAATTTATTTCAATGTACATCATTGCAGTCACTGTATATGTTTTCCTGGTTCTGCTTATTTTACTTTGCAACATTATATAAAGTTCTTCCTATCTTCATAATTATTATTTTTGTAGCATAATAATTTTCCATTATATTCATGGACTGCTGATGAGCTGATGAGCTGATGAGCATCTACCCACCGTTCTTGTTTTACATAAATGGAACTAACTTCTACCTAAAGCTATTTTTTATATAATGCAAATTTGCCGCGGACTTGGGGATGGGAGGGAGAAAAGAAGGATGCCGTGTGCCCATGGTGGAAGGAAGCTGACACATGGTTCAAGGACTCCTGGAACCTGTGCACAGAGACATGAGAGCAGGAAAAGGGATGCATAGGATGGGGCCGGTTTGGGGGCTGGCTGGAACTGAGAGGAAGAAAACTCAAGGGGACACATACATGGAGGTTGGATATGGTCACAGGGAGGAAGAGGAGAGGAGACACACTAGGGCCAGGAACAGACATGATGATACCCAGATGTAGATGGACAAACACATAGATATGGGAGATTTCAAGCCAAGCCCCCATCCATCTCTCTGAGCTGTTCTTCTGCTTTCACTCAGAGGGCTGTTTTTTGAGGCAGGGAGGGCTTCCACTCTGACAAAACACAGTACTGTACAGTAAAGTTAACATGAGTGTTTTTTTGGAAAGCGTATTTCTTCTAGAATTTGTGTAATAGGGGAAATGTCCTTTGTGTACAGTTCTTTGCTACCACAAATAATGTTGCTGTGAATATCTTGGTGTATATGGTAATTTTTCTTTCTGTCTTTGGCTTCTTTGGGGCATAGGTATGGTGGGATCTATAGGTCAAGGGTAGGGATGTTCAGTCACTTTGTTTTTTAGCTAGGATTTAAAATTTCTTTCCAGAATGGTGGTATTAATTCACAGCCCCACCATGCTGTCGCAATTCAAACTGAGGAAATGAAGATTCGAACTACAGAGCAAATCAATTTATTAGCAAGGCTAGAAGTACCCACTCAATCCTGTCCAAGACCTTCTCAGAGGGTACAAGGATACTATTTGGCAGTTAACAGTACTTTCTGATAGTCAGTAATGAGGAACCAATCAACTTACACAATTTTGAGTAACATGGGCATTCTCTCTTTCTGATTGGCCAAAGTTTTATAAATCTTGTGGTTATTTCAAGAATATCCTGGTACATTCTGTGGTTATTATAAAAACATACCACAAGATGTACGGAACATCTTGTGGTCAGCACCTACTACCCCAATTTCCCAGAATTATATCAACATCTAAATTTCCCCATAATCATATGATTTACAGCAGAGCAAGGCCCAGCTCACAAAATGGAAGACAATCACAAAATGGAAAGAACCAAACAAAATGGAGTTCGTTTTGGATTCAACAGTGTATCAGTGTGCTTTTCTTTACATAATCCTCCAACATTGATTATTTATATCCTTCACCAACTTTGTCAATTTGCTGGATTTTTGAGGCAAACCACAGAGTTGTTTTGATTTACATTTCTCTTATCATTACTGGCTTGGAGCCATCTCTCATATGTTCATAGTTTCTACTCTATTTTTGGAAATTCTCTTGAGAACTGTTTGTTCTTGTCTTGTGGTGACTTATTTATTGGGGAATGGCTCTTGGTCTGATATTTCTGTTGGTTCTTTCTCCATCTGGGATTAAGAACCTTATCACAGATATTTGAAGCAAAGAGTTTTTCCAGTCAATAGTTTTTCTTCTGTTCCTAGTTGTACTAATTTTGTTAGCACAAAAGCTTTTCAATTTCATGTTATCAAGGTTTGGTTAATAACTTAACCATAGCTATGAAAAAGATTTGATCTCATTTTCTTGTAATTTTTGAAAATGATGTGGCCATTTCACATTCAGGTCATATCCATTTTGAGGTAGTTGAATTCTATAGTAGAAGATATGTATCTAACCTAATTTCAGCCACTTGCTTTCCAGTTTTCCTAGTAGTTTGTGTCAGATAAGGCATTCTTGTCCAAGTAATTTTTACTCTTGTGTCTAGTAAACACTGGGTTATTGAGTTTGGTTGTTTCTGTTTCTTCAGTTCTTCCTTGTAGTGTGTATCACTGATCTGGTTTTTAAAAATATTTAATTCTTCTATTTTTCTATTTTTTAAACTAGGTAGTATAGTACATAAAATGTTGGTCCTTGAGCCAATCCTGCCTCAGATATTTGCAGGCTTCATGACTGAGCAAGTCCCTTAAATCTCTCTCAACCTCAGTCTTCTCATTTATAAAAGGGTTTAATAATAACACTTACCTCACAGGGTTGTTGTTAAGGAGCACACGAAATAACATGTAAAGCACTTTGTAAAGTGTTGTAGAAATACTATCATTATTATTATTAATTTATACCAAATAACTTCAATAATTATTGCTTTATAATATAATCTCAGGGCAGGAAGTGCTATTACACCTTGATTATTTGCTGGATTTTCTAAGTAAATCATCATGTTGTCAGCTATTGGGGTGACTTTTTTCTCCTTTGTCAATATTTATAACTCCAATTTATTTATTTGTTTATTTATTTATTGCACGGGGAAGGCAGGGCAATTGGGTTTAAGTGACTTGCCCAAGGTCACACAGCTAGTACGTGTGTCAAGTGTCTGAGGCCGGATTTGAACTCAGGCCCTCCTGACTCCAGGGCTGGTGCTCTACTCACTGTGCCACTTAGCTGCCCCTTTAATTTCTTTCTTATCTTACTGCCATTAGCTTTTCTAGAGTTGTGTTGAATAACAGTGGGGAGAGGGAACATCTTTGTTTTATTCCTGAATTTATTGGAAAAGCTTTTGGTGTTTTTCTGTTGCAAATAATGCTTAGTTTTTGGTTTTAGACACATACTTTTATCATATTAAAAATGGCTCTTCCATACCTATGCTTTATAAGTTTGTTTTTACTTTTTATTTTATTTTAGCATAAATTAATATTGTACTTTTTCAGATCTTTTGATATAATAAGTGTGTTTTTGGATATTTAAAATAATGGTTAAATGTTAATTATTTTACTGATGCCTAGCCATCTCTTGTATACATTTAATTTGGTCATAGTGAATTTTTTTTGCATGTTATTGAAATCTTAGGATTTTCTTAAATATTTGACACAGGTTTATGTTATTCTTTCTTGGCTTTCTTTCCCTTTATTAGCAGGTCATGACCCTACCAATAGAGTTGGTCTATAGCTGCCTCACTTTCTAAGCCAAAGACCTCTAGCAGAACAGCCCCCCTGTTATAGATTTTGAGTAGTATGGAACAAAGAGCAGAGTAGGACAAGTACTTATAAGTTTGGTGACACCATGGAGTTGAGGGAAACATGATTGGTTATATAGCTGAGGTATGGGAAACAATATGATGGGTTGGAAGTTGGGAATGAGGGGCTAGCAACAACCCCTTCCTTCCCTCATATAACTAACTAATGTTCATTGTTTGAGTTCATCTGCAAGGTCAGAGACGGTGGACCAGACATCCTAGAAGAATAGTTTGGTATTGTATAGATACTGGAATGGAGTCCCTGGTGTTTGCTTTTATCCCCCAAAGATTTCCTTGAGGTAAGGATAGAACAATGATTAACAGAACTGGATTTCTAAACTTAACTCATAGGCCAGCTAAACTTTTGGACTAAGTTCAGAGACAAAGAATCATGACTTAGGTTAACTTAAATGATCAATAAAAAAAAGATATAGAATCAATTTAATCTTTTCAGTACTCCCTCTCCCCCTATTTTTTCCCTTATTTAATATTTTATTTTTTCCCGATTACATGTAAAAACAATTTTAACATTCCTTTTTTTCAAATTTTGAGTTCCAAATTCTCCCTCCCCTCTCCTCCCTGCCTCATTGAGAAGGCAAGAAATTTGACATAGGTTATACATTAAATGCTCTAAATGCAAAACACATTTCCACGTAAGTCATTTTGTGAAAGAAAACAGACCAAAAAAAACAACAAAGAAAAATAAGGGAAAGTAAAGAAATCTACATCATCTATATACAGGCTCTACTAGTTCTTTCTTTAGAGATGAACAGCACCTTTCATCATAAGTCCTACAGAATTGTCTTGGATCATTCTATTTCTGAGAATAGCTAAGTTATTTATAGTAGACCCTCACACAATATGGCTGTTACTGTGTATAGTTTTCTCCTGGCTCTGCTCATTTTACTTTGCATCAGTTCGTGTAAGTCTTTCCATGTATTTCTGAGACCATCCTGCTCATTGTTTCTTGAAGCATAACAGTATTCCATCACAATCATATACAACAGCTTGTTCAGCCATTCCCCAATTGATAGATATCCCCTCAATTTCCAATTCTTTGCCACCAATAAAAGAGCGACTAGAAATATTTTTGTGCATGTAAGTAAATGTACCTACCTTTTTTGTTTTTTAATCTCTTTGGGATACAGACCTAGCAGTTGGTATTGCTTGGTCAAAGTGTATGCATGGTTTTATAGCACTTTGGGCATAGTTCCACATTGCTCTCCAGAATGGTTGAGTCAGTATACAACTTCAGCAATAGTACATTAATGTTTTAATTTTCCCATATCCTTTCCAACACTTGTCATTTTCCTTTTATGTCATATTCACCAATCTGACAGCTCAGAGTTGTTTTAATTTGCATTTCTCTCATCGATTGTGATTTAGGGCACTTTTTCATATGACCATAGATAGCTTTGATTACTTTGTCTGAAAACTGCCTGTTCATATGCTTTAACCACTTATCAGTTGAGAAATGGCACTTATTTTTATAAATTTTGACTCAGTTTTCTGTATGTTTGAGAAATGAAGTCTTTATCAGAGAAACTCACTATAAAAAATTTTTTTCACAGTAATGATTACCAACTCTGTATTTCCCTCCATCCTATTTTCTTCCTATTTATCCTACTCTCTTTCTCTTTTTTACCCTGTCCGTTCTCAAAAATGTTTTGCTTCTGACTTTTACCTCCCCCAAACTGCCCTCCCTTCTATCAGCTCCCCACCTCCCTTCTCATATTCTTTTCCCTTCCTACTTTCCTGTATGGTAAGATAGCTCTCTACATGCAACTAAGTGTATATATTATTTCCTCTTTGAGCCAATTCCGATGAGAGTGAGGTTCAGGTGCTTCCCTCCCCGCTTCTCCCATTTCCCCCTCCACTTTAAAATCTCTTTCTGGCCTCTTATGTCAGACAATTTATCCCATTGTACCTCTCCTTTTCCCCTTCTCTCAATGCTTTCTTCCTTCTCATTCCTTAATTTTATTTTCTTTAGATAACTATACCATCATATTCAACTCACTTCTCTGCTTTCTGTCTGTGTATACTCCTAACTGCCCTAATAATGAGAAAGTCTTTAGGAGTTATAAATATTCCCCATGTAGGAATATAAACAATTTAACCTTATTGAGTCTTTTATGATTTCTCTTTCCTGTTTACCTTTTTATGCTTCTTTTGCATCTTGTATTTGAAAGTCAAATTTTCTATTCAGCTCTGGTCTTTTCATCAGGAATGCTTGAAAGTCCTCAGTTTCATTGAATATCTATTTTTCCCTGTGAACGACTATACTCAGTTATGCTGGGTAGGTGATTCTCGGTTGTAATCCTGGCTCTTTTGCCCTCCAGAATATTATATTCTAAGGCCTTCAATACTTTAATTGTAGAAGCTGCTAAATCTTGTGTTATCCTGACTGTGGCTCCGTGATATTTGAATTGTTTCTTTTTGGCTGCTTGCAGTATTTTCTCCTTGATCTGGGAGTCCTGGAATTTGGCTGTAATATTCCTGGGAGTTTTCATTTTGGGATCTCTTTCAGGAGGCTATTGGTGGATTCTTTCAATTTCTGTTTTGCCCTCTGGTTCTAGACTATCAGGGTAGTTTTCCTTGATAATTTTTTGAAAGATGATGTGTAGGCCCTTTTTTATTATGACTTTTAGGTAGTCCAATAATTCTTAAATTATCTCTCCTGGCTCTATTTTCCAGGTTAGTTTTTCCTGTGAAATATTTCACATTTTCTTCTGTTTTTTCATTCTTTTGATTTTCTTGGTATTAATAATGTTATTAGCTTCCACTTGACCAATTCTAACTTTTAAGGAATTATTTTCTTCAGTGAGCTTTTGTATCTCCTTTTCCATTTGGCCAGTAGTACTTTTTGAGGAGTTCTCTTCAGTGAATTTTTGTATCATCTTTTCCCATTTGGCCAATTCTGCTTTTCAAGGCATTCTTCTCTTCATTGACTTTTGTGCCTCTTTTTTTTTTTTACCATTTGGACTATTCTGTTTTTTAAGATATTATTTTCTTTAGTATTTTTTGTGCCTCCTTTACCAAGCTGTTGACTCTTTTTTTTAATGATTTTCTCGCATCACTTTCATTTCTCTTCCCAATTTTTCCTGTACCTCTCTTGATTTTTAAAATTCTTTTTGAATTCTGCCATGGCTTGAGACAATTCATGTTTTTCTTGGAGGTTTTGGAGGCAGGAATTTCAATTTTGTTATCTTCTTTTGAGCATGTATTTTGTTCTTCCTTGTCACCGTAGTAACTTTCTATGGTCAGAATTTTTTCTGTTTGTTCATTTTCCAGCCTATTGCTTGACTTTTAACTCTGTGCTAAAGTGGGGCTTTGCTTCCCAAGTGGAGAGGGTGCTGTCCCAAGCTTCAGGTTTTTTGTGCAGCTGTATTCAGAGGTAATTCTAGGGATCTGTAAGTTTTTAGATCTTCCAAGGTGGTATGATTTAGGGAGAGGTGTGTTTATTACTCTCCTGTACTGTGCACTGGTTTGTGAACAATTGATCACAAGCACTCCTTTCAACCTTCGAACTGTGACCAGGGTCTCTGTTCCCCTGTGCTGCAAACTCTGCTAGCTGGTGCTCCTTCTTGCACTGGGACTAAGACCCAGGACTGTTACCCAGATCCAAGTATATTCAATGCAACAGAGTCCTGACCCTGGTGCCAGCAAAGGGAACCCTGTAAATCTCCTTCTGATCTACTGTCCAATTCCCTTACCATCTGTGGGCTGAGAGGTCTGGAAACCTTCACTGCTGCCACTGATTCAGTCACCCTGAGGCCTGCTCCTGGTTTACTGGGGCCCGATATGCACTGGCCTGGACTCCTCTCTCACCCTGGTACAACAGACCTTTCCTGATGACCTTCTAAGTTGTCTTGTGCTGGAAAATTGGTTCACTCCATCTTTTTCGTTGGTTCTGCCATTCTAGAGTTTGTTTAGAGTCATCCTTTAAAGGTATTTACATTTTCAGAGATACTTTTTATCTGAGGTCTGCTTTAACTATTTCCTAGAATCTTCATTTTTTAAAATTGTTATTTTCTTTTACATTAAATGTATAAATATTTGCTTTTTGAATGATTATTGATTATTCAAGATGACAGTATTAAGTTTCCTTTTAAAATGCTCTAAATCGGGGGCAGCTAGGTGGCGCAGTGAGTAGAGCACCAGCCCTGGAGTCAGGAGGACCTGAGTTCAAATCTGGCCTCAGACACTTGACACATGTACTAGCTGTGTGACCTTGGGCAAGTCACTTAACCCCAATTGCCCTGCCAAAAAGCAAAAAAAATAAAATAAAATAAAATAAAATGCTCTAAATCACTATTGATTAGAGAAACGCAAATCAAAACAACTTGAGGTACCACATGACACCTATCAGATTGGCTAACATGACAAAACAGGAAAATGATAAATGTTGGAGAAGATATGGGAAAATTGGAACACTAACGCATTGTTGGTGGAGTTCTGAACTGATCTGACCATTCTGGAGAGCAATTTGGAGCTATGCCCAAAGGGCTATAAAACTGTGCCATACTCTTTAACCCAGCAATACCACTTCTAGGGCTGTATCCCAAAGAGACCATAAAAAAGGGGAAAGGACCCACATGTAAAAAATATTTATGGCAGCTCCTTTTTGTGGTGGCCAAGAATTGGAAATTGAGGGGACGCCCATCAATTGACGAATGACTGAAAAAAGTTGTGGTATATAAATGTAATTTGTGCTATAAGAAATGATGAGCAGGCAGATTTCAGAAAAACCTGGAAAGACTTACATGAACTGCTGCTGAATAAAATGAGCAGAACCAGGAGAACATTGTATCAGTAACAGCAACATTGCGCAATGACTAACTGATAGACTTAGCTCTTCTCAGCAATGCAAGGATTTAAGAACTCCAAAAGACTCATGATGGAAAATGCCATCCACATTCTTGTGGTTTCTCCCCTTGGTTCTAATTCTTCTTTACAACATAACTAATGTGGAAATATATTTAATATGAATGTATTTGTAGAGCCTATGTGAGATTACACACCATCTTGGGGAGGATGGAGGAGAAAATTTAGAACTCAAAATCTTATGGAAGTGAATGCTGAAAACTAAAAATAAATAAATTAGAAAAAATTTTAAAAGTTTCCTTTTAGATGTGTATAATTTGCTTGTGTTACTTTTACCTGAGTTAACTTGAATATATCTCATTCTCCTTTAGTCCCCTCTCTGTTAAAAACAAACCGATAAAAAGCAGACTTGTGGATTGGGTTCAAATTTTGTTCCAAATTATGGTTTATTTTGCTTCACTTAATATTTTTATCATGAAGGACAGTTCAAGGTATCTTGCAGCATAATGGATTGGGGTTTTTTGGTCATCACCGTTAAACATCTATTGATATGTTCAGCATTCTGTGTGTATTTCTGTGGTTGTGCGTGCTAAGTTGAGGAGGTTCTTTGGTACCTGCCTGTGTACTCTATATAGATTGCCCATTATTATACATAAAGGACATATTTAGTATTTCTGCTTTTTTGCATTTAGTTGTAATGTCTCTGATACTTAGCATATAATCTATTTTTGAATAGGTATCTTGAATATGGATGCAAAAATCCTAAATAAAGTACTAGCTAGGAGACTACAACAATATGTCACAAAGATTATACATTGTGATTAAGTGTGATTTATACCTGGAATGCAGGAAAGCCATTAACATAATTGATTATATCAATAAAAATCATGTGATTATGTCAATAGATGCAGAAAAAGCTTTTGACAAAATACAACACTCATTCCTATTAAAAACACTTGAAAGCATAGGTACAAATGGATTTTTCCTTCAAATGATAAGAAACATCTACTTAAAACCATTAGCAAGCATTATTTGTAATGGGTATAAACTAGAAGCCTTCCCAGTAAGATAAGGAGTGAAACAAGGACGCCCATTATCACCAGTGTTATTCAGTATTGTATTAGAAATACTAACAATAGCATTAAGAGAAAAGAAATTGAAGTAATCAGAATGGGCAATAAGATAATAAAACTATGTCTTTTGCAGATGATATGTTGATAAACTTGGAAAATCCTAGAGATTCAACTAAAAAGCTAGTTAAAACAATTAATAATTTTAGCAAAATAGCAAGATGTAAAATAAACCTATACAAATCATCAGCCATTCTATATATCACTAACAAAACCCTGCATTAAGTGAATAAGAGATATCTATTTAAAATAACCATAGACAGCAATAAAATACTGTAGCAACAATTCGGCTAGCAGCTGCTGGGGGGATGAAAGACCAACACAAGCCCAACAACAAGAATGCTGCCAGCTCAGGTTCTTTTGATCTGCTTTATTAAGGAAAGCAATGTTAAGGGGTTAACAATCTTACTTTAATCCAACATATGCATAGAAACTCACCTAATTCAGGAGGAAAAGCCAGCAACCTGAACTTCAGGACAAGTACAAACAAATTACAAACATATACAATATAAACAGACCAAGTCACAATTCATAGTTACCAGGGAAGCATCTGTTTCAACAATCTGGCTAGCAGATTCTGTGGGGGTATAAGATCCACCTACAACAGCACCCAGAAAGCTGCCAACACGCTGCAAAAGCACAAGTTCTTTTGATCTGCTTTAGTAAGGAAAGCAACGTTTAAGGGGTTGACAAGCTTATTTTAATTCAGCATACAAATGTCACTCACTTAGTTCAGGGGAAAAAGCCAGCACCCTGAACTTCAGAACAAAATACAAAGTACAAACATGGACAGACAGACCTTGCCTGATTCGAATCCCAACACATAGTTACCAGAGTTTAACAAAGTCTCAACATCCAGGTTTACGAGCTGGAGGGCTTCTTAGCTACAGCTGCCCGGGAGTCTCCAAACATCACCAAGAGTGAGAGCCCTGCGCAAATGGCTCTGTCTTCTCTTCTTATAGGGCTTTGGACATCATCAAACGACATCTGAATGACCAGAACTTAGGCTATTATTGGCCTCCACCCCGCGTGCCCCAGGTCCAACAGCATGGGACCAGCCTCTTCCCCGATGGAAGCCGGGCTCGTGGGGTGAGATCTGAGAGTGCAGACCATCACCCACCCTTCGCCCCGTTCTGTGTATTTCCTAGCTAAGCCTAGGGGCTACTTCAGCCCTGGCTGGAGGGAAGTGGCTCACTCAGAGGGGGCATGCCGGAGAATTGAGAACGCTTTGCAGAGTCACTCTCCTCTGGGGTGAAATCCCCCTGGGAAGAACAAGACAGAAAGCAGGCTGGACACAAGAACTTTACTTTTTGGGTGACGTGAGTTTTCAAAAGCACCCCACCCCACCCCCATCTGAGGTACAACAGCCACTGTGAGCTGAATCGTGCAATTGGCCCCTCCCCTGTGGGGCAGAGAGAGGGTTGAGTCCCTAAGACCCAGGTCAGTGCCCCTCTCTGTCCAGAGGGAGGGTGGGGACATGGGAGGGGGTGTAGCACATTGATACTTTCTGCAAGATGGGGCCAGAGCTGCACTCTGGCTGGTTCCCAAATACAGGAGAGGAAAGAACCACCATCCATGTCTAAAGGTCCAGGGGGAGGCAAGCTGGGCCCGCCTTTGGAGGTTGCTGCTTCCCTCCATCTCCTAGAGGGCCTAGGGGTGGGAGGGAGGGGATAAGGGGCGTTGAGCAGGGGGAGCATCCATTCTGTGTAGCCAAGAGTCCTCATAGAAGACAAATAAACGTCAAATGACTGTTAAAAAAAAAACAGAAATTAGGCTATTATTGGCTCTTGAGTTAACACCACCCCTTGGTACCCTGGGAGCTTCACACCCACATAGGCTTAGCACCTAATAGGGGTTTGGGCCTGGGGCTTAGCACCTAGTAAGACTCAAGCAGGCATGGCTCTGGAGTTAGCACCTCCCCTTAGTTAGCCCCACCTTGGGCTCCACCTTAGTTACCAATCCACACCCACATAGGTCTTACACCTAATAGGGGTTTGGGCCTGGGGCTTAGCATCTAGTAAGACTCAATAAAATACACTGAATTACTCAAAGGAAACAAAAGCCAAACTCTTCAAGGGCACTTGGTCGAACTAAGTGTTAAGAGCCCATTTTGCTTACCAACACAGCATCAACATCTGGGTTGATGAGCCAGAAGGCTCTTAGAGCAGCTGCCCAGAGTCTCCACATCTACAACCCTCCAGGAGTGAGAGCCTCAAGCAAAAAGCTCTGTCTTCTCTTTTTATACAGTCTTTAGATGTCATCAAACATCATCTGAGGGACCAGAACCTAGGTGTCTACTGTTGACTCTAGTCTTAGCAACTCCCCTTAGGGCCCTGGGGGCTTCCTACCTCTCTCAAACTAGGGAACTAGTTTGCTAACCAGCCTGGGGGTGAGTAAGACTCAAAGACACTTAATTAATTTAGCATTTTAAAACAGTGAAAAAAAGTCCCATCTTAATTACCAATACAAATAAATACCTGGGAGTATGCCTGCTAACACAAACATGAACATAACATAATTATAAAATACTTTTTTTGAAGGTTAAGAATCCATTTGTTTATTTTAAATAACATTTCTATTTTCCTAATTACATGTAAAAACAGTTTTTTGAACTTTTTTATAAAACTATTTTTATACATATAAAGTTATTTAAATAATTGGAGAAATATTAATTGTTCATGGATAGGCAGAGCCAATATAATAAAAATGATAATTCTACCTTATCTACTTATTGCATGCCATCTCATCCCAATTAAATTACAAAAAAAAATAGAGCTTGAAAAAGAAATAAAATCCATTTGGAAGAACAAAAGTCAAGAATATTGAAGGAATTGATGGGAAAAAAGCATAAAGGAAGAAGGGTTAGGAGGGTCAGATCTTGAACTCTATTATAAGGCAGTAATTACCAAATCTATCTAGTACTGGCCAAGGAATAGAAAAGTAGATCAATGGAACAAAGTAGACATACAATGTACAGTAGTTAATGATTATAGTAACCTTGTGTTTGATAAATGTAAAAGATTTGAGCTTTTGGGGCAAGAATTCACTAGCTGGTAAAAAGTGTTGGGAAAACTGGAAAGCAGTCTGGTAGAAATTTGGTATAGATTAATATTTTATACCGCATGACCTAGATATAAAGGGAAATGTCATAAGTAAATTAGAAGAACATGGAATATGTTACCTATTAGACTTATGGATGGAAGAATTTATTAATAAACAAGAGATGGAGAACATTGTGAGATATAAGATGGATAATTTTGGTTACATTAAATTAAAAAGGTTTTGTTCAAATAAAGCTGGTACAGCCAAAATTAGACAAAAGCAGAAAACAGAGACAACAATTTTATTAGACAGTTTCTCAGATAATGGTTTCATATCTCAAATATGTAGAGAACTTTGTCAGATTTGTAAGAGTGTGACTCATTCTCCAATTGATAAATAGGTAAAGATATGAACAGGCAGTTTTTGAATGAAGAAATCAAAGCTATGTATAGTCATATTAAAAAATGCTCTAAATTATTATTGATTAGAGAAATGCAAATTAAAACAACTTTGAGATATAATCTCATACCTATCAGATTAGCTAAAATGATAGAAGGGGAAAATGACAAATGTTGCAGTGCATATGGAAAAATTGGGACACTAATACACAGTTGGTGGAACTGTGAACTGATCTAACCACTTTTGAGCAATCTGGAATTATGCCCAAAGAGTTATAAAACTTTGTGTACCCTTTGACCCAGCAATACCACTATTAGATCTGGTTTCCCAAGGTGATCAGGGAAAAAGGAAAAGAACCTGTATGTTCTAAAATATTTATAACAGCTCTTTTTGTGTTGGCAAAGAACTGGAAATTGAGGGGATTACCATTAGTTGGGGAGTGGCTACCCTGAGTTGTAGTGTATGATTGTGATGGAATACTACTGTGCTGTAAGAAATGTTAAGCAGGTTAACTTTAGAATAACATGAAAAGACGCATGAAATAATGAGGGGCGCATTGAGCAGAACCAAGAGAACGTTGTATATTACATAGTAACAACAATATTGTTGAAGAATAACTGTGAACGACTAAGTTATTCTGATTGTTATAAATGCTCAAACTACCAAAGGCCTATGAAGGGAGATGATATCCACCTCCAGAGAAAGTAGTATGCATAGTATAGTTTTACATGTGTACCTATACATACATACACACACACACACACACACTCTTATATACCCCCCTTCTCTCTCTTCTGTGTGTGGGTATACATACATGCATACATATATACACATATGAGACAAATGGCGGCCTTCTTGACCGTAGGGTGGGGAGGGAGGGAGGGAGAATGTTCAGAACTTAACATGTAACAAAAAAATTTAAAAACAAAAGAAAAGGTATCTTGTAGTACACAGAATATGTGTATTTCTTTTTTTTTTTTGAGGGGGGAAGGCAGGACATTTGGGAAATGTGTGTATTTCTTAATGTTCCTATTCAGGAGATGCCATAAGTCTTTCAGCTCTAAAGTTCTCCAACAGTTCGTTCAGTTCTATATTTTCCTCTTTGATTATCTTTTTGTTAGATGTGCTAATCTCTGAGAGAGGAACATTAAAATCTATAGTTATCGTTACTCTATCTTTTTGTATTAAGGTGTCTTGTTTATTCTTTTTTTAATTTATTTATTTAATTTATTTAATATATTTAGTTTTCAGCATTGATTTTGACAAGAGTTTGAATTGTGAATTTTCTCCCCATTTCTACCCTCCTGCCCACTCCAAGATGGCGTATATTCTGGTTGCCCCGTTCCCCAGTCAGCCCTCCCTTCTGTCACCCCACTCCCCTCCCATCCCCCTTTCCCTTCCTTTCTTGTAGGGCAAGATAAATTTCTACGCCCCATTGCCTGTGTATCTTATTTCCTAGTTGCATGCAAAAACTTTTTTTTTTGTTTTTGAACATCTGTTTTTAAAACTTTGAGCTCCAAATTCTCTCCCCTCTTCCCTTCCCACCCACCCTCTCTAAGAAGGCATATCTTGTTTATTCTTGATATTTGTTCATTATCTGTCATTCCTGTAAGCATAATGCAGTTTCCCTTCTTATCTCATTTGATATTATGAATTTTTATTTTTGCTTTGATAGCACTCTAGATTTTTTGCATTAGTTGATGTCACTTATTTTCATCCTGTATGTGTTTTTTTTAAATGTGTATCTTACATATAATGGTTTTTTGGGGTTTTGTTTCCTTATCTCTTTTGCCACTGATTCAACCCCTTTTTAAAGTCATGATCATAAGGAAAGAAAATCTAACAAAAGATTCTCAGTTTTTAGATTTTGCAAGGGCAGATTACCAGTGAGTCAGTGTCCTGAGTTGCTTAAAGACACCTCATTCCCCTTTACTCTTCTCTCTGCTAAAAATCAATAAAAAGTAAATTTGTAAGACTAGATTTAAATTTTACTCTAAATTATATTTTATATTCTTTCCCTTAACATTTTTATCATGAAGGACAATTCAAGGTATCTTGTAGCATAGTGGATTTTTTTTGGTCATTACCATTGAACATCTATTAATATGTTCAGGGCTTTGTATATGTTTGTGTTTATGCATGCTAAGTTGAGGAAATAGACCTGATTCCTCGGTGCCTGCCTTTTAAGGGGCTCACGGCTCAGCTGAGGAGCCAGGACACATGCATAAAAAAAAATGACAAGTTAAGGTAATGATAGCAGCTACTTAAATCACCCTTTTGGATTTGCATGACATTTTTAAACATGATCTTGTTTGATCTTCATTTACCTCGTAGTGAGTACCGGTACACAGGACAGAACTGAAATGGACTTTGGAGGAGGAAGAACTGGGAAAGGCTTTGGGGAGGAGCTTAACTTGGGCCTGGAAGGATAGACAGTACTATTCCAGGCACACGGAGGGAGGAAAGCTGGAAAGAGGTGGGAAAACAAAGATGACTAAAGAGAACATTTTTATGGACTGAAGTTGAGGGAAATTAGAGTGGGGTCAGATGGTGGAATGCCTTGGATAGAAGATTAACAATTTTGGACTTTTGTTGACAGGCAATGTAAAAACATGGAAGGTTTATCCTGAGGGTGGGAAAAGGTGTTGTGTGATCTTACATTATATACAAATAATTTCTAGATCTGTGTTTCTAGCCTTGACTTCTTATCTAGTTCTTTCTCCAATTCTCTACTTGAATGGAACATCTCCAACGCTTAGGAACTGCATCAGAGCAATTTGCCCTTCCACTGGCTAAGGCCCAGCTCTGGCCGCTTGCTGAAGAAATTACTTAGTAGACACATTACTTTACTTTTCTTGGTCAAGTTAAGGAGGTTATACTGGATGATCACTGACATACTGTGAATAAAGCATCATTGCTCTTTCCAGCACCACAATTCTCAAGGTTTGTAACCTTAGAGTTAGGTTTGATTCCTCGCTCTCTTTTGTCCTTCATTATATCCTGTGATTATAACACTGTGGGAAAAAGAATGCTTTTTGTAGTCAGGGGTCATGGATTCTAATACCTGCTCTGCTACATACTAGCTGTGATCTTGAATGAGTCCCTTTAACCTCTCAGGGCCTCAGTTTCCTCAACTGTAAAGTTAGGGTAACATCCTCTCAACTACTCCGAGATAAAATGAGATTATGCATATTAAGTGCTTTGTAAACACTAGTGCAAAATACAAATGTGATGTTCTATTTCTGGGATCACTGTTTTCTGGGATCAATAAACATTTATTAGGGGCCTGTTATGAGCAGGGCACCATGTTAGAGGATACAGAGACAAAAGGGAAATGAGTCCTTTCAGGAAGCTTGTGTTCTACTTGAGTTGTTGCTCATCCTTTGTTCTCAGAGAGGACCAATGACATCACTTGGGAAATATGAGGTAGCTTGAAGAGAGAGAAAGGTATTCCTTAGGAGGGAGAACCTAATCCTTGAAGAAGGCTAAGCATCCTGAGAGGCTGAGCCGAGGAGGAAGTGCATTCCAGGCATGAGGGACAGACTGTTCTAAGGAACGAACAGCTAGTGGGCCAGTTTGGCTGGAACATAAAGTACTTAAAGGCAGTAATGTGAAATAGGAAAGGTAGGTTAGAGCCAGATTGTGGTGGGTCTTAAACGAGGCTATATTTTATCCTAGAGACTTTTAAGAAGTCCCTGAAGGTTTTTTGAGCCAGGAACTGGGATAGTTTGACCTATGCCTTAGAAATATTATTTTGGCAGCAGTGTGGAGGGCAGATTGGAGAGAGGGAAGAATGAAAACAGGAAAACTAATTGAGACTAGTATAACAGTCTGGAGGTAAAGGTTTGGGGGGCCTGAGCTAAGGTAATGACTGTTAAGAGAGATAGATATAGGAGATGGAGGTATGAATGACAAGACTTGATTAATATGGGGAAGAGACCAGTAGAGGAGAGGGCTAGTGATGACTGACTATGGGTGTGACTCAAAGGATGGTAATAGAAATGGGGAAGATTAGAAGAGAGATGGTTTAGGGAAGAAGTGAATTCAGTTTTGGACATGTCAGGTTTTGAGGTGTTAACATGCCATCTAGGTAAAAGGTTCAGCAGGTATTTGGAAATTTAAAACTGAAGATTAGGGCTGGAAATGGGAGACATCTGCGTAGAGATGATAATATGGGCCTATGAGGAAAACATCAGGTTACCTAGGGGGAGAGATGAGAGAGAGCAGAAGGCCCAGGAAAGAGCCTGGAAGTTTACACATTGGGAGGGAGATAGAGGATGATCAAGAGAAGTAGATTGAGAAGGAGAAACAGGAGAGAATAGTGTTGAAGGAAGCCTAGGGAAGACAGTTTTGAGGAACAGGAGCTGGTCAACATATGGTCAGAGGAGGCAGCCTGGCTGGAATTTAGCAGTTAAGAGATGATCGGTAACTATGGAGGTTAATCTTTTATGCTATAACATCTCACACCTCTGCTTTATCATTTTTGTCCCACAATTTTTTATCTTTATACTATCTACATTTTTGCTTTATATCATCTTCTAAAAACTATTATTTTTAATTTTAAAGGTAATAATCACATCAAAGTTAAATGAATTTGCATTGTTAGGAATAAAATTATCCACAATACCTTTAATACTTTATTATTTTATCTGTACCCCCTTTTCCTAGACATTTTGAAGTTCTACCTTTGGCTTTTTTGTTTTTTAAAAAGTATAGTTATAGTCCATGTTTATATATATTATAAAGATGTACAAAATATAATTTGCCCAAATATGTTTCTTTCTAATATTAGACTTCCTATTATCTTGGCACATATTTGGAAGTTTTCCTGTCCATTCTGATTCTATGGAATTTAAATCTGTGTTATGTGGGTGTTTTTTTTCTTTGAACATCTGTTTACCCAACTCTGTCAAATTAGTTAACTATGATAATTTCTTTTAGTCTTTAGGTAATTCTTTACAAAAAAAATCAATCTTTTTATTCCCAATGTGCTTAATTTAGAGTGTTCAGTTTTGTTCCTTCAGAAGTTGGGTTTTTTTTTCATTGCAAATTATTTGTAAGGTAAATTTGCTGATAAGGAAAACATTGAGACTTTTTTTTTAAAAGGGGAGAATAAAACTTTAGAGCTCAAGTGGCCCCTTATACCTGAAGAAACTGGGTTGACAGATTACTTAATGGGTACATGGGTGAGATTGCTTAAATCATTGGTGATTATTGCTGTATGCTTCCATTATTTGTACACAGACTTCAGCTATTGTTCTACAGGGTTTGTGTGCATCATGGTTATATTATGGAAGTATTACTTACAAACTATATTAATACTAATAAATAGTGGGGTTAATTAAGCAGTGAAGTATAATTGTATTTGACTCAAGTACTGCATTCACATTGATTATTGTCAAAAGTAGAAATACTATGATGTGTCTGTTTATGCATTGGCGAACGGGAAACTGAAAGCTAAAAGTTCAGGAAATGTATTCAGCTGTGCGGAGAAATAAATTTATGCACCTCTCGCTCTCGCTCTCGCTCTCTCTCTCTCTCTCGCTCTCCACACACACAGAGACACACAGATATCTGTATATGTGTATATTTATAGCTATATCTATAGATGTATACACACATACATATACACATACTTTATATGATAGCAAATCCTGCAATCTATAAACATTGAAGACTTCAAACTTTGTATGCAGTCAGGAAATTAAAAGGTTAAGGATTCTTATAGTTACATTTATTTTTCAGATGCTTAAATATGATACCTTAATAGATTCAGTATGTGTAATGTAGGCCAGGAAAATTGAGCAATAGTTTAAAAAAAATACTGCATACTACTGTATGTACTCAGATATGCCCTGCTTTCAAGAAATAAAACAGCTGGCATCTAAGCTAAGTTGCCCAAAGATTTTATCTTATTTTCAAAGAATCATTAAATTGAAATTATATAGGCCAACCTCCTACCCACGGTAAGAATTCCTTCTATAGTATCTGTGACTGGTGATCATTCAGTCTCTTCTTGGATATTTCCAGTGATGGTGAGCTCACTCCTTAAAAGGCAGCCCATTCCATTGGTGGGCAGCTGTAATAGTTAGAGTTCTTCCTTATATGGAGCTAAAAATCTGCTTCTTTATAACATCCACCCTTTGATTGTAAGTATTCTTAATGGTTGAGGTTGTGAAAGAGTTGTAGGGAAGTAGAGAAAAATTAAATGTTTCCCCCTGGTTTTCTCAAGGTGCTAATGGCATTTTAAGTTAGTATCTGGTAAAGTGTGGACATAAGTGCTAATTTTTCTAGTTTTTAAACCTTTTTTTTGTTTTAGTAAATGTGATACTATACAGGCCTAGCTAGGCATTTGGGTTCCAACTCTTTATGCTTAGTTATTTTAACAATTTATAATTGATATAGGTTTAAAATCCTTATTTAAATGTTTTGTAATCATTTTAAGTTTGTATCAAATGAGATACTGTGTAAAGAGCTTTGCAAATCCTAAAGCACTATATAAATGCCATCTACATAAAATACTTGAAATTGAGTACTTAACAGGATTATTGCACATAAGGCATATTAAGCCCTATGGAGCCTTCAAGGGCTAGAGATAGCAACTAGACATGTGACTTCATTTATATAAGCAACTCTTGGGTAGGAAAACTCCCCTTACTAAGGAAGGTAGCACTTCTTCAGCAACTTTAAGTCTCACAGAATTACTTATAATAGTAGTGTAATATTCCTGCATATGGAGCAGCAAAACTTGAGTGCTGCCAGAACCAGATTAAAATGTTAATTGGGAAATGTTTAACAATAAATAAAAATGTAATTAAATATCATGTTAACTTGTCATATTCTAAGTTAATATGCAGCCTGCTAAGATCCATTTCTATTTGAGTTTGACGCTACGGGCCTGTAGCACCAAGAGGTAAACCTTAAAGTGTATATCTTTCTTTTCCATGGGAAAATGACTTGTAAGAATGTTTTCTTTAATGGTGGCCAGATGCAACTAACTACCATCAACAGAGCTCTTCATCTGTCTTTCCAATTTGATAGCAGTAATGAGGACCCAGACTTGGAAGATGGAGTAGTAGCATTGTAAAGTCTATTAAATTGTCTGTAGGGTAAGAAAATGGAGGACACACAAAGGCTTTGAGCTGTAACTTTTACAGTTACACATCCCCTATGAAAGTGTCTGAACTACTAATCCATGATGATTAAGTATATTCAATATAGGGAACTTTAAGTGTGGAAATTGCCTCCCAATATGCTCCCACAACTCCTGTAAGTTTTAGAGAATTGCCTAAAGCTAAGTGCCTTAGTCATGGTCATACAGCTAGTATGTATGTGTCAGAGGCAGGACTTGAAACCAGGTCTCCCTGACTCCAAGGCTAACTCTCTGCTATGCTAGAAGTTAACTGAATATGTTTAACTATGTGTGAATACTTGAAAATATTCAGTAATTTCCAGGCAATGTGAGATAGTAAAATGCTGGACTTGGAATCACAAAGATTTGGGTTCAGATCCTACCAATGACAATAGCTATTTAACCATAACCTAGTCATTAAATAGTATAACTCTCTCCAACTTTTGAGAGCTGCCTTAGTGGAGTGAATTTCCATACTGGGAATTCCCTGCACTATAGAAATCATAGATCTTACATGAGTGGATTTACTGTTTGCTCAACCCACTTTCCTGCTTTGCAGAAATGTTCACAATTTGAAATTAATATGCCTATTGACAACTTAAAAGGACTTCAAAAATATTAGCTTAAGGAAATTGTTCCTCTTTGAAGTAAATTACCTGAAATGAAATTGAGGAGGATACTGGAGGGGGTATTATAACATCTTCCTCCTTGGTGGTACTTCTTATCTGTTCTTCCTATGCTGTCCCATTTTTCAAAGCACACAGTGCACTTCGCAGTATACAAATAGAAGACAAGATCTTTGTTTTTGTGAACTTACATCCTAAATCTTACATCCAGTCCTTAGTACAGTGCCTGGAACATAATAGGCACTTAACAAATGTTTACTGATTGACTGAAAAGACTAAGTCAATACACCAGTGACAGTCTAATGTGTTGTAGATTATTGTTCTGGTAGTGAGCAGGATCAGAGATGGGAGTAAAGGAACACCAAAATAAGCTGTTGCTGTTAATAAAAGTGTGAAGTGTCCACAGAAATAACGAAGGAGTCTGAATGCAGATCAAAGCATACTATTTGCCTCCCTCTCTCTTTTTTTGATTTTGTTTGGTTTTGTTTCTTCTTTCTCGTTCATCCCATTGGTTCTAATTCTTCTTGAAAACATGACTAATGTGAAAATATGTTTAATATGAATGTATATGTAGAGTTTATATCAGATTGCAGGCCGTCTTGGGGAAAGGGGAGGGGAGGGAGGTGGAGAAAATATAAAACTCAAAAGCTTGTGGAACTGAATGTTGAAAACTAAAAATAAATTAATTAATTTTTAAAAAATGTGAAGCAATGGAAGCGTTTATTGGGACAATGGCTATAACTCTTTCCCTTATTTTTTATTGATCTCTTTTGTTTTTTATGTCATTTATTTCCAAGTATATCCTCCCCAAATCCAGCAAGACATCCTTCCTAACCAGGATTTAAAAAGAAAATAAAAAAACCAGTTCAACAAAATCAATCAATGCATTAGCTGTGCCTTACAGTGTATATAGTCTTACACACCCAGGGAATTCCAATGAAAGGTGCGTCAGTGCATTCTTCCAACTTTTACCTGTGGCGAAGCTAGGTCATTGTAACAGACTGCGTTGTTTCACGTTCTGGTTACTGTTACTCTTTCCAGTTATATTGTCATTGTCTGTATTGTTTTTCTGGTTCTACTTACTTCACTTTGCATCAGTTCACATAAATTATAGTATCATCGATTTAGAGCTAGAAGGAACCTTAGAAAATACATAGTCCAGCCTCCTTGCTTTATCCATGTGGAAACTGAGGTCCAGAGAGGCGAAATAATTTGTCCAATATCACATAGGTAGTGAGTGGAAGAACTGGAATTGGAACCTAGATCCTCCTGACTCCAAGTCAGCATTCTTTCCATTGTACTATTGTATATGATCTTTCTATGGTTATATGGATATTTCATATTCCTCATTTCTTGTGGCGTGGTAATAATCCATTACATTTATGTAGTGAAATTTATTTAATCATTTCCAAATTGATCAGCATCTACTTGTTTCCAGGTATTTTCTATCAATCAGTAAACATTTATTAAGCTCCTACCATGTGATAAGCTAGGGACAGCTAGGTAGCACAGTAGAGAGAGTGCAGGCCCTATAGTTAGGAAGATCTGAATTCAAATCAAGCCTCAGACACTTGCTGTGTGACTCTGGGCAAGTCACTTAACCCTGTTTGCCTCAGTTTCCTCACCTGTAAGATGAGCTGGAGAAGGAAATGGCAAACTACTCCAGTATCTTTGCCATGAAAACATCAAATAGGGTCATGAAGAATGGGACACGATTAATTGACTCAACAACAACAAATGTGATGAGCACTAGGGAATACAAAAACTAAAATGAAACGACCTCTCAAGGAGCTTGCATTCTATTGAATATGCATAAGTAAGTGATCAATGAAATTACTAGTGGGCGAGCCATAGTAATGAGCATTTGTAGTTAGAAGTGTGTAGGAGAAGGAAGAGAGACCAGAGTCCAGGGGTGGGGAACCTCTGGCCTCGAGGCCACCTGTGGCCTTCTAGGTCCTTGGCCTTCTAGGCCTTTGAAGCCTTTTGCTTCAGTCGAAATTTTATAAAACACATCCTTTTATTAAGGGGATTTGTTCTGTGAAGTTTGGATTCAGTCAGAGGGCTGCCTTTGAGGACATAGAGGATCAGACTATAGTATACAAAGACAGAGCTGTCGGAGAAGTAAAAGGACAAGCAGAAAAAATAAAATTTAGAAAGCAACTATCAGGCAGCCAGCGTAGAGACACAGAAATGGAATGCCATGTAACATTAAGATGGACACTGGCTCTCTTTGCCCTCACCCCCGATTGCCCATATTATTTGTTACCCTTTTCTCTTTGGTGTTTTGCTTATTAATTCCTTTTTCCTGCTTTGGTCTTGTTATTTAATTTTTCCCTCAGTTAATCAAGTGGACTCCCCCTTCCTCTCCTCTTCAAATAGTCCTATTCATTAGTTTTTAAAATTTTAATTTTTGTGCCTCTTTCCAGAGAGAATTTTTCTTCATTATTCATCTTTTCTGTCTACTTGACACCTTCATTCTCTGGTTCACGGTCCCAATAATCATCTAGTCCCTGTCTATTCTCTGTGTTCCTCATGAAATCCTATCTCTGAGGTATACATTCTGGGTTCTTTCCTAGTCGGTTTCTGCCAGTGATTTGTAGAGCTTGCTATATGGATTTCCCTTTTCCATTATATTTCACTCTTTCCCTGTAGGTGTCGGAGATGACAATGCTCCATGGTAAGGACCCCTGCCCCCACTTCCCTGATTATGCAGTTCACCAATGATCTATGCCTCCCCGGTAGTTTTTCTCTTTCTCCATTTGCCTCAAAATCTCCTTCTTGGATCCATGCTTTCTTAATCTCCCAGGTGCCAGTTGCTCTCAGGAATGCTGAGTGATCTTTTCAAGCACCAAGCAAAACCCAGCACAAGGTCCCCAATTCTCTTCATAAAACATCTCCCTTCAGTGGAAACCTCTTCTACCACTAAAATGAGGCTTCCCTCTTCCCTCCTTTTTCCATTTTTCCCTCCTCCTCCCTTCCCCTTCTCCTGAAGGCCTGGCTCCTACTCAGAGACTACAGAGATCACTTCCCCTTATTGTTAGGCCTTGATTTAACCTGGATACATCACACTCTTCTTCATCTTCCTGCTTCTCTCCCCATTCATACACTTGCCCATTTTGTAAAGTACCATATTTCCCCATGTATAAGACACACCATTTTCCGAAAAATTTGGGGTCTAAAAACCGGGTGCGTCTTATACAGTGGTTATAGAGTTTTTTACTTGCATTTCCCGCTTTTTCACGCTTGTTTGTGCATTCGTTGTTGTAGATTTTTTTACTTGCATTTCCCGCTTTTTCAAACTTGTCTTTGCACTCATTGTTTTGCATTTGTTACCGGTATATTAGGTTACGTTTTGCCACATTCTGCGCAGAAATGGCTCAGAAAAGATTTTCATGCAGTACTGAATTCAAGTTAAAAGTGATCCAGTTTGCAAAAGTGAATGGAAATCGTGCTGCTGAAGGTAAGTTTGGTCCTTCTCCAATTGAGAAAACAATCCGAGACTGGCTGTGGGAAGAAGAAACCCTACTGAAAACACCACGGCAGAAGAAGAGCATGAGAGGCAAGTCAGCAAAATGGCCTGATTTAGAGAAGGAATTGAAGATACGGCTTGAAGAACAAAGGGCAATTGGAATTCCTGTGTCCACAAAGATGGTTCAGCAGGAGGCAAGAAGAACTGCTGATGAAAAAGAAGTTGCTGATTTCAAAGGAGGACACAATTGGTGCTTCAGGTTCATGAGACGGAATGGACTAAGCGTGTGTACACGCACCAGACTTGCCCAAAAGATGCCTGAAAGCTATGAGCAGAAGGTCCTTGAATTTCATCGTACTATTGTATGAATTTTATGATGAATAAAACTTGAGTTGAACAACTTTATGTAATACATTTTTTTTTCAGATTTCGGGCCCCAAAATGAAGGTGCGTCTTATACATGGGGAAATACAGTAGTACTAAAAAACCAACTTGGTGTGACAGAATATGGTTCTGTCCATAATGCCCCTGATTTCTAGTCTCTTACTGGTCTCTCTGTTGACATTGTGTTGTTACTACAGCTTTGCCTGCTGCGTTTGTTCACCCCTCTGGCATTTCTGTTGTCTCGCTTGTCCAAGAAGCAAGCCAATCACTTAAGTTCTGGTTTTCTTTCTAAGAATGTTTGAAATGCCTTTTTATTATTGTCTATTTTATTTTATTTCATTTGTGGTTAAGCTCAGATTCACAGGGTAAGTCACCCTGAATCACATATACTGAGTTCCGTGGCTCTTCAGAACATATTATTCAGTACCCTCTTACATTTTCTAGTGGGTGCAGAGTAGTCATGTGTTATTTGAATGTCCTTTCCTTTGTATTTGTATTTCCTTTGTACCTTCCTCTTGGTCACTTATAAAACTTGTTGGGCTTTTTTAATTGAATTGTTAAATTTTATCAGTGTTTTTTGGACTTTGCAGACTTGAATTTTTTCCCCCTTCTAGAGACAATTTATGAATTCTTTCAATTGGTGTTTCACTTTTTGTGATCAGACATTCTGGGAAGTTTTCTTGTATTTCTTGTGTGATGATGTTCAGTGTTCTGTTTGTTTTACATTGTGTTCTTCTGGGAGACTTAAAATGCTGAGGTTGTCTCTCTTGGATAGAGAACATAATTTCTTTTCACATTCGTGTTTTTTGCTTCTCTTTTAGATTTTCTTCACTTCTTTGTATTTGTATTCCTGGTCCACTGCTCTATCTTTTATTTCTTTTGTGAGATTTGCCACTGCAGATGCCAGTTTTTCTAGTCTAGCCATTATTTTTGCTGTGCTGGCCATAAATTCTGCTCTCATAATAATTCTCAATTTCCATTCTGAACCACTCAGGAGCAATGTTTTGTGTTTCTATCTTCTCATGTTCCACAGGATTCTCTGTCTCATCTAGTGCTGGATCATTTTCCTTTACCATTCCTGACATACGACACTCTCTATTCTGTCTTCCTGCCTTTGCCTTGACTTTCTCCAATGCCTGTAATGCTCTCCCTTCTCATCTTTGTCTCTTTGAATCCTGATTACCTTCAAGACAGCTCATACTTCACCTTTTGCATGAGGCCTTTCTAGATTTCCACTTGTGTTTTCTCCACTTCGGTTTACTTCATATCTGTTGTTTGCTTATTGTCTCCCCTGTTAACACTCAAGTTCCTTCACGGCCGGGGCTATTTGACTTTCTGTCTTTGTATCTACAATGCCTGACACATAGATGCTTAATGTGATTATAGGCTTGTGTTGCAACAATTCGGCTAGCAGCTGCTGTAAGGGTGTAACACCCACCAACAACCAGCACACGGAAAGTTGCCAGCACAGATTCTTTTGATGTGCTTTACTAAGGAAAATAACATTAAGGGGTTAACAATCTCAGTTTAATCAAGCATACAAATATCATTCACTTAGTTCAGGGGAAAAAGCCAGCACCCTGAGCTTCAGAGCAAATACAAATTACAAACATCAGCAGACAGACCTTGTCTGATTCAAATCTCAATGCATAGTTGCCAGGGTTTAACAAAGTCCCAACATCTGGGTTTACAAGCTGGATGGCTCTTAACTAGAGAGTCTCCACATCAACACACCTCCAAGAGTGAGAGCCCCAAGGGAGAATGCCAACCTTTGGGTTTATATATCTTGTTCAGGGTCAAAGGTGAGTCATACATGCAACTCACCCATGTGACCTAAAAACGTCACAAAAATTTGACTTAAACCCACATGGTCTAAAAGCCTCTGATGTCACAAACATGTCACTCGAACCCATGTGAACTAGGCTTTCCCTTGAGGCAAGGGGGTCATCAAGGACTCCTGATTTAATCAAGGAAACAAAGGCCAAACTCTTCAAGGGCACTCAGTTGAATAAGTGCTAAAAGCCCATTTTAATTCCCAACACAGCTTGAGACATTTCTTACTGATCTTTTTCTTTTATATCAATGAGTATAGTTTCAAATACAAATGTCTTGCTTAAAACAAACCTGACTGGAAATACACATAAAATTATCACAGAAGTGATAATTTAATTTATAAAAGGATTTGGTAATAGTGATCAATTTACCATATCATTTTGGAAATGTAAGAAATCATCTGCATTTTCAGATTTCTTACATGAATTGCAAGTCTTCCTCCTGCTTGCAGGGGCTGGCATCTTGTTTTTATTTAATCTCTAAAGTTGCAAAGATATGGAAAAGGAAAGGTGGCTGGAGTTCAGCACCAGTGCTCATTCTGTATGTTGCATTCCTTGGCAGACTTAAGTAAATAGGAAGAGGAATTGTTGTCAAGTAACAATGTAAGGCTCCGTACTTGAAAATACCTTCTCCGTACATTCCACTGAGTAGAGAATAATTTATTTGGGCTGGATTCTTTAAAATGCACTCGTGCCATTCATGCCTTAATATTTTTTAGAGTAATCAGATTATTAGGGAGCCAGGTAGTATAGCATGAAGAGGATCTGTGTACAGATCCTGCCTCTGAGATTGTGTGACCTTTAGCAAGTCATTTAACCTCCCTGAACCTCAGTTTCCTTATCTGTAAAATGGGCTATTGGACTAGGTGCATAGAAAGTCCCTTCTGGACCTAGATCTATAACCTTGTGATCATATGTCTAGAAGGCTTTTGAAATTCTTTTCAGCAGTATGTCTATAATCTTATGATCTTCACTCATCTAGAACCAAGCTATAAAAGTTTTGAAAGGGGCCACATGAAATAAAAAGTTGATTTAGAACTAGAAAGTGTCAAGCTGTGGAAAACTGGAGTACCCTGGGAGGGACTGGAATGTCTGGGGCATTTGGGAGAAGGAGGTAGAAGGTGAAATAGATGCACAAAAAACACTGGAAGATTGAGGTGTTAACTTGAGCAGCAGGCCAATGCCTAGTCTTGGCAAGAAGTTAAAGGTGTGAAATCTAGGTCAGGAAGGTGCAAATTTCAGCTTCTTCAAAATCCAAACTGCTGTGTCTTTGTCTAGTCCCTGCTTTTTCCAATGGGTGAAAAAGAAAAAGGAGCCATTGTCTCTTTCCCTCTTCACATTATTATAATAGGTACACTTTTGTAAATCTGCTGTGTAAATCAAGGTACAGCGGTGTGCCAGGTACTCTTCCATAAACACTGTCCTCCTTTGTCCTTTCTTTTATTGACACTGCTGAAGGCACTGACCTTCTGGAAACCTCCTCATTTGATTGTGGTATGTTTATACCCTCCGGCTGTCCTATGTCTAACCTCCCTTCTGTCTTCATTGGCTTTTATTTTTCTTTCACCCTGTGTTCTTGGCTCTCTTGTTCTTTTCTCTGTATACTTCCTTGTAGAGGTGAAAGTAGAAAGGCTTCAACTATAAGCAAAAATGACATTAGTTTTGAAGTCTGCATCTCTAGTTCTTATCTTTCATTCATGTGCTAGTCTCTTTCTTCCCAGACATCTTGGAAGATGACTTCCAGTTGTTGTCTTGCAACAACTTGCTCCAAATTTTTTTTAAGATGATATTGAAAACATCAGTTTACTAAAATGTTTTTATAGCTTTTGGATTTTATTTACTAAGAGGCAGTGTCTATTAATTCTTCCTCCTACCCAGCTTCCTTTCACCATTTGTTCAAATTTCACATAACCTAGGTTTGAAAATTGTCATCTTTAATAGTTCTTTCACCTCTTTAACTTCCCTGGTTCTATGGAAGACACCACTATTCTTAATAGTCACACAAGTTTGTGGCCCTTGAACCAACAACTTCCTCTCATCCTCATCCTACTCCAATCAGTCTGTCCTCTACAGCATCTCCGGCGTCCACCCCCTTCTCTTCCTGCAGGGCCACCATTCTGGTGTGGGGTTTCATTGATTTCCCCTGGATGATTGGAACAGTCTCCTAACCGATCTCCCTGTTTGCAGTCTCTCTGCTCTCCAATCTGCCTTCCACACAGCTACCAAAGTGATACTTCTAAAGTATAGTTCTCACCGTTTTACTTCTCTGTTCAAGATATACTCCATCATCTTCTGATTGCCCTGGGACCAAACACAAACTTCTCTCTTTGGCATTTAAAGCCCTTCACAGTCTTGCTTTTGGTGGAGGGGTGGGGGTGGCTACAGGCTAAGCCTGCTTTTCCAGGCTTAGTCTACATTACTCCCTTTCATGAATTCTACATTCTAACCAATCTTCCCCATTTACTGTTGCTTATCTGAAAGATTTCAGCTCCGATTTCTGTGCTTTTTCAGAGGCTGTTGCCCATTCCTAGAATGCATTCCCCTTCATTACAAATGCATCTTAAAATCCCTAGATCCTTTTAAGTGCCCTCTCCTATATGAGGCCTTTCCTGATCTCCCCAGCTATGAGTATCCACAATTGTTTCACACTTATCATATATGTGCTTTATATTTATTTAAATGCATGCATGTTGTTTTCTTTGATAAAATGTTAGCTCCTTGAGAACAGGATGTATTTTCTTTTTTGTCTTTGTATCCCCAGAATCAAGTGCAGTTCCTGGAACATAGTAGGAACTTTAAAAATACTTCCTATTCAGCTCTTCTCCATTTCTCTAATCACCTCTCTAGTCTAGACCATCTTACCAGTATCTGACTTTTACAGGATCTTCCTGTTTCCTGGCGAATATTCCTATTTTCATTCCTTCCCCACTTTAGTTACTTTTGCCCACATATGGCAGATCAAACTTCTAAAAGCATCACTTTGGTCAGATACTTTCCTGGCAGTCCAAATAAGTTGTTGTAGGTAAAACTTCTGAAAGGCGCCCATTATATTTACTACAAAATGTCAAATCACCAGTAGGCAGGACTTAGCAAACCAGCTCAGAATTTCCTGGGTTCAAACTGTTAAAGACTGAAATGGCAAAATAGATAGATGAGTGGTATGGGAATAGCTTCATAATTCAAGTAGACAACAGATAATTTGCATGCCAGAACTTTTAGCCTTATCTCTTTAAGCAAAGATTCAGTTGTTTTGTTTTTTTTTTTTTTAAATTCAGTGTTTTATTTTCAGGGATTTATTTTGGAGTTGGAGATGGGAGGCGAGGGAAATAGTTGTATTATTTGCTTTTCTCCTTTTAGATTTTCTTTCTTAGGAACCCAGTCCTCTAAATGGTCAGAAATATGTTTGGGTAGGGGGAGGATAGAATTTCTGATTTGAGTGAGTTGATGTCTATATTTTAGCAACTAGACAAACAACCCCTTTATTTCTTTTGCTCTTCTCCCTTAGCTCTTTCTCCTATTGAACAGCTTATTGGAATTGGTGTAAAAGTTTTAAAGTATAAGGATTCAAAATCCATATAGTTGCTATGAACTTAGTGTTAATATTGGTACTGATATAGAGGTCAAGGAACCTTAAACCCATCAGCAGGAACTACTTTTGACAGCTGGTGAATTGAGAAAGGAGGCAAAACATAAATGCTGTGTGTTCAGCCCTTCTTGTCCCTCGTTTTGCTGTTCATAGACCGTAACCCTTTCTGATCTTAGGACTGTGTCTTTAAGTTTTGTCTTCCCCAGCATTGGCAGCATAGTCTCCATAAGTGCTATTTTAATGGAATAGAGCTGAATACTGATTGAAGGAGCCTCCAGAGGCCTTAGTTCAAGCTAGGATATGAAAAACTAGCCAATCAGTTGTATGCCCCCAGCTCCACAATTAAAGTTGTAAGTGCTCTTTCATTGCTTAAGTAAATCATGCAAGAAATTGTTTTCTTAGCTTAAAGGTATGGAAAGGTTCAATTTAATGAAGTACCTTTATAACTTTTGTATATCATATCATTCATCGAGGGAAGGTAGTTGTAGGTGGATTCAGAGATGTCACAAAAGACTTGCCACTTACCAGCAATGTCCTGCTAGTGACCACGAGACAGTTTTTTGGATGGTTCTTCTGAGGTCAAAGATGACACTGTGCATTTGACAATTGAATAATCCCAAGGAATGTAAAGGGGGGAAGTTTTCTGAGTGTCAAAGTTGTTCTGTTATACATCAATAACTGTCTTTTTGAGATGTGAAATCTTGTAATTTTCGTAAATTTTTCCTCATAAGATTTAATAAAGCATGCCTTATACAGGCTGAAGGATAAATTAAATGTTGCACGTAGTTATGCAGTTCTTGTAAATAAGATACAATACTAGTGAATTAGTCCTTTTTAAAAAAAAATGAGGTTGATTCAGAGCTGTAAGCTCTGATTTAACCGGGTCATAGGAACATTAAACTTTGAAATTGCTTTGTAAACCTCAAGGCCCTTTAAAAATGGGAATTGTTATTTGAGAATTTTCATTTAGAGTGATACTTTGTATTCCAGTAAAGTAGTGAACATAGTTTTGTGTCGCTACTGTATTGTATTTTTCCTAGGACTGAAGTAAATGTGAGCAGGAATCTCAGCTTCTCAAATTCAAAATTTTAAAGTAGTCTGCTTAGCAAAACTGGAAGAATAACGGGAGGATCCACTTGAATTTTCATTACTTAATCAACACACAAGAACTTAATTGCATTATGCCCTGCCATTGTTAAGTAATTCATATAGTCATACCTTGAAATGACTCACTGAAGTTAATCTGAATAAATTTGTATATTTATCAGAAATAAGACTAGTGGTTTTGTATTCTGTTAATCAGTTTACAGTGATATCTATATTAATTCATCCACTAGAATGTGTTTCTGGAAGCCAAATTTCTCTATAGTGAAGTAAAATATGATTAGAAAAGTCACCTGAAGGTTGGACAAAAGGCGATTAATTCTTTTGGCCGCAGCAATTCATGAAGACGGTCCCTTAAAGTGTAGTGGGAGTGAAATCCTTATTTTTAGAAGGAGCGCTCATTAAATCACACATCCTCGAAGTAGTGATAGAGGTTTAGGAAAAAAAAATCTAAGTTCTTGTAAATCAAGTAGAGCAGGGATGAATTGCAAGCGTGTTCTATACTACAAAAATAGTTTGGTTTACCGCTTTTAATTGTTTATATACAACAGAAGGTAAACTAGTCTTACAAGACAAAATTGTGTTCTCTCCCTCCCAGGTGCCAGATCCTTTGTATTTTACTGTTCTTCAGCTTGCCTTTCACTCAAAGAAAGCATCTGTTGTTTGACATTTATAGGATTGTTCAATTAGCTGATTACACTTTAAAATGATGTGATACTCATAGGGATCTAATATAGTTGTCAGAGTGAAATGAGTTTATTGATTTGTTGTTTAACCAAATACTTATATTTTAAATCTTTTACCTATAGTTTGGAATGAAAGGTTTTATGTTTATAAAATAAATTCACACATCAGCAAAGTCCTACTTAAAGGTAAACCTGATGTCATTTTAGTGTGACTGGGCTCGAGGCAGAAAGGAGACTCCTGCTTTGCCTAGGGGAGCTAGTTGTTGCTGAGGCCTGTCACTGGGAACTAGTGGGGACAAAGAAGTTGGTTGGTTGGTTGTTGTCCTCAGTGTTCAAAGAGGACCAAAATGTTGGAGTCAAGGTACAGAGTGTTGGACTGTGGCTGTTCAGACCAATATGAGCTTGGAAGGCTTTACACAGGTTGGACGCAAATGGTCCATAGGGACATTTAGAGTGAGATGTCTCTAAATTTGTGCATCTCAGTTTTTCTTTTGAGCTACTGCAGTTCTGCTTTGCTGATGGAGCACAGCACCTTCTTTGATGTAGACATGCAGTGGTAGGCACTCCTGTGCCAGTGTCTCCCATGTCTCATAATTGATCCAAAGTTCTTCAGAGAGACCTTGAGAGTGTCCTTGTATCATGTCTTGTGACCACCCTGTGAACGCTTGCCTTATGTGAGATTTCCGTAAAATAGTCTTCTAGTCAAATGCACATTTGGCATTCAAACAATGTGGCCAGTCCATTGGAATTTTGCTAAGGCAGAGGTGTACACACACACACACACACACACACACACACACACACACACAATCTTACAAGAATACTGGTAATGGCTTATATCCCGTTACAACAATCACATTAATTAAACTTTTGCTAAGACATAATTAGTGATCTTTAAAGAGTACTTTGTTAGATTTTATCAAGGAATTTGCTACTGTGATTAATAGATCAGTGGAATTATATTCTGGCAGTTCTGGAGATTAATGTTCCTATAATCCTAAAACAATGAAAGTTCCTGAAATAGCTTCTGAATCATCAGAGGAAGAGGGTAAATTATTTTTGGTAGAGATGTAAGAGTATAATGTAATGAAAAGCCCCCTGAGTTCTAGTCCTGCTAATACCACATGTGCTGTGTTGGGCGGCTATTTCACCTTTCTGGACATCAGTTTTCATGTCTCTAAAGTGAAGAAGTAGGAGAGTTCTGAGGTCCCTGAGAACACTAAATCCTGTGATCCCCAATATGTTATTTCTAAAGTGAATTATTTGAAATATGGTCTTGAAACTTGAAATATGTGTTTTATATAGAATTAAGTTATAAATAATATTTTTATTAACTAGGAAATTTGATTAACCAGAATACCTCATTTCTCTTGTACTGCTGAATAATAACTTATGATTTGTACATATGTAAGTTTCATGAGAAGTAAGTTATTAAAATAATACCTTTTCATGTTCACTTTGCTTTTATATATTGTTTAAAAATGATTTGGTTATTTTGTTACTTCAATACTTCATAATCTTTGCTTTAATCCTCTAATCTTTACATCAGCATAAGTCAAAACCCCTCAAAATTAAATGGTCTTCTGTGAATTGTGTTGGCCAAAAAAAAAATTTAATCTCTTATGGTCAACTTCATGGTTAATAAGCTACTCTAAACCTGACTAGGTTTGTCTTCAGATGACAGGTATAGTCTATTGCCACTATTCTACAGACTTAAAACTTTGGTAGGTGCTAACAGATCTTACACTTTGCAGGTATACCTTTTGAAAACTCAAGAGGCATTTCTGTGCCATTGTGAAACACTGGAGCATGACTCCATTTACCAAAGTTAAATGAAACAAATGTAAGATCTCACCAATTCACAAATGGGTCATATTTTAAAAATGAATTGGTATGTCAGAATTTCAAAATGTATGTTCTTGTAGAAGCAATGTTTTAAATAATGTTCTTAGAGTATGTTCTTACAATAGCCCACAAAATCTATTCAATTCAGCTGAACTTGCAATGAAAAAATAGTAGAAAAAAAGAATTGTTGTAATATTAGCAATTAAAGAAAAAGAAACTGTTGACTCATTCAATAAGCAAGTAAATTAGAGCAGAATTAAGTGGTAGGTGGAAGATATTTGTTTAGATCTCTGAATGTTTTGGATGTTTAAGTTTTTGATATGATTGTGTTGATTGTTTTCCTAAGGTTGAACCATCCTTGCATTCTGGTATCAATCCCACTTGGTCGTAATGAATGATTTTTTGGATAAATTGCTTTGGTTTGTTTGATAGGATTTTGCTTAAAATTTTTGAGTCAATATTCATTATGATATTGGCCAATAGTCTTCTTTCCATTTTTATCTTTCTCTAGTTTAGCTATTAGGGGCATATTTGTCTCATTAAAGGATTTTGGTGAGGTGTTTTCGTTCTCCATTTTTAATAATAATTTTTGAAGTATGGTTGCCGGTTGTTTAAAAGTTTGGTATATTCTCCAGAGAATCCATCATGACTGGGTATTCCCCCCCATTTTGGTAGTTAGGCTACAGCTAAATATATTTTCTTTTCTGAGGTTGAGTTATTTCAGATCTATATCTGGTCTTTTGAGGGTCTGGGTATTTTATATTTTTGAAGGTATTCCTCAGTTTCTTAAAAAATGTTTAAAATCAACATAAATGTTCTTGATTGTGAACATATAACTATATATAATATATACTGATTATTCTTTTTTATTCTGATTTCATTCTAATTTTACCTTACTTATTTGTTATTTTATTGATTTGATTTTCTGCTCTCTTTTTAATCAGATTACCTAATGGATCATCAGTTTTGTTAATTTTATTCAAAGAATGAGCTATTATCATTTCCATAGTTTTTTTTTTGTTTCCACTTTATTTCCCCTGTAATTTTTTATGTCTCCTATTTTGTGCTTATTTTAGTTTTCTTAAATTTATTGGCTAATTTTTAAAAAATGCACAGTCAGTTAATTCTCTCTTTTTCTGTCTTGTTTATGTATATTTGTAAAGATATAATTTTCCCCCCAAGGACTGCTTTAATTGCATCCTAGACATTTTGGTAATGTCATATCTTATCATTTTCTTTTACATAGTTATTCTTTCTATCATTTGTTCCTTGACCCATTCATTATTTAGGATTTCATTCTTAAGTCTCTATTTTGGTCGTTCTTTCGTTTGTGGTCCCTGAACCAATGAATATTTTTATTGTATCATGATCTGTAAATGATTTATTTACTGTTTCTTCCTTTTTAATCTTTGTTTGTAATATCTCTTTGACATAGTACATGGTCAATTTTTTGTAAAAGTTCCATGTGGTAATAAGAAATATGTTTAATCTTTTGCCTTAAATCTTTTAACTCATAATTTTTCTGGCAATTTGTTCAGTTCCATATTTTCCCCTTTGTTTATTTTTATGTTAGACTAATCCCAAACTGAAGTCTCCTGGCGGTATTTTGTTACCATTTATGCCTTTTTGTAGTTCAGATGTTTCCTTTACGGATTTGGATGCAAAGGCATCTGGAGTGTATGAGATTATTGCTGGTGTTGGTTTGTCGTCTGCGGCTTCTTTCAGCATAAGGTAGTTACATTATTTATGCTTTTTAATTTTTGAATGTTTATTTTTGCTTTGTCAGATAGTATGATTACAGCTCCTGCTTTTTTGCATTCACTTGATGCGTAGTAATTTTTTTATTCCTTCATTTTTGCATATCTTTGTTTTTTTAAATGTGTTTCTTGTAAACAACAGATTGTAGAGTTTTATTTTCTTATCCAATCTATCACTCTTTAATTTTATTGGATTGTTTAGTCCATTCACATTTAAAGTTATGAGAATTAGGTTTGTATTTTCTTCCATCTAACAGTGAAATTTTTTTCAAGTCATACTTCCCCCCCCCTCTACTGTAAACACAGTATTATGTTCCTTCAGTTACTTTCTTTAATTTTTTTGAAGGTGGCCCTATTCCCACTGGCTCTCTTCCCCTCCCCCATCCTCTCTTCTCATTGGTTACCTCTTTCCTTTTGGGGTTTTCTTTTTTCTCTCTTGCTCTTATTTAACTATATAATTCTTCCCCTTCCCACCCCTATTTCTCCCTCTTGGTGTTATGGTAATTAGGGCAGGACTTTTTTTTTTTTTTACTATTTTCTCTTTTGGAATGCTGAAGTAATCAAGTACCTTTGATGAGTTTTGTCTTTCCAATGTAATGGCAACTTTTTGTTGTCTTTGTTTTGGAGCGCTTCTCAGCTCTGAGGAACGTTTGATTGAATCAGGAGTCTTTGATGATCTGCGTACATCAAGGGAAGGCCTAGTTCACATGGGTTTGAGATGCCCTTTGACTCTGAAGAAGTGTATGTAAACTCATAAGTTAGCCTTTTGCCTTTGAGGGCACACTCGTTGAAAGAGTGTTGGTGACAAGACTCTGGGTAGCCATTGAAGCAGCGCCCCCCCAGCTTTGAAAACCTAAATGTTGGTGCTTCTCTCTGGTAACTATGTATGTTTTGTGATTTGGTCAGACAGATAAAAGCCTGTCTGTTGATCTGTTTGTAATTTCTGTTTGTATTTGCTCTGAAGTTCAGGGTGCTGACTTTTCCCCCTGAACTAAGTGAATGATATATGTATGTTTAATTAAAGTGAGATTGTTAACCCTTTAAAGTTGCTTTTTTTAGAAAAACAGATCAAAGGACCTATGCTAGCCACCCTCTTGTGTGCTGTTGTTGGTCTTTCACTTCCACAATAGCTGCTAGCAGCATTGTGTACACTTGGTCAAGTAGGTTTCCTCCTTTTTCTCTTCTGCTTCAACTACTCCTTTAATTAGTTTTAAAAATTTCATTTTTTTCATCCTATTTCACAGAGGAACTCTCTCATTCTTTTCATTATACCTTCTCTTTCTGTTTACTCTGGACCCTGATTCTCTGGTTCATGATGCCTATAATTATTAATCCCTATAATTATATAATTAATAATTATCTAGCCTTTCTCCATTCTCTATATTCTTCATACAGTCAAAACTTCCAAGATATCCACTCTAGGCGCTCCCTTCTAGGCAGTCTCTGTTTTGACCCCATGCATTCCTCTTTTCCATTGTGGCTCATACCCAAAACAATACCAGTTCTTGCAGGTGTCAGAGAGGACTGACCCATGTAGTTGTCCCATCCTCCCCATCGTATTCCTGATTATACTGCCCATAACTAAACCATATCCTCCCCAGTTACCTTTTTTTCACATGTTCCTCAATATCTCCTCCCTGTTTCCATTTTCCCCCACTCCTTTAGTTGCCAGTTGCCCCCAGGAGTTTGAATTTTCACCCTTCTAAGGCAGGACAAGTGGACTTTTCAAGCACCAACTCCCCTAGACCACTCTTAGTACAAGGTCCCCATCTCCCTTCACAGAATATCTCTCTTCACTCATAGGAGCATTTTTCAGTGGAACCTCCTCCCACCACTAAAATGAAGCCTCCACCACCCCCTTCCCCTTTTAATCCTTTCCTCCTCTTCTTCACCCACTCCTCTGCAGACTTTTCTCTTACTAAGACCATAGGTGTCACCTTCCCTTCATTGTTAGCCCTGAATTTGACCCAGGCACATCACACATTCATCTCTGTCCCCTTTCCTGTACCCTCTCATTTTATGTAGTCCCACCCAAAACCAAAACATTAATTTTCTTGTAGACACCATATCTTGCCTGTTTCTGTCCATAGTGCTCCAGGCCTGTCTCCTTGTTATTTCTACCAGATTTCCGACTCCTTGTGTACAAGTCTCTTGCTACTCTCTCTGCTATCACTCTGGCGGTCTCTGTCCTTGGCTACCACATTCATTATTCTTCCTGCTTTTTTCTTATCCAGGGTGCTTGAGAAGCAAATAATTTCTTCAATTCCAATTTTCTTTCAAAAATGTTTCAACAACTCTTCATTATTTTTCACCTTTTTTATTTCTGGTTAAACTCACATTTAGAAGGTAAGTCATGCTGGCCTGCATCCTGAGCTCTGTTGCTCTTTGAAAGGTATTATTTGATTCCCTCCTGCATTTTCTGGTGGGTGCAGAATAGTCCTGTGTTATTCAAATATCCTTTCCTTTCTATTTGAAAGTTTTTCTTTGAATCACTTGCAGCACTTGCTTCTCAATTGAATTATTGAATTTAACCACTATATGTAGACTTTGCAGCCTTGGTATTTTTCTCCCTTCTGGAGACAACTTATGAATTCTTCAACTGCTACTTCAGAATTTCTGGGAAATTCTCTTCTTTCCTGCATTATGGTATTAAGGTTTTTTTACCCTGCTATATTTTTTCTGGGAGAGCTATGATCCTTATGTTTTCTCCACATATCCTATCTTCAAGAGCAAGATGCTTACTTGTGGCTGGTAATAGCATCAGAATTAAACAACAGTAAGAAAGTGCAAGGAGTTTATAGCATATGATTGATTGGGGGGCATAAAACAAATGGTAGAGTAAAAAGTATCCATTTTCTCATAGTTGACAATTTTTCATTCCTAAGATTACAAAGCTAACAAAAAATATTCTTGGATACATAGCTGTCTCGTGAAACAGTAAAGATTAGTGTATCCAAGAGTCTTTTTATTCAATCTTGATTGCAGTTGGGGTGATCAGCAATACTTGGAATGGGCTTTCCCAGGTGGATTGAGTTCTGCTGGTCCATTGGAAATTCTTAACGTAAACGTTATCTTCCAGGGTGGAAGTTGTGTAGTGAAGAGTCCAAAGGTACAGTCTGTACTGCAGTTCCTGTTTAGTGAAGTTCTTTCAATCTATTTTGCAATTCGTGTATATATAAAAACAACAGACATAACTCCTCCCAACAATGACGTATAGATTGGGGAGAAGGGTTTTGTTTTTATGGGAGGGTGACCAAACAGCATTTCAAAAGGAGAGACATGTAATTTCCCCCTTAGACTGCTTTGCAGATAAAACAAAGCAAAGGGAAATGCATCAGGCCACTTTAAGTGGTTAGAATATAATTTACCAATATGAGTTTTAAGTTCTTTGTTCGTATGCTCAACCTGACCTGAACTCTGGGGGGTGATAAGGAATATAAAAGCTAGGAATTATCTCAAGACAAGAATAAATCTGAGGGAGTTTTGTATCAGTGAAATGAGACGCCCCCCCCCCCCCCAATCTGAATCTGTCTGCGCTGGTAGACCATACCTGGGCTCTTTAAGAAGGATTTTAGCAACAAAGTTAACTGTAGCTTTAGGACCAGGAAATGCCTCAACCCAAAGAATGAGCTGGTCTACAATAACAAGACAAACTTTATACTGGCCGGCTTTGGACATGCATATAAAATCAATTTGCAAATATTCAAATGGAGTATAAGTCAAAGGGAGTCCACCAAAGATAATGTTTTGGATGGCATATTGTTAAATGACCAACAAGTGGGACAGACAGCACAAATATGATCTACAACTATGGTAATGCTCTCGGCAACCCATGCCCATCATATTGTATCAACTATTCCTTGAGTGTCAAAATGGCACCCTATATGTGATATTCATAACTAGATAGAAGCTCTCGTAGAGGAGTGGCTTATGTTCTGCAGTCACCCAGACTGCAAAGATCTGTTTTGCCTTAATCTGTGATTTCTATTTCTCAATGTTGGAGTCATTGTAGACAAGGGGGAGATCCTCATCAGTGTGAGAAGAACAGAATACACAGAAGAACAGAAGAACACATAGAGAGGTACTTCTACTATGGCTAACTTTGTTACAGCATTAGCTCTACCATTACCCTGTGAAATAGTGTCGTGGCACTGGTATGAACTGAACAATGACTAGAGCTTTGGGTAACTGAAGAACAAATAGAAAATCTTTAACAGAGTCAGCATTAGCAATAACCTTACTGGAGGAGGTGAGAAATCTCATTGTAACCACAGCATTCCAATGGCATTACAGTCTCTGAACATATAACAGATGGTAAGCCGGCAGGCTTGAGTGAGAGTAACCAGCTCAGCATGTTGAGTGATGAGATGGGATGGCAGTGAGACTGCCCAAACAGTGACATGGTCCAAGACTCCACTGCTGCACCGGTATGTCGGACACCATCTCTAACAAAGGAAAATGTATTCGTATAGAAGACATGGTCTGAGTTCTAAAAGGGGAATATCGGCAAGATCATTGAGGGGCTATTTGGCCATGTCCATGACAGAAGAACGCTCATGCAAAGGCTCCATGGGGATGGGCAGATCAGGAGGCAGTTTGCAGGATTAAGTGTTGCAGGAACAACAACAACAACAAAGTGACAGAAAGTGACAGAAAAGTCTGAATCTTGTGTCACAACAAAAAAGACTTAACTTCATGGGGACATTAAACTACTAGAGGAGCCCCAAAAACCAGGTCATATGCTCAAAAGGGCAAGGGCAGCAACTGTTTGCAAGTAGGTTGAGCTCCTGTGGCATCTGAGTCAGGCTGGGCACAATAGTGTGCCACAGGGTGAGGAAAGGCCCAAACATTTGAGTTAGGACATCAGAAGTAACCCCCTTATGTTCAAGTACAAAAAGAGAAAAAGACTGTGATCTGGGAGTCCCAGCACTGGAGCCAATAACAGCAAGGCCAGTAAGATGTTGTGATTCAGTGTGTAGGGACTCTGGAACTTGGTCTTTGGTTAGAGAGACTAAAGGCTTAACTATCTCACTAAAGGAATAGATCTATTGTTGACAATATCTGGCCACTCCCAGAATAGCATGTAATTGTCTTGTAGTCACAGGAACAGACAGTTGTTGAAGAGCCTGTATACGCTTCAGGGAAGCCGAATGAGTGCCAGCAGACAAAATGAAACTCAGATCCTGCACCTGGGGAAGCCATCACTGGATCCTTTGCCTTGGAGACTTTGTGGCCTCTTTGACGAGGCTAAAGAAGATGATAGTTGTCCTCTTGGCAGATTTCAATACTGGTGTGCTGTGAGAGGGAGATCATCAATGTACTGGGCCAGGGAGAAGCCTTTAAAAGTAATAAGAGCTAAGTCCATGAGAGAACAGGGTGAGGCAGAGGAGTCTGTGTCTATTGTAAATTCATCCAGGTGAGGGCAAACAGGTACTGAGGGTCTGGATGAATGGGAATGCTAAAGAAAGCGGAATATAAATATGTCACTGTAAAACAGGTTGCATCACAAGGAATGAAAGAGACAATGATGGGTTTGAAACTACTGGATGTCTAGATATAACATGATCATTAAAGGCACATAAATCCTGCACAAAGCAGGGTGCTGTTTTTTTTTAACAGGCAAAATAAGAGTTTTACAAGAGGATTTACTTGAAACAGTTTACTTTGGTCTCTGAGAAAGTCAGTATTAGGTGAAATACTTTCAAGAGCTTCCTCCCTCCTGGGGAACAGATGGTGATGGCCCTCCTTTCTTTCTAATTGTAATGCGACTAGCAGATTTTTAATAGCTCTGCATCTGAGGATGAGGCAGCCCATAGAGAGTCAGGAATGTCAGATGGAATACCCGGACCATCCGTGGGGGTTTCTTGGGCATTTGGACCAAAATGGGAAATAAGGAGAGGCGGTCCTCAGGGAGGCATAACGCAATGGATCCATCGGGGAGCACGAAATGATGGCTCTCAATCTGTTTAGAGAAGATCTTAGCCTGGCAGATTCTTAAAGAGATTTAGGTATAAATGGAAAAAAGTGTTCCACTGTCAGACTACCAACAATTACCATATGAGGAGCCAATTTGGGGACGCTTTGGTGCCCATTGGAGATTCCAACAACATTTGAAGTTCCACTAGGTATGCAGTTAGACTCTGGCTTTCTTGTCAAAACTAAACTAGATGCTCTAATATCTAATAAGCAATCATAACATGTGTCTCCAACTTTGAGAGTAACATATGGTGTACCAGTGCAGGGAGAGGCAAAGACTGGGATAACTGGAGCAAGGACATTTGGATTGGGAAGAACAAAATTTCCTTCAGAATTTATGGAGTACCCTCCCTGCTATAGATCTTCTTTGGGGCCTCCCAGAGTTTCCCTTATTTTCACTCTTTAAGTCTTTCTGTTTTCTTTAGAAAGATTTCCCTTTTGTGACAATAAAAACATTTATAGTTTCCTGATGCTACCTGAACAAAAGTGAGAATAGTCAGCATTTTTGGTTTAGATTTTGCCTTTTTTTGTTTCTTCCTTCATATAAATATTGGGTGGTGCTTTTAAGCTTGGCTATGTCTTTTGCATGCCATCCAGGACATCTCTTATCAAAATGCTATTTTATTTCTGGTTGGGATTGGTTAACAAAGGCAGAATTAATCATCTTAGCATCTCATGAATTTAGTGAGTCTAACCCTGTATACCACTTAGCACCTTTACACCACCTATCATAAAAGTGGTTAGGAGTTTCATTTTCCTCCTAAAGTTTCTAGAAATTTGGTACAATTTTCAAGGTGGAAGGTACATGCCTCCATTCCCCTAATTAAGGAGGATTCCCTAGTTTGTAATAACCTGGTGTAACTGGTTGGGTTGTTAGGGTTCCACTGTGAGTCTTGTAAAGGCCAATTGGGAAGACCTCCTGGCCTAGCAGAGTGGTGCTACCTTGGGTATGTCTATTTACGACCTCTATCATGGCACTTCTTTCCTCAGGGGAGAGCAAGGTTTCTATTAAGGCATCTCAATTCTACCTCCCTGGGTAGAGTTATAACCTCTAAATATTGTTTGAAATTAGGTTATAACAGCCCCAGAATCTTCATCAAACTTAGGAATATTTCTCCTTTATATGGAGGTATCAGAGGGACTAAAAGTTTAATAGAGTCACAAAGATACCATATTTCCTGGGTGGGTTACATCCTGTATAAATCTTTCTTGGAGAGGAAGGACATCCACAGTTGATCCCTCATGATCAGAAGGTGTTGGGAGAGAAGTTAAAGAGGGAGAAGGCAGAATAGCACAAATAAAGAGTTGGCTCTTTAAGAAGTGGAGGCCATGATGGCTTAGGGTATCCCAGCAAAACCAATAGTTCATTTGATAGGGGTAGGGTTGTTCTATGACCAAGCTTAATTTCTTTTTTTTCCGAATTCCATATTTTATTATTTAATATTTTTTAGTTTTCAGCATTGATTTCCACAAGATTTTAAGTTACAAATTTTCTCCCCATTTCTACCCTCCTCCCCACTCCAAGATGGTATATATTCTGATTGCCCTGTTCCCCCAGTCAGCCCACTGCCCCCCCCCATTCCCTTTCCCCTTACTTTCTTGTAGGGCAAGATAGATTTCTATGCCCTGTTGCCTGTGTGTCTGATTTCCCAGTTGCATGCAAAAACAACTTTTTTTTGAGCATCTGCTTTTAAAACTTTGAGTTCCAAATTCTCTCCCCTCTTCTCTTCCCACCCACTGTCCCTAAGAAGGCAAGCAGTTCAACATAGGCCACACATGTATCATTATGCAAAACACTTCCATATCAGTCATGTCGTGAAAGATTAACTGTATTTCCCTCCATCCTATCCTTTATTCAATTTTCTCCCTTGACCCTGACCCTTTTCAAAAGTGTTTGCTTTCGATTACCTCCTCCCCCATTTGCCCTCCCTTCTATCATCCCTGTTTTTTTATCCCCTTCCCCCTACTTTCCTGTGGGGTAAGATACCCAATCGAATGTGTATGTTATTCCCTCCTCATGTCAAATATGATGAGAGCAAGATTCACTCATTCCCTTTCACCTGCCCCCTCTTCCCTTCCAACAGAACTGCTTTTCCTTGCCACTTTTTATGTGATATAATTTTCCTTTTTTGCTGCCTGGCCATGTTCCCAGCCAACTACTTGACCTTTGAGCTTTTTGTCAGGGTATAACAGCTTGTAGAGTAGAGAGTGCTTTGTCCCAAGCTTTAGGGGCTGCGCTGCTGTTTTCAGAGCTATTTCTGCACAGCAAGCTCTGCCGCACCAGTGCTTCTCCTCCCCCAAGAACCGCCAACCAGGATTGTGACGCAGATCCAAGCAGGGCAAAGCAGGTTCTTCACTCCCACTCCGATCCACCACTTAATTCCTCCCACAGGGTGGGCCTGGGGCTGGAAGCAACCACAGCTGGAGCTCTGGAAGCAGCCTCAGAGCTGCACCACCTCCGCTGCCCCCAGGGCTGGGGCCAATCGCGCACTCCTCTCACTCTGATCCAGCAGTTTTTCTACTCACCTGCTCTGTTGTCTTTGGTGTTTGTGGGTTGAGAAGTCTGGTAACTGCCACAGTTCAATGATTCAGGGCCCTACAGCCTGTTCCACCCAGCTCCTGGTCTGGTTGGTCCTGGCACCCCAAGCTGGGCTGCACTCTGCTCCTAGCACCATTTGATAAACCCTTCCCAGTGACCATCCAGGCTGTCCTGGGCTGAAGCCCTGCTTCCCTCTGCTATTTTGTGGGTTCTGCAGCTCTAGAATTTGTTCAGAGCCATTTTTTACAGGTGTTTGGAGGGACCTGGGGGAGAGCTTAAGTGAGTCTCTGCCTTACAGCTGCCATCTTGGCTCCACCCCCAATCTTAATTTCTTTAATACACAATAATCAAAATGCTGGAGTTAGACTGAATTTCCCACAATTTAATAATGTACTTTTTTGGTCATTCCTGGTTGAATGCAGGTTGAACTGAGAGCTTCCCTGGGTCTCAAAATATGAGAAATTTATCTGGCAGGAGTGGGGTTTCCCTTCATTATACTTCACTACATCCCATTATTTCTTTAAGGGAGTTCTCTAGTAATGTAGGTGTTTACCTTGGATTGGAAAAATTGAGATTGAGAGAGACTCTGACCTCCAGAGCAGTCCAGCATGGAGAAGTCCCTCAATGAGAAATTGACCTGAACCTTCTGAGGAGTTCTTCTAAGAGGTTATCCTGGGGTCTGGGGGTTCCCTCTCTTGACCTCCTTGCCAACTGTGAAGTTGATGAAGACTGAAGAAGTGAAATACAAGAAAATTGATTTATTAGCAAGGTTAGCAGTTGCATAACAAATCAGATCCAAGGCCCTTCAGTAGGCACAAGGACACCAAATGATAGATAACAAAGCTTTTTTATAATTAATAATGAGGAACAAATTAAGTCACACCATCTTGAGCAACAGGGGTGTTTCTTCTTTCTGATTGGCAAAAGCATGACAAAATCGAAGGGTACTGACCACAAGTTGTCCTAGAACATTTTGTGGTTAGTACTATCTGATTTCCCTGAAATCATATGAACAAAGCTTTTATAAGATTATGGAATTCTAAGTCACAAAGTGGATACTGTTCACAACGTGGAGTTGGTTTGGTTCCTTCACAGCCGAATTAGCTTGTTCTCTGACACTTCCACACCACACTATTTTCCATCTCTTTGACTCTGTATTGGCTGTCCTACCTGCCAGGAATACTCCTCCTTCTTAGCTCCACGTCACACAGAGTTCCCTCTCTTCCTTTAAGACATAGCTTGAGCACAATCCTGTATGAAAGCTTTCCTGATTTTCCCAATTGCTAGTGTCTTCCATCCCACTTTGTATTTTGACTACTTAGTATATATTTATAGTTATTCACTTTATATGTGTACTATGTATACTTAATATATAAACTTTTCCAAAAAAAAGAAACTAAAGCTCAGAGATAATTGAACAATGACTCGCTCAAAATCATACAGCTGGTAGCCTGAAGAACCAAGACTTAAGCCTGGGTATCTTGACTCCCAATTCAGTGTCCTTTGTATTTCACCAATATAATACAGTAAAAATAATGATGATGGTGATGATGGTGGTGATGGTGGTGGTGGTGATAATTAGCATTTATATAGCACTTTTAAAGTTTGCAAAGTATTTTATAGATACCTCATTTTATCTTCCCAACAACTCTGAGGGATAGAGACTGCTATTATACCCATTTCGCAGAAGAGGAAACTGAGGCAGATGTTAAATGACTTGCCTACAGTCACATATCTAGTAAGTGTCAGTGGCTGGATTTGAATTCGGGTCTTTCTTTTTCTATGTCCAACATTATATCCATTGTGCCAAAAAGACATTAGGAATTGGATTTGAAGATTCCATAGTTAGTAGAAGGAAAATAGGAATCTCATATGAAAATCCTGAAACCCACATATGTATTTCCCTAGAAAGTAACAAACTGTACCAAAGAGCTTAGCTCTTTCTAATCTTTTTTCTAATTTTTTTTAGGGGGGAAGGCAGGGCAATTGGGGTTAAGTGACTTGCCCAAGGTCACACACCTAGTGAGTGTGTCAAGTGTCCAAGCCCATATTTGAACTCAGGTTCTCCTGACTTCAGAGCCGGTGTTCTACTCACTGCGCCACCTAGCTGCCCCTCTAAACCCATTTTTAATCCATTTGTGTTTCCTTCCACTGTCACCTTGGGTATTCCCAGTCCTTAATAACTATTCTGCAACCTAGAGGAAGCTTCACAAAAGAATCAGACACACCAGTAACACATAAGCCAATAATACATTACCTGTTATGATATTAAGATTTTTCTAAAAAGGTTACAGATATATCATTTCAAATGTAGTGAAATGAAATGTTAGAATTCTGATTCTAATGTTATGACTTTGAGATTAAATGTGTATTAAATTAATACTTTGCTTTTTATATTTAAAACCTACTTTAAAAGAAATAAAAATTGATTTTTCTTTACTCCGTAATAAGGTAACAATTTTTTTCTTTAAGTTTTTGTTTTGCTCAAAACTGAAATCAAAATAAAAGTTAAATTTATTTCAAAAGACTACTATTTTCATAGTTAAAAGTTGATAAAAGTTAACATAAATCTTAAACAGACTAATAGGATTATTTCCCGTGGAGTTATTGCTTCTTGTTACTCATAGTATATAAAATGGCTTTTTCATGGCTATGATATTTGTTCTCGCATGAAGTCCTTTATTTTCACAATTACAGATATCTAACAGAGACTTTTTATGAAGCCCCCCCCCCTCTCATTTTGTGCTTTAAAGGTTGTTGAGTTGGTTTTTTAGGAGCTCTGAATTAGAAGTTGATGTAAACCTCATTTCTTTGAAACTCCATATAATTTCTGTGTCTTTTTAAGCACTATGTGCACTGTGTTCTTTTGGCTTAAAAAATTTCATAGAGCTTTTTGTATTTGTATAGAGCTGGGTTTGATCACATTAATGTACTATCTTCATTTAACCATCATTGTATTCTTTGCCACTGAAACTTTCATCTGTTATTCTTTAAGTTTAAAAACAATTCTTCAGTGATTGATTTGGAAGATATGATCATGCTTATGTAGTATCTGATGATGGGAAAGTACAAGCATTCTGTCAGACTTTTTTATGTTAGAGTTTTGCAGGGATGACACATACATGTTGGTGGTTCCTTGTGGCTAATCAGAACTTCAAGAGCATTTTCATAGCAAGGCACCATGGGAGTTGAAAAGACAAACCAAGAGGGATGTGCAGAGAGAGGCATACTACCTGTTCCCTGAGGTAGGGAAGACAAAAGAGAAAGTTCCTTACTCCCAAAAGGAACCGGGGCTAGAGAGAGGAGAAAATAAATATCCCACAGCAACTGCCTTTTTGGGCACCACCTAGATAAAATTATGACAAATGAAAGAATATGAAGAATAGTGTCTTAGACACATGCCTCTGGTGGGCTCCAAAAGTACTATTTCTCCAAAAAACATTAACAATAACTTTCAGGAATGTAGTCTGGGAGGTCTGAATCAAAAGAACACTTATCTTAAGAGATAAATTAAGAACTTCATGGGAGGCATTGCAGAAGTCGGAGACGGAGTGGCTTTGGGACAAGCCAGAGCTCAGGAGTTACTTGGTTTTTGGTGGAGAAGAGGTAGTTAAGTGGTAAGACTATAGAAGTGAAACTAACAGTTGATTGACAAGAAGAGGAAATAGAGTCTCATCTAGTGACAGCTGAGGAGACAAGGAATTGCCTGGTAAGCTGCTAAAAAACAACTCTCCCCTGTCTTTGGATTGTGATTTGTTCCCTTTCCTCTACCTGCTGCAGAAGTCTGTGGGGAAAATTTTTTTTTACTGGCTTATGAGAGTTCAACAATAATTTTATTGCATGAGTTTTCTTGTTAGGTTTTGTTAATGTGGTTCAATTAAATGCTTTGTCATTGGTTTCTGATGACTTGCCTGTTTTTTGAGTAGAATTTGTACTGTAAGGGAACTTGAATATATCCCCCTTTTTTCACATTGAACCCACAGGTGGTTGGGGAGGGAATCTCCAGGTTAGAGTAGGAGAACCTGATACATTAAAAACTTTAACCTATGGAATTGAATTTGAATCATTCAGTGGGGAGGGCAGTGAGGAAGAAAGAATTTATAAAACAGCATGTAGGAATTGGAAGATGAGTTTTTGCCCTGGCTCTGCTGGCCCTCTGTTACTTGGCTTTAGCTAAGTAAACTATAAACGCAATTTGGACTAGACAATCTTCTAACATGACTTCTAGCTATAAGATTCTATTATTCTATATTTTATACTCATTTATTAGGGGATAAATCATTTTATGGTTCCTCGAAGTCTCAAACTTGAGGAATTTTGAGACTGGAGATTGGAAATCATATGTCAGGTAATAGCAAAGTATAATATCATTGCCTACTAGATGGGATATAAATAGAAATACAGAACCAGAAAGGAGGGAGAGTTATTGCAGCTGTGTAAAAGTGAAATTTCGTTAATGTTCTTAGGCATAAAAGATATCCTTATCCATGCAAGGTAAATGGGAAGCTGATGTCACAGTACAGAAAGTAGTTCCTAACTTACTGCCATAATCCTTAACATTGTGGGGTTGCTCATTGTTTTATCTTCTTTTAAACAAGTTTAAACCTGTTGATTTTTTGAGTATAATTTTATTTTTTTGTAATGGATGGTGAAAAAATAGGACTTGCTTTACAAAATTTTTCTTCATGATCAACTTTTTAGTTCTACATCTTTTTTGCTTAAGGAAAAGGATTCCTATATTTATCTAATTGTATGTTCAAGTAATTAGAATAACTGTGCTCTTAGAGGTGGGAAAGGATCATAGCGATCATTTGGACAAACTATTTCATTTTATAGATAAGAAAATTAAAGCTCAGAGAGGGGAAGTAACATGTTCATGGCCACACAGTTGATGGCATAACCAGGTCTCACTTTCCAGTTGAATAATCTTCTTACTACATCAGATTCTCTTTGCATAGGAATTGTGGTAGAACCAAGAGACTGTAAGCTCCTTACGGGCAGGGACTGTTTCATTTTTGTCTTTTATCTTCAGTACCTAGCTCAGTGCCTGGCACATAGGAGGCACTTACTGTATTTCCCCATGTATAAGATGTACCCGTTTTCGAAAAGTTTGGGGTCTAAAAACTGGGTGCATCTTATACAGTGGCTGTAGATTTTTTTACTTGCATTTCCTGCTTTTTCGCACTTGTTTTTGCACTCATTGTTTCACATTTGTTACCAGTGTGTTAGGTTATGTTTTACCACATTCTGCCCAGAAATGGCTCAGAAAAGATTTTCATACAGTGCTGAATTCAAGTTAAAAGTGATCCAGTTTGTAAAAGTGAATGGAAATCATGCTGCTGAAGGTAAGTTTGGTCCTTCTCCAATTGAGAAAACAATCCGAGACTGGCTGTGGGAAGAAGAAACCCTACTGAAAACACCACGGCAGAAGAAGGCCATGAGAGGCAAGTCAGCAAAATGGCCTGATTTAGAGAAGGAATTGAAGATGTGGATTGAAGAGCAAAGGGCAATTGGAATTCCTGTGTCCACAAAGATGGTTCAGCAGGAGGCAAGGAGAACTGCTGACGAAAAAGAAGTTGCTGATTTCAAAGGAGGACACAATTGGTGCTTCAGGTTCATGAAACGGAATGGACTAAGCGTGCGTACATGCACCAGACTTGCCCAAAAGATGCCTGAAAGCTATGAGCAGATGAATAAAACTTGAGTTCAATAACTTTATGTAATACATTTTTTTTCAAATTTCGGGCCCCAAACTTCAGGTACGTCTTATACATGGGGACATATGGTAATAAATACTTGTTGAATGATGGTCCCTTAACTTTGGCAGTGTGGTACTAATAATGACTATTGTATTTGAACAGTTTTGTCACCTCTCAGTGTTGAATTCAGTAACTTTATTGTTGTATACATTATATATATATATATTACTAATTTGGTTCTACTTTATTAACTTTGTATCACTTCATACAAGTGCTAGTTCCCCAAATAATTCATATTCCTCATTCCTCATGATAAAATTAATTACATTCATATACTGTAATTTTTTCAATGATTCCCTACTCTTTGGTCATATATGTTGCTCCTGCAAATAATACTACTTCAAACATTGTTCATTTTCTTTTAGAAAATAACTTCCTTGGGATATAGTTCCTGGAACTGAATCTCAAGTGAGAGGGTATAAACAGCTTAGTAAGGTGAATAATTCCATTTCAAAACTAAATAAGAATGAGACGTAATAAAAATACAGTAACCTACTGTTGAATAAACACAAGACAAAATTTACTGGGGGACAGATATCCTACTTGAGACAAGAACTGTTGGGAAAACTAGAAAGCAATTGGGCAGAAAATAGGATTATATCAGTGTCTTAAACCATATAATAGTCTACCAGTGCATATGGAATCTGAATATAAAAAATCAAGTAAAAAACGAGGAAATGAAAGTCACAGCCTTTCACAAATATGGACAGGAAGAGAATTTTTTTTAAAGTATTGATAACTTTATTTTGAAATTATCTTCGTTTTCTAATATTTCCCTTCCCTCCACCCAAAGAACCATTTCTTCTAACAAATAATAAAAAAGAAAGAAAAAGGAAGAAAGAAAGAAAGAAAGAAAGAAAGAAAGAAAGAAAGAAAGAAAGAAAGAGAGTTCAGGATAATTAAATGACATCAAATCCAGTCTGATGGAATAGGTAGTGTTCTGCATCTATAGTCTCCCACTTTTCAAAGGCGGGAGGAGGGTACATATTTAGGTCTCTTCTTCAAGTTAATATTATGTAGTATCAAGTCAAATCAAGCAAACAAGATTTATTAATTTCCTTACTATATGCTAGGCCCTATCCTGGGAATAAAAATATAAGCAAAATATAAGCAAAAAGAAAGTCAATGAGCTTACATTCTAATGGGAAAGACAATATTTAAAAGCAAGCTGAAAAACTAGGGGTGATGTTGGGGGGTGGGAGAAGGTACCTGTGTGGGGTCATGGTAGAGAAAAAAGTCTAGAGACTTAGAAGTGGAGCCCAGAGAGTAATGAAGGAGTGAACATAGCTGATCTCAGCACTTTCTTTTAAAATGGAGGTTCCAGAAGGAACTGAAAAATAAGAGAAAAGTACCACAAGGAGGAGGGATCTTCCAGAGTGAAGGAAGGAATTGGGTCGTGATGAAGAAAGAATTCTGGATAGTGAGGAGCAGAGCCCAGAGAGGAATGAGGGAATGTTTACCTGCAGTTTTCTTTTTTTTCCATTTGAATGGTTTTAGTCACTAGGTATATTATTTTTCTGGTTCTGTTTGCTTTACTCCGTACCAATTCATATAAGTCTTCCCAAACCTTGTTTTCTTCATATTCATCGTTTCTTATGCCCCAGTCATATTGTATCACATTAATGTACCGCAATATTTAGCTATACATCAGTCGATATCTACGTTGTTTCTTATCCTTTGCTACTACAAAAGGTGCTACTATAAATATTTTTGGTGTATTTTTGGACCTTTCTTTGACATCCTTTGTATGCCTAACATTTGGATCAAATCACTTTCTTAGCACAATTTCAAATTGCTTTCCAAAATGGTTGAGTCAAATTCACAGCTTCACTAGCAGTGTATTAGTGTTTGTTTTTCTACAAGCCCTCAAACATTGACTCTATCTTTTTGTCATCTTTGCCAGTTTCAGGGATGTGAGGTCAAACTTAAGAGTTATTTTCACTTACATTTCTCTTATTGATTATTGGAGCATTCCCTCCTGTAGTTGTTAATAATTTGGTCTGTGATTTTCTAACTTAGCATTTGGTTTCAGTATCAGTCAACCAATCTGCTAGTATTTATTAAGTATTTATTAAGCTCTTACTATGTTCTAGGCACTGTGCCAGGGATTAAAAGATAAAGTGAAAACAGTCACTGCACTTGAGAAACTTATGTTCTTTCTAATGGAGAAGATAACATCTATATAAATAAGTGTATACAAAATATAGCCTAGATTATAAGGTAAACTTACAGGGGCTGGCATTAGTAGTTGGGGAACTAAGTCTCACAGAGGAGATTTGGAGAAATATCTTCTTTCTCTTTTTTGTAAATACTTTTTATATGTTCAGAGTTAATTTTTTCCTTGAATATTTGATAAAATTTATTTGTAAATCCATCCGGACCAAGGGTTCTCTTTTAAGTTATTAGTTATTTAAGTGTATTTACCATCTTAAATTTCTTTTGCCCAATGCATTTCAAAGACTGCCCAGCCCTGATTTTCTCAAATAGTACTTGGAAGTCATCAATTCTAGTAAAGTTCTTTTTTTATTTTTCCCTCCTGTAAGTTTATATTCAATTTTGCAAAGAAGTAATTCTTCTGTGAAAGTCAATTTTCAAGATGTCATATTCCATTCCTTCCTTTCCTTTCTTACTACTGGTTCTTTGTGATTCTGACTGAAGTTCTCGGAATGTGATCTCTCATCATTTGGCTGCTTGAAGTATTATCTTTTTGTTTATGGAGCTTTGGAGCTTGACAATCACATTTCTGGAGAAGTTAAATCTGGACTTCCTCCCTTATTATATGATTATAGACTTAGAGCTAGAAAGGGATCTAAAAGTTCATTTTCCAATCTCCTCATTTTACAAAGGTAGAAATTAAGGCCCACAGAGATTATGATATCTGACTCTAAGTTCAGTATTGTTTCTATTACTTTATACTTATTCTTTAAAGAGCATTTATTTTATTCCCTAGTAAATCTTTGCATCTTGAAGATATAATTAAACTCTGGGGTGGGGGTGGGGCCACAGAAGTGGATATAAATATGATGAACGTTGAAAAGCAGATATGAACAGCGTGAAAAAGTGTAACCAAGTGTTAACTGATCAAAGGGAAAATTTCAGCTACTTTTTAGTTAAAGTGGAGAGGGATAGTAGCCCAAGATCAAAAAAAGATAAAATCTTCTAATATATTCATATTTAATTAGATGTAACAATAGAAACAAGAATAATATAATACAAACCTCTACAACAGTATGCTGCACACACTTGTTTTCCAAGCCCTTCCTTCTGTCCTCCCAATGCTGTCCAATTTTTTCCTTCTCTTTGATTCAGTCTTTGTTGTAGGGCTGTTAAGTCTTGAGTGTTGGTGGTAAACAAGGCAGCTAAGATCTGTCATATCATCAATGAAACAGCTTGCTGATGTCATATATGATAGAGGATTCATTTTTTTTCTGATGCTTTTCATATATTTTACAAATCCGTTCCATTCACTGATTGATAAGTTCTGCCTTCTAGTCTGTTGGTAGACTTTACCATTGTAATTTTTTTTAACTTTTATATATGTATATACAATATGTGTATATATATATATATATGTATATATATATATTCAGTCTGCAAAACTCTGCCTCTTCTCCCTCTCACCACAAACCACCCCCCCCATTGAGTATGAAAGAAAAATTAAACCTCTTATAAACTTGTATAATGAAGCATAACAATTTTTTTCACTGACCATGTCTCATTCTATACTTCAAATCCTTCACCTATCAGAAGGTAGGTAGCTTGTTAAATCATTAGACATCTAGAATCATGTCTCCTAGCATAATGATGTAGAACATCATGTTGATCTCAACTGTTGCCACTTGTTACAGCCATTGCACGTGAGCTGTGACACAACTCCATTCCACTATTTGACACTTTCGACTTGCCTTTTAAACTTTTTACCTCGTTGCAGTCTGTGTGTATATATGTTATCATATGTGTTATGAATGCTTTGCATCATTTCAATAAACCTTGCTCTATTTTTGCAATACTATTCACACTTATTCTTTATGTCAGCATAGGAGATAGGACCTGGACCTGTGATTTTATTAGTATAGGGAATTTCTGGATGAATAAACTCAAATATACAAGTACAGGTTAATGTCTTTACATTAATTTATAGTCTTAGAGAGTTGCCTAGAGCATTGGGAGGTTAGTTGACCTGCCCAAAGTCACACAGCCAGAATATTTCAGAGATAGAACTTGAATACAGGTTTTATCTGACTTTCAGTCCACCCCTTTAGTCACTACACCATTATATTATCATACTGAGGTTTCTTTGGCCATTCCCTAGCCTTTGGGCATTTAGGCGGGTTTCATTTTATGTGTGTGTGTGTGTACACATATACATATATAATATAAACACCTGCATACAAATAGATATTTTTATCTTTTTAATTATTCCTTGGAATAATGTGTCAATAGTGGAATTACGTGTGAGACTGTATGACCATCTTTATGGCTTTTTTTGCATAATGCAGAAGTTCTCCCCCAAAGATTTCAAGTTGTCATTGCCACCAGCAACAGATGTATAACTTCTTTACAACCTGTCTGCTTTAGGGTTTGTTGTATTTATGTTTGATACTCTGGTGGGTAGGAGATTGATATTCACATTTCTTTAATTATTCATGCAGATTTAGCTTTTTCTACATTTTTGCAATATTTGTTATTTGTGTTTCCTCTCTTGTAAATTACCCATTCACATTTTTTGACTGTCATTCAGAAACTGAGTATTTAGGCCGCTGTTGAAGTCAAAGAGTGTTTGTTCAGGGGAAACTGATCGCTGTAACATTCTAGGTAAGAATCAGTTTATCAGATGAATGAATTGTCATCTTAGAAGTCAGGGAGGAAACTTTACTTAGAATACATAAATAAGTTTAATTGGAGCATATAGTAGTGGCAGAGTTGTAGAGTGATAATGGTGGCAGAAGTTGGGTACAGATCAGATTGAATGATTTCAGTAAGCAAATACTGAAAACAAATGGTCAGCACTCAATTTATACTTCATTATTTCATCTTTTCTCACCAGATCTTCCACATTTGGAGGTCTTAGGGTTCAGGTTCTATTTCTCCCCCAGATTCATTGGCTAGGTTCAGGAAGTCCTAGATGGTTAGGCATACACACACACACACACACACACACACACACACACATATGTAGTGGGAGTGGCTACAAACAACATTGCCTGTCTCCCATTAGGCTCATAGAATTGACACACATTCCCATTCCCTTAATGGCTCTTAATGACTCTTAATGGCTCTGGATGATAGCCAGGATTTCTAACACTTAGCCAATCATGAAAGTAAGGTTGTAAGTTGGAGCAATCTGTAATATTAATTAAGGTGGGACTTTTTTTTTTACTGTTTTCTTTTTTAGAAGGCTAAAGTAATCAACTGCCTTTGATTAAGTCTTACTAGGTGCAAAGCCTCAGGCCCACACCCTTTTGCTGATTAGGTGTGGAGCCTTCAGGCCCTAAGAAGGGTATATAAACTCAGAGATTTTTTGTTTGGGGCTCTCACTCACTGGAAGAGAGTTGATGTGGAGACTCTGGGTAGCCTCTGGAGGCTCCCGGCTTTGAAAAAACCCAGATGTTGGTGCTTCTCTTTTTGATAACTATGTATGTGATGCCTTGATCAGACAAAGCCTGTCTGTTGAATTGTGTTATTTGCTCTGTTTATGTTATCTCTGTTTGTAATTTCTGTTTGTATTTGCTCTAAAGTTCAGAGTGCTGACTTTTCACCCTGAACTGATAGCGAATGATACATGTATGTTTGACTAAAGTGAGATTGTAAACCCCTTAAAGTTGCTTTCATTAGAAAAGCAGATCAAAGAACTTGTGCTAGCAGCTTTCCTGTGTGCTGGTGTTGTTGGTCTTACACAGCCACAGTAGCTGCCAGCCATATTGTTGTTACACAATCACATTGTGTTCAGATTTGCAGATTGCTCAAATTTACAGATAAAATGAGAGAGAAAAAATAGATTCAAGTTTTGGCTGTCTTTTCTGCTTCTTGAAAATTGCCATATTTGCCAGTGAACTAAATAAATATTAATAGCCACTTAGCATATTGGACCTGGAGTCAAGAAGACCTGAGATCATATCTGACCATAGACACTGACTAGCTGTGTGACTCTAGGCATGTCACAGAACTTCTGTGTGTCCCAGTTTTCTCAACTGTAAAATAGAAAAGATAGTAATAGCACTTATCTGCTAGGGTTGTTGTAAGGATCAAATGAGATATTTGTAAAATGCTTAGCACAGTGCCTGGTACATAGTATGCACTATATAAATGCTTATCTTTCTGCCTTCCTCCTTTTCTTCCTTCTGTCCTTCTTTCTTTGTGCTTTAACATATATTTATCTCATCTGCTTATAAGAACAACCTTCTGAAGTAGGTAGTTCAAGGTACTCTGGGGATACAAAGAAAGGAAAACTGTGGTACTCACTCTCAAGGAGTTCATATTCTCATGTAGAAGACAACATGCAAACAACTATTTATATAATACACATGCATCTTACACATATGTATATATATACAACATGCATGTGTATCTGTGTGTATGTATGTATATGTGTGTGCATATATACACGTGTGTGTGTGTGCGCGCGTGCACATAAACACACAGAGAAATGAGGGAGAGTGCTAAAGGTCTCTTGCAGAAGGTAGGATTTAAGTGGAGTATTGAAGGAAGCCAGTGAAGCCAGGAGGGAGAGCATGGCAAGCATGAGGAATAGCAGGCAAACAAGCACTCACATAGAGATGGAATGTCTCATTGGGAGATGAAGTGTTATACTCGAGGAATAGTAAGAAGGCCAGTGGTTCTGGAGTAAAATGTAAGGAAGCTTAGAAAGGTAGAAAGGAGCCAGTTTGTAAAGGACTTTAAAGAGGATATTTAATCTTGGAGGTAATAAGGTGCCACTGGAGTTTGTTGAATAGGGGAATTAATATGGTTAGACTTGTGCTTTAAGGAAATCTTTTCCATAGTTAAGTAGTGGATAATCTGGAAATGGGAAAACAGACTTGAGACAGGGAGACTAGCCAGCAGACTTATATAACCAAGCGTGAGATGATAAGAGCCTACAACAGAATGATGACTGTAGGAGTGGAAAGAAGGGGATGTATATGAAAAACACTGTGAACATAGAAACAACAAGATTGGGCAATGGTTTGGCTACATGGAGTGAGTACAAGAGAAAAGTTCAAGGATAACACCAAGATTTTGAATCTGGGTGACTGGGAGAATAGTAGTGTGCTTGTCAGTAATTGGGAAGATGGGGAAAGAGGTGGTTTGGGTAAGAGTTGAGTTTGAGAAGCCTTTGGAATATCCAGTTCAAATGTCCAGTAGGCCATCAATGTGAGACTGGAGGTCAGGAGAGGGATTAGGGATGGATATATAGATCTAAGAATCATCTGAATAGAGATGCAAATTGAATTCAAGTGGTTTAATCTCAGTTTTTCAGGTCATATAATTAACAAGTGGCAGGTTCATACAGATCTTCTCATTTCAAGTATAATGCATTTACCAAACTCTACCACAAATAAGCTGATGTAAATATTCCATAATGGAGATGGGAACAAAAGTGTGAATAACAATACATAGGATAATTATGATACTGATTTTAAAAAGACCAGAGGTTCTTTTGGTTGGCAAATTGATTTTAAGAGAAAATTCCAGAGAACAGTTGATAAAATTTGAAGGGCATCTTATTTTTCTGGTGTTTGTTGACCATTACTTTGGAGAATTTGTACTTGCCTGGCACTTAGTATAACAGAACTGTGTGTTCCCTTTCTGTTCTTGGGGTAGCATATTTTTTTCATTTTCTGTGACGTCTTAGCTCAGAAAGCTTTATTGTAGGATTAATATCCATAGCTACATATTGACCTTAAATCCAGAATAAAGCTTAGAGTAAGAGGAAAAAGAAGAAAACTTCCCTACAGATGGTGATTTTTTTTCTGTATGAATTGTAGGTGTTTACATGTACTTTTTATTGTCTTTGCTTCATTCACACTTTTTAAACACTAGAACAAGAATACTCATTGCTTTTATAAAAATCTAGCAGTCCTTAATAGCATGAATTAGTATTGGGGGGAAAGAGAATTATTCTGCATTTATTGAACTTGATTCATTTTTCATTTTGGTTTTTCATCCTTTCAGGAGTTATTCTTTAAGCAGAATTGTATTTTCTTTAATGTGTATATGTTCTGCTAATCAACTTTGGCCCAGGTATTTATATTTACCTGAAAACAGAAGGTTCATAAGTTCTATGAAAGCTATCAGTTGTAACTGTTTTATTTTTTGCAAACTAGCTTTCCCGTAGAAGATATTTAAATGTTACCTACATATTCTTTATATATAATATTATATGTTATAGGTTTAGCATCTTCTCTGAGCTATTTCCCCAACTTGTACCCACATTCATGAGTCCCCAGAGGGTATCTGCTGCTTTTAGGTACAAGTGGTAACCTGTGTGTATGCTTCTACCTGTCTCCATTTTTCCCATTAACAATTAACCGTCTATAAAACTGTATGATGTATAATCTATATCAAAGTGCTTGCCTTCTCAAGGAGCGGGGAGAGGAGGAAGGAAGGGAATTTGGAACTCCAAAATTATAAAAAAAAATGAATGTTAAAGATTGTTTTTACATGTAATTGAGGAAAAAACCATTCTTTTAAAAAGTAAAATTTTTTAGAAAAAATATCCAGTAGACTAAATGTTTAGTTTAATAAAATAACATACTAAAGACAGTTACAAAACATTCCCCACCAAAATCTGGGATGCATTCTTACACAAATTCATTCATGGGAAGAGTGAGCTCAAATTTAGAGTACTGTGGTGAATAAGAAGCATGTAAGATAAATGCATGGCAAAGGCAGCCCACAAATCCTGCATAGAGCCTGGGATTTCTTTATCTCTTTGTCATGTTCTCACTTAGCTTCCTTTGGGTGTATCATAGAGATGACGATGGGTTGTTCATCTGGATTTCCAGGGTCTGTTCATCTCCATAGTTCAACTCTGTTGCTGAGGCTAGCTTTCTCTTAGCCATGGATTTAGTGAGTCCACAGGTAGTTCACAGATCTGCTGCTAGGTGTTCCATTCCTTGAAGCTGCTTTTCCCTTTGAATTACTTTTTGTTTCTGGGTAAGTTACTGCTAGACACCATGGGGAAAGAGAAAGAAATCTTCCCCTTCTGAAATCTCCACAAATCACTCCTCCTGAGCCAGAACTCCTTCAAACTCTCTAGGACTTAGCTATTTCCAAGTTCATGGCTAATTTGTTTGCTAAACCAATCATCTTATTACCTCTGAGTCAGAGAAGTGTTCATACTTTTAAAAGGAATTTCCAGGTGTTAACATAACACATGATTACTTCATTACTTCTGTTAGCAACTCTTTGCTTTCTATGACTACATCAACTGAGTTGATAGGAGGAAGGGGTCATATCTATTCTCCCACATATATGTTTGTGTATGTGTACATATACACACATACACACATATGTATGTATGGGAGTGATTATATATACATATATATGGAGGTGATTATTTAAATTACAAAAAGATTCTTGACTTTATTCATTCTGGGTTCCTTTAAATAGGGAGTCTTCATGGTGTAAAACAACATTGTTTGCTATATTTGGAAGTCCCTTTTTGCAAACATGTGTCTCATAAATCTTAAAATCAACATTATTTGTTTAACAAAATCTAGTTTACATACGATTTTAGAGAACCGTATTTGTGATATAAAATGAGTTACATTAATACTTTATTTGCCTGGAAGTCACTTGCCCAGCAAACTCAATTATACTTCAACATAGCCAATAATAAATTTATTTATAGTTTTTATAGTTCTTTACAACTTACAAAATACCTTTCTCACAACAACCTTGTGAGAAAAACAGAATAAGCAAAATAAATTATGCAATGTTCAGATACTAAAGTTTTGTATACTTTACTTACAAAAGACCTCATTTAGCTTATTTACCCCCACTTTACATATAATTTTAACCACCTAATCTTACCATCCCTTAAAAAGAAGCAAATCAAAAGAGTGTAGGGGTTGGTATTTGGGGGGATTGGTGAGTGCTCCTAGAAACAGACCCAGCAACAGTAATAAAAGATGATAATTGGAAGCCTGATAGTGAGGGAGGAAAAGGAAATACTATAAAAAGCAGGTACAAGAAATCATGAAGCACTAAAGCAATATGAGGCTACATAGAGTCAAGATTAGAGGCAGAAAACCCTACGGTCTCTTAGTAGAGCCTTAGGGCATAGCTATTAGAGCACAGAATTAATTAATATAATGATAATTATGAGTCATCAAGAATAAGTTAAATTATGCCCAGTATCTTCCCTTTAAGAAAGGTCATCTTAGAAATAGTACCACTAAAATTTTCCAGTTAGATATGTTTTTTAAAAAATTAAATGCTGTTACATTGACAGATAATGACAAAACAAACAAAACAGCTGCTCTCTGACACATAAACCCACTAAAAAACCTAATAGTGCCCATTTGTGAATACTGTATATGACTAATGGAACATTGTAATCTCCCAAAAAATCAAAATTAGGGGTGACCCAGAGGACAATGGAAAGACATCATGGGAATAAACTGCAGCATGTTACCCACACAAACAGTGGCATAAAGGAAAATGTATCATTAACAAATCATATGGGTTGTTCAAGGAGGATTGGCACCTCTGGTGTGAGGGCTGCCAAGCCCTTTGCAAGGCTGCTTATCCACCTTTGGTGTGTACCTTTCACCTAACTCTTACCTGTAGCTCCAAGAAACTGTAGCCTGCACAGTGGCCACACCCTCTAAACCAGCCCAGCAGAAGGGCTAAACTAGGTTGAGGGTCACTGATGGGCCTCCAGCCTTTTGGTGAGTTAGGGGGTGTTTGCATCAAATATGAGAACACTTTCCTGGTGGAATTGGTATTCCAACAGCTATGAAAGCAGCTGAAATAGGCTCTGTGGAACACTTCGAGTTAGGTCAGCCATCAAAGACCCCAAGGTCTTCCACTGCAGCCCAGGCCATCTCTGGCCATCTTGACTTTTTGTCCTACTACTGGACTTTGATGCCTCTGGCAGGCAGAGCGAGTCTGACAACTTTGCAGCTCCACCTCACTTAAATTCAATTCACACGTGAGTCGAGGTGATGTCATTGATCCTCTTCAAAAAAGAAAGAATAACAATAACCAGGAATTGTTCTAATCCCTGGAGTTCCTAAGACAAGAATGAAACAGTCCTTGTCCCTAAAGAACTTATATTTTAGCTTATATTAATTAGAAAAGGCAAATATACTAGTCATGTTGTGAGACTGAGATATGAAAGATGAAACACAGTGTTAAGATACCTAGAGGAAGGCTGGTTTATTTAATCTATTTATAATTAGTGTTTTAAATGTAATATAGGATATTTTCTATTTTCTCCCTATTTCTCTTGACTTTTGTTCTTTTGTATGAATTTTATTATAATTTTGCCTAATTCTATTAAAAAAAATCTCCTTGGAAATTCAATATGTAGCGTTGTCTTTAGAATAACTTGGTTAGTACTATGATTTTCACTAGTTCGTCATTGCCTTGCTATGGTCTGTTTCTCTGATTTAGGTCCTCCTTCATTTTTGTGAAAATTGTTTTTAGTTGCATTTATATAAATCCTGTCTGTCTTAGCAGCTCCTGGTTAGTTAATACATTTAATTATTATTTTAAATAGTATTTCTTTTTCTTACCATTTCATGTTTTTTCTTGGGAAGGGGTAATATACAAAATTATTGGTGGCTTTTGGCATTTATTTTGTATTATATTGTGCTGAAACTTGTCTAGATCAATTTTTTGTTTGATTTTCTAGAGTTTCTAAGTAAATTGTTAATAGTCTACAAATGATAACTTATATATTTCCTTCACTCAAGCTTATTTCCTTAGTTTCTTTTTCTTTACTTATTGTAGTAGCTTGCATTTCTGACATGTCAAATGAGGATGATGATATTTGCAAACTTGCTTTTCTCTCAGTTTTATTGGGGATATTTCTAGTGTTTTTCAACATTTAATATAATGTTAGCTCTGGGTTTTAGGCAAATCCTTTTGATAACATTAAGAAAAGAGCCTTCTCAAGATGGCGGCTGGAAAGCAGGGACTTGTGTGAGCTCCCCTCCAAGCACCTATAAAAAATAGCTCTGAACAAATTCTAGAACTGCAGAACCCACGAAATATCAGAGGGAAGCAAGGCTCCAGCCCAGGACAGCCTGGATGGTCACTGGGTGAGGTCTATCGCACATGGAGCTGGGAGCGGAATGGAGCAGAGGACCAACCAGACCGGGAGCCGGGTGGAACAGGCCCTAGCACCCTCAATCAGTGGGCTGTGGCAGTTACCAGACTTCTCAACCCACAAACACCAAAGACAACAGAGAAGGTTAGTGGGAAAAACTGTGGGGGACAGAGTGAAAGGAGTTTGCAGTTGGGCCACCACCCCAGGGGCAGCAGAGAAAGTGCAGCTACAGAACTACAGCTGCAGTTGCTTCAGGCCCCAGGCCCACCTGGTGGGAGGAATTAAGTGGCAGATCTCAGCAGGAGTGCAGAGCCAGCTTAGATCTGAGTCAGGTCTGGGTTGGCGGTTCTTGGGGGAGGAGTAGTGCTGGTGTGGCAGAGCTTGCTGTGTAGAAATAGCTCTGAAAACAATAGCACAGCCCCTCAAGCTTGAGACAAAGTACTCTATACTCTACAAGCAGGCATATCCCGATGAAAAACTCAAGGGTCAAGTAAGTTGCCTGGGAACATGGCCAGGCAGAGAAAACAGACTCAGATTCAGACTTAGACTTTGGAATCTTTCTTTGGTGACAAAGAAGACCAAAACATACAGCCAGAAGAAGTCAACAAAATCAAAGGGCCTACATCAAAAGCTTCCAAGAAGAACATGAACTGGTCTCAGGCCATGGAGGAGCTCCAAAAGGATTTGGAAAAGTAAGTTAGAGAAGTAGAAGAAAAATTGGGAAGAGAAATGAGAGATGTGAGAAAACCATGAAAAACAAGTTAATGACTGGCTAAAGGAGACCCAAAAACATACTGAAAAAAATAACACCTGAAAAAATATACCAACTCAAATGGCAAAAGAGCTCCAAAAAGCCAATGAGGAAAAGAATGCCTTGAAAGGCAGAATTAACCAAATGGAAAAGGAGGTCCAAAAGACCACTGAAGAAAATACTACCTTAAAAATTAGATTGGAGCAAGTGGCAGCTAGTGACTTTATGAGAAATCAAGATATTATAAAACAGAACCAAAGGAATGAAAAAGTGGAAGACAATGTGAAATATCTCATTGAAAAAACCACTGACCTGGAGAATAGATCCAGGAGAGATAATTTTAAAATTATTGGACTACCTGAAAGCCATGATCAAAAAAAGATCCTAGATAACATCTTTCAAGATGATATTCTAGAGCCAGAGGGTAAAATAGATATTGAGAGAATCCACCAATCACCTCCTGAAAAAGATCCCAAAAAGAAAACTCCTAGGAATATTGTCACCAAATTCCAGAGCTCCCAGATCAAGGAGAAAATACTGCAAGCAGCCAGAAAGACACAATATGTGTATTGTGGAAACACAATTAGGATAATACAAGATCTAGCAGCTTCTACATTAAGGGATCAAAGGGCTTGGAATATGATATTCCAGAGGTCAATGGAGCTAGAATTAAAACCAAGAATCACCTACCCAACAAAACTGAGTATCATGCTCCAAGGCAAAATATGGATTTTCAATAAAATAGAGGACTTTCAAGCTTTCTTAGTGAAAAGACCAGAGTTGAATAGAAAATTTGACTTTCAAACACAAGAATGAAGAGAAGCATGAAAAGGTAAGTAAGAAAGAGAACTCACAAGGGACTTACTAAAGTTGAACTGTTTTGTTTACATTTCTACATGAAAAGATGATGTGTATAATTCATGAGACCTCAGTATTAGGGTAGCTGAAAGGAATACACACACACACACACACACACACACACACATATACACGTAAGGCCCAGGGTGAGTTGAATATGAAGCGATGATATGTAAAAAAATAAAATCAAATTAAGGGATGAGAGAGGGATATATTGAGAGAGGGAGAAAAGGAGAGATAGAATGGGGTAAATTATCTCGCATAAAAGTGGCAAGAAAAAGCAGTTCTGTAGGAAGGGAAGAGGGGGCAGGTGAGGGGAAATGAGTGAATCTTGTGAGGAAATACCATAAACACTCAACTGGGTATCTTACTCCACAGGAAAGGAGGAAGAAGATAAAAAAGGGGGAATGATAGAAGGGGGGCAGATAGGGGAAGGAGGTAATCAAAAACAAACACTTTTGAAAAGGGACAGGGTCAAGGGAGAAAATTGAATAAAGGGGAATAGGATAGGAAGGAGGAAAATATAGTTAGTCTTTCACAACATGAGTATTGTGGAAGGGTTTTACATAATGATATACATGTGGCCTATGTTGAATTGCTTGCCTTCTTAGGGAGGATGGGTGGGGAGGGAAGAGGAGAGAGAATTTGGTACTAAAAGTTTTAAAAAACAGAGGTTCAAAAAAAAAGTTTTTGCATGCAACTAGGAAATAAGATGTACAGGCAATGGGGCATAGAAATCTATCTTGCCCTACAAGAAAGTAAGGGAAAAGGGGATGGGGGAGAGTGGGGTGACAGAAGGGAGGGCTGACTGGGGAATGGGGTGACCAGAATATATGCCATCTTGGGGTGGGGGGAGGGTAGAAGTGGGGAGAAAATTTGCAATTCAAACTCTTGTGAAAATCAATGCTGAAAACTAAAAATATCAAATAAATAAATGATCCAAAAAAAAAAAAAAGAAAAGAGCCTTCTGTTTCCATGCATTTTAGCATATTTAATTTACACAAGTTCTGAGTTTTGTTAAATACCTTTTTATGGAATATAATTTTTGTTTCTATTATTAATATGATTATGCTCAGTATTTCCTACTATTGAATTCTTGCATACTGATATAAAGCCAGTGAGGTTATGATGAGTATATTTTGGAATATTTTGCTATGATCTCATTGACTGGTATTTCATTTAACATTTTCTCACCAGTATCTATTAATTTTTTGTATCTTTTTCTGCATTATCCTTCCCTGGTCTGGATGTCAGGACCATATTTGTGTCACACAAGGAGTTTGGTAGAGTTTAGGTTAGAATCATTAATTTGTATTTTTTTCTATTGTTTATAATTTTTATTTCTTTATGATTTATAAAGAGTGTTTTGAACATTTCTGCGCAAAAGGCAACATGGTTCAGTGGATAGAGGAGCCAGTCTTGGAGGCAGGAAGATCTGGGTTCAAGTTCTGTCTCTGATGTATACTGGCTATAACATATATATATATATAAGTGTGTGTGTGTTTGTGTGTGTACATATATATATATATGTGTGTGTGTGTGTGTGTGTGTGTGTGTGTGTGTGTGTATGTACATATGTATATGTATGTATGTACGTATATATTTACCCTGGGCAAATCATTTATACTCTTAAGTTCTCTAGACAGCTCTCAAAAATTAAGTTGTCAAGGTGTCACCCTACACTGGTAGAGGGAGTTTTATCATCTGAGAATTCTTTTACCTGTGAAATTATAAATCTAGTCGTAGTCCCTGTTCCCTTATGAGTAAATACCATAGGGATTTTTCTTTAAATGTTTGATAGAATTCACTTATAAATCCATTTGGACGAGGATTTTTTTTTCTTTGAGAGCTCATTTATGACTTTCTCAGTTTCTCGTTCTGAAGATGAAGTATTTATATTCTCACCTTTGGGGGGTTTAGGATAAAATTTGGATATTATATGTCTGTTTCTATTCACCTTTTCATTTTAGTTTTCAGCTTTGTTGACATAAAATTCGGGTTGCTGATAATTGTTTTTTCACTCCTTTCATTGTGAATTTTTTCCCATTTTTGTGTAATTTTATATTCTTCTTAGTTTATAATATTAGTATAATGATTTGTTGATTTTGCTTGCCCTTAAAAAAAACCTCTTGTCTGTAGTAAGCTATTATGAAGAAGTCTACAATTTCTTTTTTATTTATCTTTGTGTTAAAATTGAGACTGAAAATACCACAACCCTCTTCTCCTTTGGCCCAGGATATACATCAGTGCATCTTTCATTGATTATTAAGTTCAATTTTAAGAGAATATTTTATTTTGAGTTGCAAATTGTCCCATTTCCTTTTGTATAAGATCTTTATGTAACAAGAAAAAACAGTCCGAATTGTTAAATATGATTAATATGATTACCTGTAATATTTGTTGTTTAACGTTGAAATTCTGAAACTTGATCATGATATTTCTTGATAAATGTGAGGTTTCTTCATTAGCATTCTGTAAATTCCATTAATCTATATTTTGCCCTCTGTTTCAAATATTTTCGAGGAATTTCCTGCAGTATGGTATTCAGACTTTCTAGAAATTTTACTTTTCTAAAAAACCTGTGAATCTATATCTTCATATTCTTTCTTTAAGGTCACTTGTCTTGACTTGTATAGTTTTCATGTGTTCTTCCAATCTTGTTTCATCTTTTGATTTTATTCTCTCAATTTCTCCTCCACTTCTATGCTTTAAAAATTCTAAATCTGTTATCTTATTTCAGAAGATCTACTGTCTTCAAGAAATTGCCTGTCTTTTCTTCTAAATTCTGTACTTTTTGGTCTTTTTTGTTTCTTCCTGGAAAGCTCTAGTTTTTTACCTAATTTCCATCCCTATTTTTTTCATTTGCTTCCCTTATTGTACTTTAGAATTGTTCTATGTTCTTGTGTTTATTCTCTTTTAGTTTTCATTATTTTCAAATCAGTTTATTCAAACCATTTATTGTTTGCGTTTTAGTTGTTTGTGTTTTAGTTGTTTACTTATCTCTCTTTTAAAAAAAATCCACTTTCTACTCATTGTTCTGGGGGATTTTTCCTCTGATAAATTCTTTCTTATATTTTCTTTTCTTTTTTTAAAGAATGTATTTCTTTCTGTTTTGAGATAATTGAGAGGTGCTGGCCTTAAATACTACCTTTATGCAACCATCTTTCCAGAAGTCCTTCTTGGCAAAATTCTAGAACTTGTTATTTAACAGATGGTATGTGACTATCCAGAAAAATGTGTGGTCATAACCCAAGTGCCAATCAGCATGATTTTATCAAGGACAAGTTATGCCAGATTAATCTTATTTTGTGTTTTGACATGGTTACTAGATTTAGATGTAGGCAGTACTATAGATATAGTTTACCTAAACCGTAACTAAACATTTGATAAAATCTATCATGCTATCCTTGTGGGTAAGAAAGACGCAGTGATAAATGCTAGACAATAGCTCATATAAGTCAGCTCAAATCTGTTTGGACGACCAGTCCCAAAGAATAGCAAATAATGCTTTTTGGATGTTAACCTGGAGGGAAATCTCAAGTGGAAAGCCTTGCATATAGGTAGGCATTTAATAAATATTTGTTGAATTCTCTTATGTATACATTAGATATGTTCCTGGCCTTATGCTTGTTGGATGTTGTAGAGGGGATTTTTAGTTAAGTAAAATTTGGAGAGAATGACCTGAGGTATGTTTTGATTGTGTGAGTAAAGGCTAGCATGTTGGTCCCAGTGAACAAGTGTCAGATATTAGCTAGGAGCAGAAGTGAAATATGTTCATACTTCATAATTGCTTCTGAGCTGAACAATGAAGTAATTTTTTTTTCTAGCTCAAAATACATTTTGTTTTTTCTTAGTAGGGATTCTCCTTATAAAAGACAATGACTACCGATGAGGCCACCAAGAATGATGGAGAGAATCCAGCAGTTGCTCTTGCTGAACGAGGAGAGGACATTACACCCAAAAAAGACCAAGGTGTCCTAAAGGTAAGTCCTTAATGAAGAATGTTGGGGGAATATGCTATATGCAGCGTCTGAATATGTTTTGCTTAACCATTTTTGTTTGTGAGAACAAAGTATTCATGGGGACAAGGGAGACATCAGGAAATGTCTATAGTATTTTTAAAATAAAAAAGCATCAGTGGGTGTTTTTATCTTACCTAATCATATTTCATATTTTTGTCTATCCCCCAAATAAAATTTAAGGTTTTTCTTGGTAAGCAAGAGCCATTCCCCACTTTGAGAATTATATAAGTTTACTAAAATTGTAACAATTGAAAGTTTCAAGTAAATGTTATTTTAAAAAAGTAAAAGAAATTTAGCAAAGTTCAAAATCAGTGATCTTCAATATTAATACATATGGTGTTCCCGTGTGGAGTGAGTTCTTGATATTCAATCAAATAATCAACTTGCCTTTGAACTTAACTCTCCTATCCTGCCCCATATTTAATATTATCTGACATTTTACAATGCTTGTATATCATCCCATTTGAAGCTCACAATAACCCTATGTTGTCAGCATTATCTTTATTTTATAGATAAAGAAACCGAATGGATATGAGACTTTTTAAGGTTACATGGCTAAAATCTTCTAAAAGCAGTGAGGCTGCATGTAGAACACAATCTTTTACATAGTTAATACTTTGCCCAGTACCCCACTGTTGTGTACAGTCATTTTCTTATCTGTTTTACTGATAGAGAATTAACTGTACCTCGTTTGGAACCACTTGGTTTGCTAATTTGGTTATCCTCTTGTCTTCAGTCATAACAAATGGAGATCTTTCTGAACAGGTTTTGTCCAGTTTTATTAATTTCTTAACTCTCTTCCCATATTTATAGGTATTACCATTTTCTTGTGCAAAAACAAATTTTGGAGGTTGATGATAGCTGTATGTGGAGGCAAATGCTGAATGCCTTAGATTTTTGTCATGATATTGTCTTTCCAAAACAAAACTAATGAAATGATGCTGTGGACCCCTAAAGCTTTCTCAAGGTTTGAAGTTTCAGCCTAGGAATTCTTGCTTACCCTACTGCTTCATAATTAGTCATTCTGTACAGCAGTGGTTTCAACTTCAAATAGGAACAGGGCCACTAAACTGTATATAAGGATCACTACTGGTTGCATATTGACGTAAAAACCACATATTAACATTCTCTGTGATCTATTATTTTTTATTTTGTTAAATATTTCTCGATTATATTTTAATCTGATTTGACCTCCACTTGGAAGTGTTTGACACACCTATCGATAACAAAGCATAAGATCATATGGCCGTAAACTTAGAGGTTCAGATACTTCTAGCATAATGCTTAATTGACATACAATATCTAAGGTTAGATCAGACTTTTCCATGTGAATTGTAAATCTGTGAATGTGATGAGTAGAATATCTGGATTGGATAGGTTCATATGGTGAAGCCTTTTTTTGTTCCTGAAAGCTCTGAAATGACTGTAAAGAGTCTTTCCTTCCAGAATCCCAAAGATTTTGAACTGGGAAAATTACAAATCAGAGTCTTCCATTCATCCTTCAGAAAAAAATAATTTAAGATAAATCACTAATGTTTACAGACAATTGTACTCCTCAGAAAAGATGGAAGCCAAAGTGTTCTTTGTTTCTGTTCAGTTGTTTTCCAGTCATGTCTGATTGTAACCCCATTTGGGGTTTTCTTGGCAAAGATACTGGAGTAGTTTGCTATTTCTGTTATCTGGCTCACTTTACAGATGAGGAAACTGAGGCCACCAAGGTGACACAACTTGCCCAGGGTCACCTGGGCTTCCTGACTTAAGGCTTGGTGCTATATCCACCTTGCCACCTAAGCTGCCTCGTAAAGTATTATCTACTGCAGAATGATTAGTTTTGCATACTATTGACAGAAGAAACTATACCACCAACACAGCTGGAATCGATTTTGTTTTCCCAGAACTGACCCAACACATGCGCACCCTCTGCCAAATACAAAACAAATAAATGCTATGGATTTTTTGATTGCTAGTTTTTTCAGAGTCTTTTTGGTATTTCCTTTACTAGAAAACAAGTCTATCAGTACCACACTGTATAGCTTTGTTAGTCTTTCGCACACGTGTGTATTATTCAGATAATGTGAAATATAACTAGTCATACCAGGAAGCAGGACTTTCTGAAATTTTAAACCTACTGGGATAATCTGTAGTCAGAAGCTGCTGTGTTTGGGCTGATGGAGGACACCAAGAGAAGTATGTAATGAGGCTTTGTTTTGGGCGTTTCTTGGATGTCCTTGGATGGTTTGCTTTGTGGCTTAGATTGTATAGGAACCAACACCCTGGTCTTTTGATTTGGGAGGATTTTCTTTTGAAAAAGGAGGAAATGAGTCCAATAGAGCTTGAAAGATTGATGAATCTTCTTTGAAATAAACAGTACAACCTGAAACGAGCTTAAACTGCAACATAAGGGATTTAAATTGACTATAAGGAAGAATTTCTTGACAGCAAGGATTGCTGAGCAAGGTTGTGGTAAAAGCTGTTAAAAATAGGACAGATACTCATCTCTAATGTGGTTTAACTATAATTTTGCCTAAAGGATGAAAAAAAGAATAGAGTTACCTTTCTTTCTGACCCTTATTTAATGATCGGATGTAGAAACACACTTCTTATTCCTTGATGTCTATCTTTTCTAGATTGTCAAAAGAGTGGGGAATAATGAGGAAATGCCGATGATTGGAGACAAGGTTTATGTCCATTACAAAGGAAAACTGTCCAATGGAAAAAAGTTTGATTCCAGTCATGATAGAAATGAACCGTTTGTCTTCAGTCTCGGCAAAGGTAAGAGGGCATTCTTCTGAGTCATAGATACACTTCTTAAATTTTTTTACTGATGATTTGGATAAGAGGAGGAATAGAGAGAGATTAACCTTATTAAAGTAGGAGTATTTTAGAGTCTTAGGCATGGTGGTTATTGTTTTCTCTTCAGATGCCTTTAACGTAATCAGATGATTAATTCTGTCATTTTTCTTCTGACAAAAAAAAGAGAAAAATGCATGTAGTAAAGCTAGCTGTATATCTAGTGGATGCTAGTGTTTGGATTCTATTACTCTTATTATCATGGTTCCTTCTTTCTGTAGGCTGAATGAGTCGTTCTTGCCTCCAGGGGACCTCCATCCATGATTGCCCCTTCCTTCTAAGTATCTAGAATTTGCAATTTAAGGACGTTGGCTCAAGCACAAGAATAGCTAAACACCAGGCTGAGGGTTGAGACAGTCTGTCCATCCTCACCTGTGGAATAAAATGCTTAATGAAAAACTGGTCAATTGAGACCGTCACTGCGCCTCCATTTACATTAGCACCAGGAAGCACATGCTTAGGTGACTTCTTCCATCTCCAATCCTCTCCTCCCCTTCTAATTGCTTTTGATGGGGCCTTTCTATATCCTGCACTTTTATTGTCCTCTGTTTGTAGGATTATTAGTACTTCTTATGAAATTAATCTTTTTCCTTGTATTCTTGTTCCTGAATGACTTGGCAGCCTAGGAAGAATGAAAAGGAATTGCTGATTGCTTATTTAATAGATTACAGGTTTTTTCCTGAAAAAAATTGCCAGAAATAATAATATATTCAGTTTCTCTCTACTTAATAACTGCCATGATCAAATGTATATCTTGTTACATTTTCGTTCTTATAAGCACAGATGTGTCATTTAATTGATGGAACCATAAAGTCTCTTATCATATGCGTTTCAGTTCCCCATATGTCTTCTTCCCATAGAATCTGCCTCTTCAGGGAGTTAAGCATAATTAAAGTAGTTATATCCCAGGACTATAGGATCATAGCTTTAGAGCCAGGAGGGACCTAAGTGTTCAGTCCTTTTACTTTGCAGTTGAGGAAACTGAGGGTCAACAAGGAGTGGTGCAAAGTTATGTAGGTAGTAAGTGGCAGAGCCAGAATTTGAAGCTAAGTCCTCTGATTCCAAATACAGAACATTTTCTGCTATAAGAATTCCTTTCATAGCTAAGGTCTTAACGAGTAAACTACACGAATTCTATTTTCTTTCTTTCCTCTCCACATTCCCCAGAAAATTCTACACTTACTATTAGAGATAATCCCTTAATTTAACTTCTCTAAAGATTTGAACAGAAGGAATTATTTTTGTGAGTAGTCCTTTTAAAAAAAGCTAATTAGAAGAGAAAGGAAATAATTTAACCAAAGTTTTATGTAGTAGTGGAAAGAATTCTGATTGAGAGTTGAGACCTGGGTTTTAATTCTAGCTTCTACACTATCTACATGTGTAACCTTGGACAAGTCACCTCACTTCTTTGTGCTTTATTTTCCTTATTTGTAAAATGAAAGATTTCCTAAGATCTGTTCTAGCTCTAAACTTCTGTGAAACTTTCTCTAATCTCTTTTAAAGACATAAGAAGGAAAGTGTACAAAGAAGCAAACCTTCCTTTCCTCTTCCCAATAAACAGACCCATATATGAGTTATAACCTCAAATACCCTCAGGCATTGCTAGTAAGATAATGTGGGGTTCCAGTATACCTCAGATGAGCTTCATCACCATTGACTACCAGAACATATATTTCCATGACCAAATATTCATTTGATTAAAAAGAAATTTAGACTATGCTGTAATTTAACCCATAGATTTGTGTTGCATTAAAATTTTCACTAGATTCCATCATCCTCACTAGCTTTTGTCCTTTATCTCTCTTCTCTTTCTCAGCTGAATTCCTTGAAGAGCGTGTCTATCCCTGGTACTTCCACTTCCCCTTCCCTCATTTTCTTCTTAACCATATGCAGTCTAGTTTTTGGCCTTATCATCCAATTGATATCACTCTTCAGGCCAACAGTGATCTCCTAATTGTGGAATCTAATGACCTGTTCTCCAAATCATTACCCTTCTTGGCCTCTCTTCAGGATTTGATGCTGTCACACACTCTCCTCCTGGACGGTCTTACTTTCTTTGAATTTTTTGAGACTGTTTTCTCTTAGTTCTCCTCTTACCTATCCAGCCACACTTTAGTCTCCTTTTCTCATTCATCATCCATGTCATACCACTTGTTTTAGTTAACTTAGTCTTGATACTGAGATTAACCAGTTAAAATCCACAATGTCCCGAATATTTGGCCCCTCTTTTCTTTCTACATTCTTCTCACTTGGTGAACCCCTCAGTTATCGTCTCTATGTATATACTCAGCTATAGTCTGTTTCCCATCCTCTAGTCCTACATCACCAGTTGCCTAATTGGACATTTCAAACTAGATTTCCTGGAAACATGTCAAATTCAACCTAGAATAGAGCTCATCACCTCTGCCCCAAACCCATCCTTTGTCCAAATTTTCTCATTATAATCAAGAGCACTACCATCTTTCTAGTCACTTGAGTTCTCAACCTTGTTGCCATTGCATGCCAACTCTGTCTATTCCTTCCACTCTGATTCCATAATTTGCAAATTTTCTTGTTTTCTGAACCTCTTCCTTGCATTCCTTTCATCTACTTCCACTGACAGAGACCTAGCTTCCACCAAATGATATTCTGTCTTTTGCTATCCTTTCTAGCACTGGTTGTACCTTTTCTCATAACTTCCATAACACTTAACATAAAGGGGGAGTTGGGATATCACTTAATCCTTTCTACCACTTCCAGACTTTCTCAGTGCCTCCATCACTCATTAACTGCTCCTCCTTTGAAGTTCATTCTAATGAAATCTTTTGCCCTATTTAGGTCATGGTGGCTCTTGTCTGCTTCCCCCTTGGTTACTCTCCTTTCTTTCTTAAGGAGTTCAATACCAGATTCACTGTCTTTCTTTTCTCCCCAATTCCTGCCCTTATTTTGGAAGACTTCAGTATTTCTATTGATCTTCTTCCAAACCCTCTAGCCTCCAAGTTCTTCAGTCTCCTCAGATCCCATGACTTACTCTTCCACTCCAGCTCATCTCTGTGCAAGGTGGTCACACTTTGGATCTCAACATTACCTTAAGTGATTAAAATCTCTCTAACCATAACTCCCTATACCTTGTTGTTGTTCAGTCATTTCAGTCTTGTCTGACTCTTTGTTACCCTATATGAGGTTTTCTTGGCAAAGATACAGAAGAGGTTTACCATTTCCTTCTCTAGTTCATTTTATAGATGAGAAAATCGAGATAAACAGGGTGAAGTGACTTTCTGTGGTCACACAGTTATTAAGTGTCTGAGGCTGGATTTGAACTCAGATCCACTGAGCCAGCTAGCTGTCCTCTACCTTACCTCCTAAATTTATTCTTTCCTCTCATTGATATCTCCAATACCTCTACCCATCAGTACTTCTCAGACCATTATGACTGCTATTTTCTCCTTTCTTAGTCTTGACATTGAAGTTAACCACTTCAAATCCACAGTGCCACCCTCCATTTTCAAATCCTTCATCTACTTGCCTTGTTGCTTATCCTTTGCCAAGCTTCACAACCCAAACTCTGTGTTATTCTACTATGTACCAGTTCTGTTCCTACTCACCTGCTGCTAAATGGAATTAGAAGAAGTCACATACCGAAGCTGATCCAATATATATTTGTTACCTCACTATAGCAGGGCAATCTTTTTATTCCTCACTAATTGATTCCCTGTCTCCCCAAAGAACCTTTCCATACCTTTTCTTATCTCCTCAAGCCTCCCATACCACCCCTATTCCACTTTTTCAGCCAACATTACTTCCTTAGTTTTCTTCTCCTCTTCCTCCCAAAATTCCTTGTCATTACCCCAATTTTCTCCTTTTCTACTCCCTATATTTATGCCCTTGATCTCATCCTCTTCTTCCTTCTCTAGCAGGTTTACCTCTCAATCGTCTCCTCTTTCTCTCTCCTATTCAGTCTCTCTCTTTCTGATATTCCCTTCTCTTCTAATTTCAAACATGCTGAGGTCTACCCCATTCTTATTTCTGACTTCATTGCTAGGCTTTCATGATACTACTTTCTCTAGGTTCTCTTCTTCTCTGACTAATCCTTCTCAGTCTTATTTGTGTATTCATCATCTATATCACAACCCCTAATTATGATGTTTTGGGTACTCTACTTTTTCTCTATCAGGAACTTCATCAGGTTTCATATATTTAATTATCATTTCTGAGCAAATGATTCAGAAATCTATATATATCCAGCATGAATCACTCCCAAGATCTAGACTTATGTCAGCAACTGCCTCTTAGACTTTCCAAACTGGAAATACTATAAGAATCATAAACTCAACATATCCTAAGAAGATTTAATTATCTTTCCCCCTTAAACTACTCTTCTTCTAAACTTCCCTATTGAAAACAAATTTAGGTTGAGGTAGGAAAATGGGAGTGCTCTAGGATAGAGAGGATCCCAGATCCTCTGAACATACTCCACTAAGAGTTAGATATACACCAATCTACTAGGAGATAGAATAATTTCTGGACATCCTCACCCAACATGAGAATCCACAGAGAGAACCTCCTCAGAGTCCTGCAACATGAATAGTAAGCTGGGGCACATTCTGTACAAAGCATAGAGGGCAAGGGTGAAGCGCAGCTCCTGGAGCCTTTGGAGCAGTTACAGCACTCAGTGCTTGAGCCTGACAGTACCTAAGCCCAGCCTAAACCTTTCTTGAGATACATGGATGCAGAAGAGTGACTTTGTGGTGTTTTGGGCAGTTCAGCACAGCTTTTCCTCCATTGACCAAACAGTAGGGAAGCCTACTCCGCAAGTTTATGCCTGACGCTGGCTTGAGAGGGAGCAGTTACAAGGCATTTTGGGTGATCCAGGACAGTAGTCTAAGGCCTGAGATGAATAATGCCTGAGGCAAACTCAATGCCAACAGTTTCTAGCCTGGCAAAAAGAGCAACCTCTGAGCATTGGAAGGTATGGTGCCAAAACTGAGAAAGGCTTTAAGTAAAATACAGTCCAAAACTTCCCTGAAGCCTGTGGTTAGTAGGGCCCTGAAACAGCAGTGGGGGTGGGGCCCTACACTCAACTTCCATATGTGGAGTTTGACCCAAATTCAGGTCACCTCCTAATCTCTCCACTTAAGAAAACCAAGGAAAACTCCAAACACCAGGAAGAAAACTTGGTTCGAAATACTTCCAAGGATAAGTCTTTTAAGCCCTGAACAAGACAGTGATCCCACAAAAAGTCCAGGTAAAGCCTTGGAACTTCAGGAATACCTAAAGAAAATGAAACAAGAGGTAGAGAATGGAAAAACTAGGGAGAAAAGTATGGTAAGGAAATTTGACACTTTAGAACAGATGGTGGAAAACTTCACTCAAGAACTGAATGCCCTGAAAATATGAATAAACCAGACAGAAAATAACTGAATAAGACAACCAAAATTATCAAAAGAAAACCAAAAGATCGAAAAAAAGAAAAAAATGTCTAAGAAACATAATGTTAGAAACAACTGGCCTGGAAACTCAGGTCAAAGAGAAAGACAATCTAAGAATTATCTAACCATCTGAAAACTATGATCAGAAAAAAAAAAGTTCAGGATATTATGAATGAAAACTGCTGAGAAATCTTAGAACCAAATAGCAAAGTGAAAATAGAAAAAAATCTACCTATCAGCTCCAGAAAGAAACTCCAAACTGAAAACTCCCAGGAATAGCATAGCCAAATCCAAAGCTTCCAGCTCAAAGAAAAAGTTGTACACATAGCCAAAAAGGAGTTCAAATGCAAAGAAGCCGCAATAAGGATGACATAAGACTTGGCAGTTTCCATTATAAAAGAGAGGAGAACTTGGAATACAATATATTCCGAAAGGCAAAAAATGAAGGTTTACAACCAAAGATAACCTATATTACAAAGCTAAGTATAATCTGACTACAGGAGGAATAAGTGTACCATAGTGGAAAAAGAGGATTTCCAAGCATTCGTGATAAAAGGGCCAGAACTGAGTAAATATTTTAGAATGGGAAGGGGAAATAAGCATTTATATAGCACCTACTGTATGCCAGATAGTGCGCTAAGAGCTTTCTGAATGTCTTATTTAATCTTCACAACATTGCAAGGTATGTGCTGTTATTACTTCCATTTTACGGTTGAGGAAACTGAGGCAGACAAAAGTTAACTTGCCCAGGGTCAGTCAAGCTGGCTTTGAAGTCAGGTCTTCTTGACCCCAGGCACTTTATCCACTTTATCCACCGTGCCACCTAGCTGTCTCAGATGGAAACACAGGTGCCAAGAGAAACATAAAAAGGCATACATACTTGTTTAGTTGAAACAGTATATGTGAGGATGAGTTGTTTACATGTTAAGAGGAGGATAAGATACAAAATATCCTCTCAGAATCTTAACATCTTTTAAGTCATAGAGAAAGGTTAGACTGACAAGATTCGTGCGTGGTTTTGTTTTGGACACAATTATACACATAGATTTTGGTACAGAAATACATTTAAAAGCAAATGGGAAATAAAAGACAGGGACAAAGAAGGGGTAAAGAGGGTTTTAGGAGGGCAAGATATATAAGGGAATAGTCATAAGCAAAACAAATTTGAATGTCGGAGGGTGGAACTTGAAGGGAGGATTAAAAGGAAAAGAAGAAAAAGTTAAAACCTGGGATCAGGGTTAAAGTAGGAAGAAATGAAGAATCCCAACAGAGTCCCCAAGTGTCAGGGAAATTCCTTCTCTTCTACTACTTTTCATATTTGTAAAGAATGAGATGATACGAAAAGACAGGATGAAGGAAAATATACCAAAAAGTCATAATTATAAAACCAAATGGAATGAATTCGTACATAAAATATAGGAAAGTAGCATAATGGATTAGAAAACAAATCTGACAATATATTGTTTTATAAGAATCACACTTGAAACATAAAAATTCACACAGAGTTAAAGTGAAAGACTGGAGCAAAATCTGTTGTGCTCCAGCTGACCTCAGAAAAGCAAAGGTAGCAATTCAGATAAGTCTCCAGTAAATATAGATAAAAGAGATAAGCAGAGAAATTACTACGTGCTTAAATGATCCATAAATAAGGAATTAATATTAATATTTTATATATGCACATAATAAAACAGCACTTAAATACTTGAAGGAAAATTAAATTGGAGGGAGAAATAAATAGCAAAACTTTAGTAGTGGAGTGTCTTAATATGCCCCTTTCAGACCTAGACAAATCTAACCAAAAGATAAAAAAAAAAAAGAAAAATTAAGACCTGAATAGAACTTTAGAAAAATTGAAGATGACACATCTCTGATGATTGTTGAATGTGAATATAAAGGAATTTACATAAACTTTCAGGTTTATATAATTTCAAAAATTAATGATGTATTGAAACATAAAGACCTTACCAAAAAATGTAGAAAAATATATAGTAAATACATCATTTACTGATCAAATGAAATAAAAATTGTATTCAATAAACTATCCTTAAAAAATAATTTAAAAGTAATTGGAGACAAAATAGCATAATTCTAAAGAACCGATAGGTCAAAGAAAAAATTATTGAAACGTTAGAAAATTCCATCAAAGAAAATGACAATAGTGAGACAACATACCCAAACTTAAGAGATGCAGCTAAAGCAGTTGAGGGGAAAAGTTGCATCTCTAAACATTTTTACCAACAAAACAGAGAACAAATCAGTGAATTGGGCATACAATTTAAAAAAAAAAAACCTCAAGCAATCACAAATCAGGGATCCCCAACTAAATTACAAAATAGAAATTATGAAGATTAAAGAAAAAAAATTAGTAAAAGAAAATTTGGAACTCAAAAACTTGTGGAACTGAGTGTTGTAAGCTAAAAATAGAAAATCTAATATAATTTTAAAAATAAAATTGAATCAGTAAAAATTGGGAGCAAAAACATTGAATTGATAAATAAAAGTAGACTTTTAAAAAATTACTAAAATGTTTAAACAGCTAATTAACCTGATTTTAAAAGGGAACAGGAAAACTAAGTTGTTTATAACAAAAATGATAACTGAAGAAGAAATAAAGGAAATTGTCAGAATATTTTTTTCAATTATATGCTAGCAAACTGATAACTTAGAAGAAATAGTTGAATATTTATAAAAAAATATAAAGTACCTAGATTACAAAATAAAAAATAGACTACGTAAACTCAGTATCAAAAAAAGAAACTGAACAAACTGTTAATCCACTTCCAAAGGGGAAAAAAAAAAAAAAACTCCAGCACCAGATAAATTTATGTTAATTCTGTTAGCTTTCAAAGAGAAAATAATTCTGTTACTACTATTTTCAATAATGAGGAGAGAAGGTACCCTTCCAGTCTCTTTCAACAATACAAATATTATCTTGATGCCTAAACCAAGGAGAGACAAAGCAGAGAAGGACGGCCAGCAGGCCAATATTCCTAATGAATCTTGGACAGAAATAAATAAAATATTAACCTGTAGGTGCCAACATTTTGAAAAGATTAGCCGTGATGATGACCATGTTGAGTTTATATAAGTTATGATGAGTTAGTTCAACATAAGACTTAGAAAATATAATAAACCATATTTAACATAAATAATAAAACTCATATTAATACATCCACACATTTTTATTGTTCACTCTAGAAATCACAGGAATAATTGGACCTTAATATAGTAAATAGTATTTTTTTAAAATTCAGTAGCAAATATTGTATGAAAAGGAGAAAAATTAGAGGCATTTCCACTAAGATCAAGAGTAAAATAAGAATTTATATTTTATCCCCACAACAATTTATATAGTGCTAGAAACACTAAGTATAGCAATAAAGAAAAAAATAAATTGGAACAGCAAGCAAAGAGGAAATAAAATTATTGCTTTTTGCAGATGATATGATGTACTTGCAGAACCCTAAAGAATCAACCAAAAATTAATTGAAATAATTAATAACTGCAGCAGAGTTTCAAGGCATAAGATAACACCACATAAATCATCAGTATTCGTATATACAACATAGCCAACAAAACCCAACAGGAAGTGCTCAAAAGAGAAATTATATTCAAAATAACTATACAAACTATAAAATATTTGGGAGTCTGTCTAGTAAGATTCACTCAGAACTTATATGAATCAAAGTATAAAACACTCTTTGCAGAAATATAGGCCTAAATAATTGGAGAAATATTAATTGTTTGTGGTTAGGATGAGTCAATATAATAAAAACAATACTAATTAAATTAACTTATTCAGTGTTGTTCAAATCAAACTTGTAAAGGAATATTGTATAGACACAGAAGAAATAATAGCAATTCATATGGAGGAACAAAAAGTTATTATGCTTGAGATAATCAAGCATAATAGTAAGAGGGAAAAAAGTAGAAAGAAATGGGATTTTTCAATGCCACATCTTAAATGGTACTACAAAGAAGTAATCATTAAAATGATTTGGTACTAATGAGAGAGAGAGAGGTGTCAATCAGTAGAACATATTAGGTGTGCAACACATAGAAGAAACAAATACAGCAGCATAGTTTTTGGTAAAACCCAAAGACTACAGTTATTGAGGGAAGGGCTTAGTATTTGACAAAAAAAAACTACTGGGAAAACTGGACATAATCTGGCAGAAATTAGGTTTAAAATAACAACAATATACTTAGTCAGAGTTCTAAAGTCTTGCAAAGTTTCCTCTACTGTTGTGATGATTGTATAAGTTGTACTCCTAGTTTTCTTTTTGTTTTATGTCAGTTCAAAAAAGGCTTCTCCATTCCCTCTGAAACTGTCCATTTCATAATTTCTTATGATTCAATAATATTCTATTATATTTATAAACCACAATTTGTTTGGTGATTCCCCACTTTAAGGACACCCTCTTAGTTTCCATTTTTTGGCTACCAAAAAAACCAAAAACTCTACTATTTTTGTACATATAGATCTCTTTTTTCTTTCTTTGATTTCTTGGGGGGGTGGGGCATTATATAGCATTAGTATATAATATTTCCTTTCTGATACTTTTCAATCCAGCCAGTAAGTCCAGCTTCACACAAGACACTCTCTCTTCTCCATTCTTTGTACCATTGGACAAGGTGTCTCCTATTCCTGGAATGTATTCTTCACTTCCATCTCTTAGAATTCCTGGCTTCCGGCTTCCTACACCAAAAACCCTTCTCCTGCTCTTCTTTCCTGCTTTCCTTCCTTCCTTCCTTCCTTTCTCTCTCTCTTTCTCCTTTCCTTCTTTCCACTTAAGCCCTACCTTTGGCATGATTTACCCCTTGCCCCTCAACTACTAATACCTCTACCCTAAAAGTCCCTTTTATTTGTTTTGTATTCTGAGGCTACCACCTCTCTATCTGAAGGTGAGTAGCGTGTTTCATCATGAGTCCTTTGGAATTACATTTGGTCGTTATGTTAATCACAGTTTCTAAGTCTTTCAAAGTTGTTTGACTTTATAACACAGACATACCTTGGAGATATTGCAGGTTCAATTCTAGACCACTGCAATAATTCCAGTATCTCAGTTAAGCAAGTTACATGAACTTTTTGGTTTTCCAGTGCATATGAAACTTACATTTATACCATGCTATATGGTATAAATATAGTCTAGTACATACGCAATAGTATCATGTCTAACAAAACAAAGTGTGTGCCTTCATTTAAAAATGCTTTGTTGCTAAAAAAAAATGCTAACCATTATCTGAGACTTTTTGCTGGTGGGGGGGTCTTGCCTTCATGTTGAGGATTGCTGACTGATCAGCGTAGTGGTCCCTGAAGGTTGGCATGGTTATGGCAATTTCTTAAAATAAGACAAAAATGAAGTTTGCCACATTAGTTGATTCTTCCTTTCACTTGACACTTAGAGGCCATCATAGAGTTATTAATTGGCCTAATTTCAATATTGTTGTGTCTCAGGGAAGAGGGAGGTCAGAGGAGAGAGAAAGAGAGGCAGAGAATGGCCTGAAGGTGGAACAGTCAGAACAGATGCAATATGAATCAATAGATTAAGTTTGCTGCCTTATATGGATGTGTTCATGGCACCCTAAAACAATTATAATAGTAACATCAAAGGTCACTAATCAGAGCTCACCATAACAGATATAATAATAATGAAAAGTTTGAAATATTGTGAGAATTACCAAAATGTGACACAGAGACCAGATGTTACCACGTGCTGTTCTTTTTTCCTTCCTTCCTTCCACATAAGGTATCACACCCTTACCTATGGGTGCTCTGCACAAAGGGAATGTAAATTTTAATCTCTGAAGCTATTTTTTTTTCTCAAAGACCAGCCTTAACTTCAAATCACCCTGGCTGTCACTCTTTGGCCAACAGTGGGTCCTAGACCAATCCCTACTTGGTCATTGTCTGGGTCCTGATTGACTCAGAATGTAAAAGCAATTTGTTTCTGTTTTGGCCAGAAACTCTGAGGGTCTTCCCCTCCCAGATCTTTTTTTTAAAGAGGCCATTCTTTGCCTCATTTCTTATTAAGCCTCAGTTACCAAAGACTTTTTCTTGAAAAGGCCAAGGTCCCCAGCTGCATCCTGGGCCATCTCTACTTGTCCTGCTCTATATCTGGCCCCTGGACCCAGATGGCTCTGGAGGAGAAAGTAAAGGCTGGTAACTTTGCACAGCTCTCCCTTACTTAAATCCAATTCACTTGCATGTCATGGCATCACTACCCTGACATCTCTTTGAGAACAGGACAAACAGCAAGCAAGCAAGCAGCTTATGTATCCTAGAACAAGGGGTGGAGTGTGTACATAGTCCTTAATCAGCAAGTATTTACTGAAGATCAATTTTTTCTCTCTAGTACATTGGTGGATACAATGAGTATACAAAATATAAACTTGTGAAGTAATCAGCTAAACAACATATGGTAGTGTTGCTTGATCATTTGTTTCAGTCATGTCCAACTCTTTGTGACCCCTTTTGGAATTTTCCTGGCAAAGATACTGGAGTGGTATGCCATTTCCTTCTCCAGCTCATTTTACAGATGAGGAAGTGACAGGTTGAAGTGATTTTCCCGGGGTCACATGGCTAGTAAGTGTCTGAGGCTGAATTTGAACTCAGGTCTTCCTGACTCTAGGCTATAATATTAACTAAGGTGGGACTTTTTTACTGTTTTAGAATGATAAATTAAGTCTCTTTGATTGAGTCTTACTAGGTGCTAAACCCGAGGCTCACACCCTTTTACTACTAGATGCAAAGCCCCAGGCTGGTTAGCAAACTAGTTCCCTAGTTTGAGAGAGGTTGGAAGCCCCCAGGGCCCTAAGGGGAGTTGCTAAGACCAGAGCCAATAGTATGAGCCTAAGTCCCAGTGGCTCACATGACATTTGATGATGTCCAAAGACTGTATAAGAAGAGAGAACAGAGCTATTTGCAGGGGGCTCTCACTCTTGGAGGAGTGTTGATGTGGAGACTCTGGGCAGCTGTAGTTAAGAGCCCTCCAGCTTGTGAACCCAGATGTTGATGCCTTCTTGGTAACTATGAGTTGTATTTGGTCTGTTTATAATGTATCTTTGTAATTTGTTTGTATTTGCTCTGAAGTTGAGGGTGCTGGCTTTTCCCCCTGAACTAAATGAATGATATTTGTATGTTAGATTGAAATAAGATTGTTAACCCCCTAACGTTACTTCCCTTAGTAAAGCAGATCAAAAGAACCTATGCTGGCAGCATTCTTGTTGTTGGGCTTGTGTTGGTCTTTCACCCCCACAGCAGCTACTAGCTGAATTGTTGCAACACAGGCCTAGCATTGTATCCCCTCTACCAGGTAGCTGATCATTATTCAGTACACAGTAGGCATTCAGATACTTGGTAAATTAGTAAAATGGAATGTTTTGCTGAATATATAAGCAGAAAGCAGTCTGATCTTGATTATCTTCAAGCGTCTTCAACTATTGTCCTTTCACTGCCGCAAATCTTGCTTTCACATTTATTGATATTTGTTAAGAACAACTCTGCTTCTTTTCAGCAGAAAGTCAGCATGGTGTTAGTTTCAGGGGACAGGAATTATACCTGCTTGTAAACCCTATTTTTTTTTCTTCTATAAAGGTCCTACTTTGATGTCTCAGTTGTTGAGGTGACTGTTTAGTTTTCACTCTCAATGCCATGAAGCATAAGCTTTGTCAGGTGCTACCAAACTAAAGCAGCTTCAAGTGTAGCCAAGAAACAAAATATTTATTTGTTCTCTGAGGACCAGGCTAATTAAACTTGGCAAGGTTCATTATGAGGTTGGCCACAATGGTGATGAATTTTTCACCCCAGCAACGCTCAAATATCATGCCACAATTCACAGAGTGGTTGTGTTATGTGTCAATAAAAGGCATACTCACAGTGGCAAAAGCTCAGATCCTTGAAGTATTGAAGTTTTGGAGAAAAAAAATCTTTTCATTTCATACTGATAACTTTCACTTGTGCATCATTTCCATTTCCAAATATAGCTCCTCCCACTCCCTTCCTGAAAGAGCTGTCCCTAAGAACCAAGAATAAAAGAAAGAAGGGGAAAAACAGTTTAGCAGAACTAATCTATATGACATTGTGTGTAATGTTCCACATCCATCATCTCCTTTACCATCATCAGCGTTTACCAAAGAAAGTCTTGAGAGAAATGATATGATCTTCAACATAACTCAGTCAGCAAAGAACTCAGTTAGTTATAGGCTTATACTATATCCATATGTGTGTGTGTGTGTGTGTGTGTGTGCGCGCGCGTATGTATACCCATACTCCCAGTTTTTACTTTGTAGGCAGAGAAACACTTTGAAACTATATTAGGAAGGCAGAATTTATGATTTCAAAGAGAATCTCATATGTGCCTAAAAGGTCCGGAACCGCAGGATATAAGGAATTCTCTAGGCAGAAGGCAGGAGAACTAAAGCATGTATTTACACTCCACAATAACAAGCCCACAAACCAGCGTCCCCATTTTGATATTTTCATCAAAAGCTTCCAGGCCCAATAAGTCCACCTTACAAGGGTAACCAGAAGGCCACAGAGAAGCGAGATGGTATAAGGCAAAATTGTATACATGCTTCCCCTCTACGGTAAGAAGATTACCCACTAGCCTCTAGTCAGCCTGCTACCGGCAGCTCAGCTTCGGCTGTAGGTGTCTCTGGCTCCAACCGGAAAAGGAAAGGAGGATCTTCAAGCTGTCCTCTCCCCTCTTATAGAGTTTTTGACATCATCAAGCGCCGCCTGAACGACCAGGGCCGATTGGTTCTTGACTTGGCCCTTCCCCCTAGCGTAGACCATGTTAACACACTTCCCCTCAGCCAGCCCCACGACTCATCACACAGGAAGCTCTGGTCCTGCCCCGGAAGAGCAAGCCCCAGCGTCCAGGGAAGCTCAACGAGGCAAGCTGAGTCATTCAAAGAAAACAAAGTCCATTCTGGCTACAGAAACCAAAACACTTAACCTCCCTTCCTCTAGGGAAAACTTGAAACTCAAATCTGAAAGATTATGGTCTGATGCCAGCATCAAGTGGGTTGTAGGGAGGAATTTCAAAGAAGATAGAACAGGAAACTGGACCATTTCCCAGTTCTCCTGAATCAAGACTTCATAGTATAGTTCCATCTATTTATTTTGAAGTAAATTCCAAGAATATCAGATCCATATTTAAATATAAACTAAAAAACACATTCCAAAAGCCAAATAGAAATGATTTATGATGATTATATTTACTCATATTAAATGTTCTCATTCTTCTTCAACCACTTCTTTTCCTCCAACTTGTGGTATTTTATCATGGAAGAGAGAGAGATGGATGGATGGATGGATAGATAGATAAATAAATAGATAGATAGATAGATAGATAGATAGATAGATAGTGTGAGTAAGCAAGTGATGTACCATGTTCCAGGCAGTGTGCTAACTGCTGGAGATAAAAATACAAGCAAATAAGAATACCTACTCTCAAGAAGCTTACAATGAAGGAAGACAACATATAAAAGGGAGCTAAAAGGTGGAAGAAGGTCCAGGAAGGAAAAAGTGCCCTGGCAATGCCAAAGTCCGCGTGATAATAATTGAGGAGGTATGAATGGAACTTGGCCTTCTTCCTTGATTTCTAATGCTTTGATCAGGTCTTTCTTGGTATTCTTAATGGTAAATACATTCTGGGGTAAGAATTATGTGCCTGGAACACTGAGAAGTTAAGTGATTTGCTCAGAGTCACACAATCCATATTTGTCAGAGGCAGGATGTGACCCTAGGTCTTGCTGACTCTTAAAGTTGACTTTTTATCCACTATACAATGCAGCCTCTCACCTATATATTATTCTTATATTTGTATAAGAAAGTCAGCATGTAGGCATGTAGGTTGTTAAATCTCTTGGTTGCCTTTTTTGGTATTAAAATGGTACAAGATTTTACACACACACACACACACACACACACACACACACACACACACCCCTCTACCTCCTTGGTATCTTTCCTTCCTTCAGGTACCCTAGTGAACTGTTACCTTGGTGCCATTGCAAGTGTGTCACTTACAGCAAAGATCACCTTTAGGTGCACATAATTTAATCTAGCTGCTTTTACTACCAGTTGTCCTTTCTACCTTCTCTGTAAGCTCATCAGGGATTATGTTAGAATCAAAGTATGGTGACTCAGATTCTTTGGTGGTGGAGAGAGTTTGTTATAAGTTTGCAGATCTTTCCCATCTTTCTTATGTTTGTCAGCACAACAGCTCTGTAGACCTTCAGTTTGGTAGGCAGTCTAACACCTCTTTTGACCTCATTGTTGCATGCCTATGAAACCTGAACAGTCTACCAATACCATACCAGAAAATTGAACCACTTCCAGTTGAATTTTCTTAAGAAGATTCTGAAGATCATCTGGCAAGATATGATACCAGACACTAAGGCCCATTCTCAACCTGAACTGCCAAGCAGTCGCGGGGAGTGCAACTCTAATGGGCTGATCACATTGTTCAGATGCCAAACATACATTTGCCTCAAAGACTTTTACAAAGAGATCACGTGAGACCAGAAGAAGAGATACATTAAAAAAAGAGAGAGAGATACAAAGACACTCTCAAGGTCTTCCTAAAGAACTTTGGGGTTGATTGTGAGACATGGGAGACACTGACATAGGACAGTTGAGCATGGCATGCCCACATCAAAGAAGGCAATGTGCTCTCTGAGCAAAACAGAATTGCAGTAGTTCAAAAGAAATATGAGGTGTGTAAACTTGGAAACATCTCCACTCCAAATGTTCACAGGGACTATTTGTGGCTAACCTGTGGTAGAGCCTTTGAAGCTCATATTGGTCTGATCAGCCACAGCTGGGCACACTGTATATTTACCCTGATATTGTGATGTCATTTGGGTTCTCTTTGAGTACAAAGGACAACAACAAATAAACGATTTATGTTCCCAATCTGTTGTTTCCTTTAGTGAGATTTGTTACCATGGATTCAAGTTTTTCTGTTCTGCTGATTATTTCTGCTAAGCATGCCATAAATTCTCTTTCACAATTCTTATTTCTTTTTTAAAGCATTCTGAAACATCCTGCTGTGGTTTAATGATTTCTTCTGTGGGAATCCACAGAATCCTCTGACTCATTGGGTGCTGATTGATTTTCCTTTGTCTTGCAACATTTATTCAAAGAAATCTAGACTCATTTAGCTAATTTGGAGGCCATATTGCCTTCTATTATTAATAGCTTCTCTGTTGCTTATGCTCAAGGTTTTTAATTGAATTTTATTCCTCCTGAGGCCCTTGGTAATTTATGTTTTTTCTTCTTCTGATTTTCTCCTATTGCTCACTTTCTGACTCTTTCTCCTTTTATGGTAGTTACCCCTGACTGTATATCAAAGCTGTATGATCTTCCTCCCACACTGGGGAATTCATGTTTCACCAGGCTTTGTCTGAGTCCTAAATAATTTCTTGGGGGATAACTGAACTTGTCCCAGCTACATGCTGGGCTTTACCTCAGGTTTAGTGGAACTTCATATAGCTATACAAGCTCATGTTCTGCCCCAGTTTCTTCTTCCTCAGAGTTCTGTTGCAACACAGAATGCTGCCAAGCTGCAGACCTAGCCAGAACAAGCTTCTGCCTTTTGGTTTTCTGTGGCACAGGGGAAAAGGGATGAAGAGGCACTATGGTAGGCATTGGGATACGAAGATAAAAATGAAACAGGGCTTGTGTAGCCCTGCCAAAGCATCATAGCTGGTTGGAGAGAAAGCTGAGTGAATGTGTCAGGGATTAGATATTAGGCTTTCCTTTTTTTGCAGGGGGAAGGCAGAGCAATTGGGGTTAAGTGACTTGCCCAAGGTCACACAACTAGTAAGTGTGTCAAGTGTCTGAGGTCATATTTGAACTCAGGTCCTCCTAACTCCAGGGCCGGTGCTCTACTCACTGCACCACCTACCTGCTCCTAGATATTATACTTTTCTGCTGTTAATTCATGAGTTTTTAATTCCTGAGAGTTCTTGATGTTTTAGACCATGGAGACAGCTGACAATGTTTTAGCTCTCATATAAAATTCCTATTTTGGAGAGGTTTGAGAAGTTGTTAGTAGTGGAGAAGGTGTCTAATCTGCCATCTTGTTGGTTACATGACCCAGCAGAGAATATACTGATTAAAATAACATAAATGAAGTTGAACTTTTAGTAAGTGAAAAACGTGAAAGTCCTGGACAACAAATGAAGAAATATTATCCCTTCTCTTGATAGAGAGGTAGATGACTACCAGAATAGAAAAAGTATTATACATCATCAGATCTGGTCACTTTATCAATAGTTTTTCCTTGTCACAAGAAAAGGTTTATTGTTAGAGAGAAGTTTTAGATGACTTTAATATAAAAACAAAAGGCATCAAAAATGTTTGGTTTTTGTTATGTTTTTTATTTTTTTAAATGTTTGTTTTTAAAGTGAAAGTGGGCTGCATACAACTGAGGGCTATTTTGTAATTTTTCTTTATTTCATTTGTTGCCATTATCAAAGAATTCATTACCTTGTTGCCAGCCGGTGACAAGCCTTTTTGTACTTAGCGAGACTGATTTTTTGAAAACAGACTCAGTCCTTTTTCAGAACCATACTTAAAATCTTTTTAGCATAATTGAACCTACCAGAGCTTACGCTATATTGGCTATTGGCTATAGACTTCAAAAATCAGACATTCCCTCTACCTATAATGAGACAGTGAGGGACTTTCTTTGGGTCCTATATGAATTGATAATTGGTTGCCTTCGTAATACCCATAACTGTTTTGTTCATCCCTAATGATTTGTCTTTGCTCATGGTGTTCTAACCTACTTGGAATATTGTTCAGCTCCCTCTCTGTCAATCCATGTCTTTTGCTTTCCTTTAAAACATTCCTTCCAAACAACACTAAAAAAAGTCAACAAAACTTAAGACAAATCCAGTGGATACTACAGATACTATCAAAGTTGAGGCACAAATCTTTTTTTTAAAACAAGCAGTAAGTTCTGAAAGTAGAAAATTAAATCAGTTGCACTGTTAGTTATATCATTATATATGAAATTCTGCAAGTAATATTGTATATACTTTGCACACACTTAGATATATGTGTTGTTTCTCTTAATAGAATGTGAGTTCCTTTTGAACAGGGACTGTTTCATTTTTGTCTTTGTGTCCCAATGCCTGCCATATATTAGACACTTAATAAATGCTTGTTGATTGATTAATATTAGGCTTAGATAATTGTTCTTGGGATAATATGTTTGGTGGGGGTGTTGTCTGGGCAATGGAAAGTTTCTGTTGTGTCACAACAAAATATATCCCAAAAAACCTTTTTTAGATTTTTTTAAACTTCTCACTTCAACAAGAAGTTATTTTCATAGTTTACTTACCCCACATTGATTACTCTTCAGCTTTGTATTGCACAGAACTTAAATGAATTTGTACTTTATGGCTCTAACTTTGTTATATTCTCTAGTTGCAGATTTCTTTTATATCTTTCTGTTCCTCCTAACTCTTAACCTCCTCCTTTCACACTATAATATTTTGTTGGACACTATGGGTGCTAATTGCTAAATTGAGTAAATGAAAAGATATGCTTACTGAATTCAATAAATAATTATTTGGGTATAAGACACTGTAGTGCATACAAAGAAAAATAAAGCCTGGTCCCTACTCATTGAGTCACAAGGTATAATGTGAAAGAAAGACAGCTTAGAAAAGAGAAATCTTATATTTTATAAATAAATTGTATTCATCTGAAGAAACAACATAGGGTTTTATATGAAATAGCTGTAGCTATGACACAGCATCACATTGGATAAAGCAGACCTAATTCAGAGTCATGAAAAAAGGTTTGAGTCCCACTTCTGATAAATCATCAGATCTCTTGACCTCTTAGAGCCCCAGCAAACTAAAAGTTTAAGTTATATAGAAGAAGTTGATTTGTATCGATAGAAAATTCCTCTTTGGGAGCTCCCTGTACTGGTGAAATACCAGGCCACATAAAATAAACAATAAAAAAGCCATAATTATGAAACCATAGCTTCAGTTCTTTCCCAGTGGTTGAAAAATGGTCTGAACTGGTCTAGAACTGAATGCAACAAAACTGCATTCCTACTGCCACATATTGTTTGCCACTGATGAGCAGTGATCTCGTTAGCAGGTTGAATTTTATAAATTTACTTGAGACTGAGTTAGATGCCCCAAGGCAGCTAGCAATAGTTTTGGGGAATTTGAGTATCTACTTTTATCTTTCTTCATCCAAGAATGTATCTGCTCTTTTCATTTTGTGGGTAGTTTACAGAAATCCTTATAGCCATGTTCTGTCCTCTTCACACTGACCCCTACTATAAGTAATTTTCACTGACGGTGAATACCATAGTCTTACTATTGCATTCTTGCCGTGAGAGTGTTAGTGTGTATTTAGCTTTCCAAGAACGTAAAAGAACACAGCTTTCAATAGCCTTTTCTTTTTTCTTAGGCCAGGTTATCAAAGCATGGGACATTGGAGTTGCCACGATGAAGAAGGGAGAGATCTGCCACTTACTGTGTAAACCAGAATATGCATATGGCTCTGCTGGCAGCGTCCCTAAAATTCCCTCGAATGCAACTCTCTTTTTTGAGGCAAGTATACACTATGTTGCTGTGTCAGCATCTGCCTTGGTTCAGTGCCGGCTTTGGAGCAGTAGGCAGTGGGAAAAAGCTGGGCTTGCTGTTCAGATCAAATCCAACTTATTTATTTTGGACCGTGGATTCTTGAATTGATTCCCACAAACCTAAGGGGTGTGTGCCAGTGCTTTCTTAGAAATGGGTATCTGGCACAGAAAGGTTATACCCAAACAAAAACAAAAGATACCAGACCTAGAATCAGGGATTTTAGTTGTAAGCAGAGAGCAGACTCCCAGTTGACTAGGAGACTGAATGAAAGAAATACATTTTGCTGTATTATAATGATATTTTAAAATGTCAATGCCAATTCAAAAATATTTTCATGTTATAAAGTTCATTCATGCAACAGACCTAACCTTTGTGGATCTGAATATATCCATCCCCACGCATAGCAATGCCTAACTGAAAATTTAGCAAAAATAGCTGAATAACTCCAAACAGAAGAAATATTTTTGTATAATTTTGTACAGTTTTGTAGAAAAAAACATATTTACATTTAAAAAATAGCTACAGGGTTTTGGAAAGGAGCTGAAAATATGTAAACCAAAGATGATCAAACAATATTCAACAAGAACTGTTGGCAAAATGGAAAAAAAAGTTTTACAGAAAGTAACTTTAGACTAATCTCTTACCATCTATTACAATAAGCCCCAAAGAGATAGGCAACCTAAATACATAATATCCCTCCCACTTCTCCTCCATTTTGAACCTTCTAACAAAGAATAAAAAAGAAAGGGGGTAAAAGCATCTGAGCAAAACCAACCAGCACCTTAACCATATATGACATTATATGCAAGAATCCCCACTTCCCATCTCTGCAAGGAAGGGAAGAAGAATTTTCTCAACTTTTTTCCGTGTCAAGCTTGGCCATTATAATTATATGGCATTCAGTTGGTTGTTTTTTATACTTTTTCCTGCTTACATCTCTGCATGAATTCATGTTCTCCAATATTTTTCTGAATTCTTCGTAGTCATTATTTCTTACAGCACAGTAATATTTCATTATACTATTCCCCCATCTATGGACACCAACTTTGTTTTAAGTGTTTTGCTACCACTGAAATTGTGGTGTGAATCTCTGGGTGTATATGAGACCTTTCTGTCCTTGACCTCCTGTGATACCTAGCAGTGGGTCAAAAGGTATGAATTTTTGAACTTAAATACAAAAAGACAAAGAAAATATTTCCATGTACACAGCACAATACAAAAAGAGGATTCGGTATGAAACCATGAATCTCCATTTCACACTGTTTGCTTCTCTTGAAAAGCTATATAATAAATACTACATTGTTTTCAAGGCTACCCTGCCTTTCTGTGCTTCCTTCTGAGTTTTCTTTAGTTTTCTGCTTTGCACTTCTTACTTTTTTCCCCCTCCTCCCCACCCCACACTAGAGAAGGCCACCATTAGACACAAATATATATATATATATATATATATATATATATATTTGTATATGTATAGGTACAGCCATACTATCCATACTTCTGCTTATCAGTTCTTTCTCTAGAGGTGGATAGCATTTTCCTTCATGGGTCTTTTGTAGTTGATTTGAGTATTTTCATTACTCAAAATAGAACTTAGTTGTTCACAGTTCTGTATATATTCTCTTGGTTCTTCTCAGTTTTCTCTTCATTATTTCATGCAAGTCTTTTCCATGTTTTTCTAAGAGCATTGAGCTCATCCTTTCTTACAGCACAGTACTATTCCATCACAATCATAGACCATAACTTGTTTAGCCATTCCCCAATGGATGGGCATCCCCTCAACTTCAATTAATCACTCTCTTAGCAAAATTTCAAATTATTCTCCAGAATGGCTAGATCAATTCATACTTTAGTGAACACTGTATTTGTATATCTTATTCCATTAACACTGTATTAGTATACAGTTCCTCCAGAATTCAGTCAAGTCAAGTCAACTGCCAATTTACTAAGTGCCTACTCTGTGCCAGACACTGAGGTAAACTTTGTTTTCCAGGAAAACAGTCCCTTGCTCTCAGAGCTTACAGTCTAATGAGGGAGACAACATGCAAACTATTATGTACAAGCAAGTAATACAAAGATAAATTAGAACTAATTAACAGAGGGAAGACCCCAGAATGAAAAGGAATCAGAAAAGACTTTTTGCAGAAGGTGAGATTTGAAGGAAGCCAGAAAGTGGTTATGAGGAAGGAGAGAATTCTAGGCATGAGGGAGAGAGAGTCAATGAAAATGCACAGGGTCAAGAGATAGAGTATTTTGTTGGAGGAACAGCACAGAGATCAGTGTCACTAGATTGCATAGTTTGTGGGGATTTGGTATAATAACATGTAAGAAGACTGGAAAAGTAGGAAGGATCCAGGTTATGAAAGATTTAAAAGCCAAGCAGAGGATTTTACATTTGATCCTAGAGGTAATAAAGAGTGACTGGAGTTTACTGAATGGGGAAGGGAAGAGTTTTAGCATGGTCACCCCTGCACTTTAGGAAGATCAATTTGATCTTCTTTGAGCTGAGTGGTGAATGGAATAGAGTGGGGAGAGAACTGTGGCAGGGAGACCCACTAACAGGCTATTGCAATAGTCTAGGTGTAAGGTAACGAGGGCCTGCCCCTCAGGCTGGTGGCAGCAGAGGAGAGAAAGAGACATATGCAAGCGATGTTTTGAAGGGAGAATTCACAGGATTTGGTAATATATTAGACAAGAGAGGTAAGAGATGGAGAAGTTGAGGATAACTCCTACTTTGCAAGCCTGGGTGACTGGGAGGATAATGGTGACCTCAAGAGTAATAGGGAAGTTTGGAAAGGGGAAGGATTTGAGGGAGGAGAGAAGATAATGGATTCAGTTTTGGACATGTCATGTTTAGGATATCTATGGGATATCCAGTTCGAGATGTCCATATAGTCAGTTGGAGAAACAGGAGGCTGGAAGTCAGGAGAAAGGTTTGGCCTGGATAATTAGATCTGAGAATCATCTTCAGAGAGGTGATAATTAAAATCATAGGAGCTGATGGGATCCCCAAGTGAAATACTATAGAGGGAGAAAAGAAGGCTCAGTCTAGATTCTTTGGTCAGGACAAATCTTGGAGCAGCACCCACAGATCATGGGCTTGAACTGAATAAAGATCCATCAAAGGAAAAAAAAAGGAGTAATCAGACAGGAGGAGAACCTGGAGACAGCAAGCAATGTCATAACAACCTAGAGAAAGAAAAATATCAAAGAGAAGAAGCTGATAGTGTTAAAGGCTGCAAGGAGGTCAAGAAGTATGTGGACTGAGAAGAGGCCATTAGACTGGGCATTTAAGAACTGAAGAGAGCAGTTTCAACATGAATAATTTCTGGTTTTTACCATCTTTGTGAGCTTATTGGGTGGGATGTGAAAGCTCAGAATTCTTTTGATTTGGATTTCACTTCTTATTAGTGGTCTGAATGGATTTTTTTAATACTTTTTAATTCTTTTGAGAAGAGTTTGGTTCTGTCCTCTTACCAGTTATAGGGGGAAGATTCCTAAATAAGGGGTAGATCATAAAATTATAAATTCTAAAATTTTGATGATATAAAATTTTGTAAGTTGTAAAATTTTGCTCAGACAAAATCAGTGCACCTAGCATAAGAAATAGGCTACTGAATAAGGAAAAAACTTTACAGTTAATATCACAGATAAAGGTCTGAGATGCAAGATAGATAAGAAATGGATAGAAATATACGTGAGTAAGAGCCATTTCTCAAAAGATGGTAGTTAACTGGAAAAGCATAGACAGTTTTCAGAAAAAGAAATAAAATTATCAACAACCATAAGAAAGAATGCTTCAAATCACTAGTTATATAAATGAAAAGAACTTTGGAGTTTCACCTTATAACCATCAGATTGGAAAACATGACAAAAGAAAAAAATGATAAATGTCGTGGGGGTCTGTTGAAAGACAGGAGCATTCCTATTGGTGGAGCTGTGAATTATTCCACCCCTTCTAAAAAACAGTTTGGAAGCACTCTAGAAAAGTCACTAAATATTCTTTGACTCAGTGATACCAATACTAGGCACATAACCCAAGAAGATCAAAGATAGAAAGATCCTATATATACAAAACTAGAACAGCACACTTTTGTGGATGCAAAAAATTAGAAAAATAGTGGATGTTCTTCAGTTGGAGTATAGCTGAATAAATTGAGGTAGGTGAATATGATATGATATTGTCATAAGAAATGATGAATATGAAGAATTCAGACAAACTTGTGACTTGTATGAACTGATATATAGTGAAAGAGGCAGAACCAAGAGAAAATTTGCATAATGTCCATAATAATGTAAAAGAAAACAACTTTGAAAAACACCAAGATTCTAGGCTCAATAAATTGTGGTTCATGAACATAATGAGGTATTAATATTCCATAAAAAATGACAAAAGTGATCATTTTAGAGAATCCTGGGTAGTGTCAAATGATGTAAAGTGAAGTGAGCAGAATCAGGAGAACAGTTTATACAAGAACAACATTATAAAGAAAACAACTTTAAAAGACATGAATTTTGATCAATTCAATGACTAGCTATCACCTCTCGGGAGTGAGGTGATATATTCAAGGTACAGAAGGAGACATACATTTTTGTATATGGCTATGCTATGCATTTGTTTTTCTTGATTATGCATATTTGTTACAAAAGGTTTTTTCCCCCATCTCTTTTTTTAATGGGGGGAAACATGTTAAAGGGAAGGGCAAGTTAGCTATAATAACAAAAACCAACAACAACAATACCTATTGAAACTTTTTTTAATGCACAAAAGAAAAAAAAAGGAATTTCAGAAGAAAGTACAGGCAAATAAAACAGTTTTGAAAGTAATGTGTCGAATTTATCACATCCTTTTTTTAAAAAGTGAATCATATGAAATATAGTTTCATGGTTTCATATACCGTCTTTTTTGTCTTTACGTATACAGAAGTCTTCTTTTTTGATATCTGGGTTCACAATAAAAACATTAATTTTAAAAAAGAACAGAACTGTGGTCATTACTGTGGCTAATCTTGACCAAAGGATTTACGGTATTTCTCTTTTTTCGTCAGGTAAACTAGACTAGCTATATGGCAAATATTCTCGTATCTGTTGGTTTATTTATATTTCATTAGTATAAAGAAGGGATAGAAGAGTATGGAAGGAGTCCAGAAAGAGTCTAGGAAGCGACAACAATGTCAAAAAAAGGTTTTTTTAAAGAAAGCTGCTAAGAACAATGGCCCCCCGACTGTTGAGTGGAGAGGGGTGGGCGCTTTAGGAACAGATTAAAGTAGTTTTGTGCCAGCACTTGATAGTTCTGGCATTTTGCCCACAAAGCAGTTTTCATAGCATTTCCTGTTAGTCTTTGTATTGCGGCCACAAAGGATGTACTCTTAGACGTTATCGTTGCATTAAGGTTCTTTCCAGGTACTGGAATATGTGCTGTTTTGTTTTTTTCTATTCTTCTAATAAATAAATGAGATGTCTATATAAATTCACAGTCATATCAAGTGGATAGTTTTCGTTTTGCTAACTAAATTGTGAGCTGGATTGCCTTGCCTTCTATCTGTGCCACTGTTGACTTTGCTCTTTTTTAACCAAATCCCCTTTTTTCTTTCTAGATTGAACTACTTGATTTCAAAGGAGAAGATTTATTTGAAGATGGAGGTATTATCCGCAGAATCAAGCAGAAAGGAGAAGGTTACTCAAACCCAAATGAAGGTGCAACAGTAGAAAGTAAGTCTACAGATTAGGAAAGGTAATTCAGAGCCAGATGTGGGGAGGGTGGCCTTTGAATACTGGATTCAAAAGTCTATAGGTTTTTCAGTAGGCCCTGGGGAGCCACTGAATATTTCTGAGTCAAAGAATTATCTTTTCAGAATGATGTATTAAGAATATTAATCAATGTAAATGATGTATTGGGAAGAGGAAAATGTGGAAGCAAAAAAATCAGTTTGGAGGGTATCTGGGTGAGAAGAAATGAGAAACTGAGAAGAGGGAACATTTAGGACTGATTGAGGAAGGATTTAGATTGGATGTGTGGGTAAGAAAAAGAAGAGCAATATATGGCCACATGATTATAAACCTAGGTGACTCGAGAAGATAGTGGTAGCATCAACAGGAATTGAGACTTTACGAACTGGGGCAGGCTCTAGGAAAAAGATAATCAATTCAGCTTTGAATAAAATTGATATGGAAGTGCCAGTGAGACATCTAGGTAAAGGAATAAAGCAAGTAATTTAAAGTACAGGACTGAAGCTTTGAAGAATGGAGATATATTTGGCTGCATATCATACATTTTGGTATGTTGTCTCATCGTTGTCATTCTCTTTAATGAAATTATTGATTGTTCCTTTATTCTTTGATTCTCTTTAGGATTAGGTTAGTTTCCAATTAATTTTTAATCTATCTTTCCTTGACCCTTTATTGAGTGTAATTTTTATTGCATTATGATATGAAAGGGATGAATTTAATATTTCTGCTTTTCTACATCTGGTTGTGAGGTGTTTATGCCCTAATACATGGTCAATGTATGTGTAGGTGCAACTGAGAAAAAAGTATATTCCTTTCTATTCCCATTCAGTTTTCTCCAAAAGTCTATCAAAGCTAACTTTCTAAAATTCTATTCACCTTCTTAACTTCTTTATTGTTTATTTTATGGTTAGATTCATCTGGTTCTGAGAGGGGAAAGTTGAGGTCTCCTACCGGTATAATTTACCATCTATTTCCTCCTGTAATTTATTTAACTTCTTTAAAAATTTGGTTGATATACCATTTAATGCATATATGTTTGTTTAGTATTGAGATTTTTTCATTGTCTATGGTACCTTTTAGCAAGATGTGGTTTCTTTCCTTATAGCTTTTAATTAGAGCTATTCTTGTTTTTGCTTTGTCTGAGATCACGATTGCTACTCCTGCTTTATTTACTTCAGCTGAAGCATAATCAATTCTGTTCCAGACCCTTACCTTTACTCTGTGTGTGTGTTCTTCAAATGTATTTCTTGTAAACAACGTAATATAGGATTCTGGTTTTGATCCACTGTCCTATTAACTTCCGTTTTATTGGTGAGTTAATCCCATTCACATTCACAGTTATTATAACAGTGTATCTCTCTCCATCCTATTTTTCCCCCGTTTATCCTTCTTTCTCTCTCTCCTTTCACCCCATGTCTCCTCATTAGTGCTTTGCTTCTGACCACCACCGCTCCCAGTCTGCTCTCCCTTCTATCAGTTTCCCCACCTTTCTCTTATCTTCCTTCCCTCTTATTTCTTTATAGGATAAGAGATTTCTATACTTAACTGAGTGTGTATGTTATTCCCTTTTTGAGCCAGTGCCGATGGAAGTAAAGTTCAAGTGTTGCCTGCCACCACCCCCCATCTTCCCCTGCACTTTAATAGCTCTTTCATGTAAGATAATTTAACCCATTCTACCTTTGTGTTCCCCCTTTTCCCAGTGCATCCCTCTTTCTCACCCCTTGATTATGTATTTTTGATATCCCATCATACCCAATTCATACCCATGACCTCTATGTATATGCCTTCTAACTGCCCTAAGAGTGATAAAATTCTTAAGAGTTACAAGTATCATCTTCCCGTGTAGGAATATAAACAATTTAATCTTATCAAATCCTTTGTGTTTTCTCTTTCCTGTTTACCTTTTTATTCTTGTCTTGAGTCTTGCATTTGAAAATCAAATTTTCTGTTCAGCTCTGGTCTTTCATCAGAAATGTTTTAAATTCCTCTATTTCATTAAATATCCTTTTTTGCCCCTGAAGGATTATACTTAGTTTCACTGGGTAGGTGATTCTTGGTTGTAATCATAGCTCATTTGCTTTCCAGAATATCATATTCTAAGCCCTCTGACCCTTTAATGTAGAAGCTTCTAAATCCTGTGTAATCCTCACTGTAGCTCTACAATATTTGAATTGTTTCTTTTTGGCTGCTTGCAGTATTTTCTAGGACCTCTGGAATTTGGCTATAATATTCCTCGGACTTTTTATTTGGGGATCTCTTTCAGGTGGTGACTGGTAGATTCTTTCCATTTCTATTTTGCCCTCTGGTTCTAGGATATCAGGGCAGTTTTTCCTTGATGATTTATTGAAATGTGGAAAGGACACCCCAGATATATAGGTGGGCAAAGACAGGATGGATGACTTGAAGAGCAGTGAATGACCCAGAATTTCTATGTACATGAAATGAAGCAATATAGAGAATTCCGAAAAAATAAGTTAAAGCTAGATTGCAGAGCATCTTGAATGCCAGATTAAGGATTTTGGCCTTGATTAAATATAACATTATTAATCATTGATCTTTAAATAGGAGAGTGACACACAAGTAGTTTAGGACAGATTGAAGTGGAGAGAGAATGAAGACAGATGAATCAGAAAACTACTAATATCATCCAGGTCATATTATTATAAGGAACTTCACCAGGCTGGTGGCAATGGGAATGGAAGGGCACAACTGCTAGAGATACTGTAAGATGGAAAAAGTAAGGTTTTAATCCAGGCATATGAATGGTACTACAAAGAAGGAAAACATGACAAGGCTGGGAGAATTTAGAAAAGGGAGACATTGCTCTCTAGTTTTTGTTTTTCATGTAGTGCTAAGGGGAAGCTAGTGTGGATTCAGCAGTCCTCTATTTGAGGATCCAATCAGTCAGCAAATAGATACTAAACACTATTCTCTGTGCTAGCACAGTGCATAAAATTTCTATATGAAAGGAGGTTACATTCTAATGGGAGAAATAAGATGTAGGAAATAAAGATTAACATGAGAGAAAGTCATCCAGTGCAGATCCAGGTCTTAGTGAGGACTAGTAGATGGAAGGAATGTGATTGAAAGATGTCCAAGATCAAGGGTAGTTTGTTCACTCTGGAACAAGAATTTCAGGTGGCACAGTAGAAAGCGTAGGCAGAAGTGGACCTTGACATGGGTGGGGTAGGATTGAGGAGGATGAGGTTGAGAGAACAGGAGGTAGGGTTTGGGGATAGTTTGCTTTCTACGTGGCTGATAATTGATCAATACAGGGATAGGAAGAAAAGCAGGTGGTGGGAAGTTGTTAGCAATACAGGTAGTAATGGATGGCAGAAGAAAAATAAAACACAATTTGTAGCCTCTTAGAGGTGTTGACTGGCAAAAGCCAGGGGTAGGGCATTAACTACTCTCTCTTGGCTCTTACTGAGAGGTAAGGTGGAGTGATCTGTGCTGAAGCTGGGTTCCCCTAACCCAGGGTTGGATCAGCTCCTACCTGCTGCTGCTCCTTCCCCTAGTGGCTAAGGAAGAGGCAGGGGTGGGAAGTAGTGCTGAGGACACCGTTTTTCCCCTCTCCCCAAGCTAACAGAGGGTACTAGACCAGGCCAGGATAAAAGTATACTTTTGTCAGTGAGGAGGTGTTGCTTGTTAAGTCCTCAATACAGATTAGATCTTTTGGTAGAGAAGGTAGAAGCTTGGTGAATCTTAAGAGGAAATTATGTAGTAAAAGGACATGTCAACAAAATCCTATTTTTATAGTTTGGTTGAGAACTAAGGTTGTCAGGAAGACAAATGGATTTTTAAGACAAAACAGAAATTAATGATTTCCTCTATTTTATTTTAAGATACATTTTGTTTTTAAAATGGGCAAAAATGGATATGTGACATTTTTTAAAAGTGGAGCAGAACAGAAGGTAACACTTTTCATAACTATGGCTAGGAGAAGAATTCCTTTTTTATTTTATGTTTAATTTTTAGTTTCAGTTACACATTCTCTCTCTCTCTTCCCTTCCCCCTCTCCACCCATTGAGAAGGCTAGAAATACGATACCCATAATATAGTCATGCAAAACATATTCCCACTTTAGGCATGTCCTGCCTTCCCCCACCCCCGCAAAAAGGCAAGAAAAATAAAGAAAAGAAAAAAATGCTTTAATCCGTACTCTTGAATTCATCAGTTCTCTATCTGGAGGTGTGGATAGCATTTTATATCATGAGTCTCTGGAGTTGTGTTAGATCCTTCTATTGATTTGGAGTTACTAAATCTTTCATAGTTGATTGTCTTCACAATATTGCTGTTACTGTATAAATTATTCTCCTGGTTCTACTCACTTTACTTTGTATCTGTTCATATATGTCTTCCCATATTTTTCTGAAATCATCCCCATCATCGTTTCTTACAGCACAATAGTATTCCATCATAATTATATTCCATAACTTGTTCAGCCATTCCCTGATTGATGGACATCCCCTCAGTTTCCAGTTCTTTGCTACCACAAAAAGAGCTGCCATAAATATTTTTGTACTTTGGAGTCTTTTTGATTTTTTTTTTGTCTCCTTGGGATACAGACCTGGTAATGGTATTGCTGGGTCAAAGAGTATGCGCAGTTTTATAGTCTTTTGGGCATAGTTCCAAATTGTTATCCAGAATGGTTGGATCAGTTCCTAACCATACCAACAGTGCATTAGTGTCCCAATTTTTCCACATGCCCTCTAACATTTATCATTTTCCTTTTTTGTCATACTAGTCAATCTGGTAGGTGTGAGGTGGTACCTCAGAGTTGTTTTAATTTGCATTTCTCTAATCAATAGTGATTTAGAGCATTTTTTCATATGACTATAGATAGCTTTGATTTTTTTCTTCTGAAAACTGTTCTAACTGGAAAATGGTTCTTATTTTTAATAATTGAGCAGAGTTCCAGATTGTTCTGGGAGAAGAATTCTTAACCAAAGAAGAGATAAAGGTGATCATAAAAAAAGGGAGGCAATTTTAACCACATAAAATTTAAAAGCTTTTGCACAAACAAAATAAGTGCAGTTAGAATAAGAGTTGGTGTTAAAAAAAAAACCTGTGCATCAAACATTATTTCAAATATTCTAGAAACATAGATTTAGAACTGGAGGGGTCTTTAGATACCATGTAGTCTAGCCTTTATAGATAAGAAAACTGAGGCCCACAGAGGTGAAGTGACCTGTCCAAGCTAACAATGGGTACCATAAGTGGCAGATCTAGAGCTTGGCCACAAGTGTCCTGACTCCAAATTCGTTGTTCCTCTGACCCTACTATCCTGCCTCTCTCATAAAAACTACAGTCGTTCGTGTGCGTGTTCGTGTGTGTGTGTGTGTGTAATTGATGCAAAAGACAAAGAACTATTCCACCTAGTTAAATGATTAAAGTAGATGAACAAAGAATTTACTAAAGACTTGAAAATACTCAACAATCATATTTTTAAAAATGCTACAAATCACTACCAAAGGACAAACAAGTTAAAATAACTGAGGTTGTTCCTCACATCCAGGAAGTTGACAAAGATGACAAAAGATAGGGATAATTGATGTCGGAGAGGTTGTGGGAAAACTGGCACATTAATATATTATTGATGGAACTGTGACTTGGTCCAACCATTCTATAAAACGATTTGGAATTATATGAACAAAGCCACTGAACTATTTGTACCTATTGGTCTAGTGGTACTACTACTAATGGCAAATATTCCAAGAAGGTCAAAGGTAAAAATAAAGGTATAACATATATATCATATTGTTATTCACAGCATTACTTTTTATAGTAGAAAAAAAACCAAACAAATCTGGGAATAGATATGCTCCCAACAGCTGAACAGTATTTGAACAAATTGTGCTATATGAACAAGTTTACTATAAGAAAAACTGAATAGTGAGGAATTCAGAATGGTGTGAGAAGACTTTTGTGAACTGATGCAAAGTGAAGAAAGCACAACCAGGAGAACAAGCTACACAAAGAATGAAAAACGAGCGAATGATTGAAAAACATTTATTAAACCCTTTCTATTGGCAACCATTGAGGATACACTAATTAAAATAATATAAATTGTAGCAGCACTGAAAGGCAGCTGAATTCCTTTTTACCATAATGACTGATCTTAGTCCAAGAGATAGTTGATGAAACACACTTCCCTCCTCTCTGTAGATAGATGAGGAACACTATGCTTGAGAAATATGGTATATGCTGTCAAATGTAGTTGCTGTGTCACCTGATTTTGCCAAACCTTTTCTTTGCTACTTTTGGGGGTGGGGAAGGGACAGGACAGATAAACCCAATAACAGTTGACTAAAAGATTTCTAAATGTCCTTCATTTTTGAATTTTCGTTTTATTTAACTAACATTTCCCCTCAGAATTATACAGAAATATTCACCTTGTCCCCAAAGTCTATGCTAGAATGGTGCTTTTGTCATTATGTAAAAAACTGGGGGAAGACTTATTAAAATCAAGGAGAACTTCCAATTTTAAATATAAATATAATTTAAATTATTTTAGTCAAACTTTTTAGGACCCTGTGTTTTTGTTAAAGAACTAATATCTTTTAGAGTACACATAAGGGAAATGGCAGGAGTTAAATTTTTTTGATGTCTGCATGATTATAAATATTTTAAACAAAGAGACCTTTTCCCATTTTATCTCTTTTGAATATATATTGTATAGTTGGATTAAAGGGCATATACTGTTTAGTAATGTGTATAATTGCGAATTGTTTACCAGAATGGTTGTACTCTTTCACAGATTCACCAACAATGTATCAATATGCCTGTTTTCCCTCAGTCCTCAACATTTGTAATTTTCCTTTTTTGTCATCTTTGCTATTTTGATGGACTTGAAGTGGAATCTTAGAAGTGCTTAATTGGCATTTTCTGATTAGTAATGATTAAGATAACTTTTTCATATGGCCATATGCCATGTGGAATACCATTTGCCATTTTTCATATGACCTAGGTTTCTTCTCTTGTTTGTAGCCTTAGATAATTTATCAATTGGAGAATAACTCTTATTCTTACAAATTTGAATCAGTTTTTTACATATCCTGGAAGTGAGATCTTTATCAAAGAAACTTGTTGCAAAGATTTTTTCTCAGTTAATTGTTTCTTTTTTAACCTTAGCTTTACTGGAGTTGTTTATGCAAATTTTAAAAAATGTTTATGTAATCAGAATTATCCATTTTATCTTCTTTGATCCTCTTTATTCCTTGTTTGGTCATGAACTTTTCTCCTCTCCATCAATTTGGCGGATAATTTTTTCCCATATTTCTCTTACTTGTTTATGTTGCAACCTTTTATACCGATGGCATGTGCCTATTTGGAACTTATCTTTATATAAGGTGTGAGATGTTGTATATAAGTAAGTTGGAGGTAATTTCTAATTTCCTCCATACTGCCAACCCATTTTCCTAGCAGTTTTTGTCAAATAGTGATTCCTTATCCCATTAGCTAGTCTTTTAAGTACAAAAATAGTTGTAGCAGCTCTCTTTGTGATGGCAAAAAACTTGAAACTAAGGGAATACTCAGCAATTAAAGAATGGGTGGATAAATTTTGATATATGAATGGAATGGAATGCTACTTTGCTGAAATAAGGAATTAGATGATTTTAAAGACATGGAAACTATGAACTAATGCACAGTGAAGTGAGCAGACCCAGTGTAAAAATAAAAAACTTTGAAAGCTGTAAGAACCATGATTGCTACAATGACTATTCATGAATCTACAGGACTCATAACAACATGTGCTATCCAGAGAGGTGATGGGTGCTGAATAATATATATACATATATATATATTGAGAAAATGTGTCTTGCTTGAATATGCATATTTGGTGCAAGGAATTTGTTTTCTTTTCTTTTTTGAATGGGGTGTGGTGTGGGAGAGAAAGGAAATAGATTTTGGTTAATTTATTTAAAATAGAATCGAGTTGTTATAAATGTTTCAGGCTTTTTCAGATGAGGTCACTATGAGGTCGCTTTTTCTTTGTTAAAAGATTTCTCACTAAGTGGGTATAATCTGTAAATATTTGTAATGTAAAAATAAAATACATCAATAAAATACGTTCTTTCCATTAAAAAAATCTATGTGATTAAAGTGTAAGCTTATTCTTCTTGTCACAGTTTTTCAGTGTCTTAGGGTTGGAAAAAGTCATTTTTCCACGACTATTCTTTAACCAGTCTTGAAAGAGTCATCTAATATCTTCTTAGTTTTTACAAAAACAGATTACATCCTTAATAATATATCTCATTTAAATAGAACTAATAAGAAGCATCATGGTAATAAGTAGAGATTTGGTCTCAAAGGTGGGTTCAAGTCCCACAACTGTCACAGCCTGTGACCAGTGGTCTAGGCCAGAGGTATCAAACACACAGCCAGCAACGCTCTGGAGTGCAGCCTGAACCAGATCGAAATGTAATTGGAAAATATTTAACAAAATAAATAAAATACACAAAATATAGATAACATTACATTTAAAAGATATGACCCACAGGAATCATTAAGTACTGTTTAGTGGCACCAGTTTCTATTTGAGTTTGACACCACTGCTCTTGGCAACTCTAGGCAACAGTTGTAGAGAAGGGTAGCCCCTCTGGTGTTAGAAGGCACTCCCTCACCTGGGAGTCCCCTCTGCCAGTGAAATCGCAGATTCAGCCCCTTACATTCCTTTACATTTTTACAAAGTGCTTTCCTCACAACAGCAGTCTTAGCTGACTAGTAGAAATACTATTCCCATTTTATGGGTGGGAAAACAAAAGAGTATGCAACTTATCCATTAGCATAAAGCTAATGAGCGTCAGGGTTAAGAATCCAATACAGTGTTCTACTTATTGTGCCACATTCTGTGTGGCAGTTATCAATAGCAATACCTTCTTTTGCATTTTTAAGCCCATTCCCTCTCTTTTGTCTTGTCCCAAAGAGAAAAAAAAAAAAAAGAACAAGCCACAGGCCAGCATATTTACAACATTCTGTTACGTAGCTGTTTTCTCCAGCTTTTCTTCTCTCGGCATCGTAATCCCAGTGTCTAGAGCCTCACCTCATAAGGCCTGTTTTCTAGTCCTTGAATCATTTTCTTGTTTTCCCCTGAATTTTTTCCAAACCTACGAATATTATAGAGCTGAAAACGGAACACAATCCTTTTAATAAAGGCTTGACCAATGCTAGATACAGAGAAGGAATTCCCTTTTCCTAGCATCATGCTCAGTTTAAAAAAAAAAAAGGTGAACGGATTCGTTTTTTTAACCACCTAAAACAAACCTTTTTCTTGTTACACTTGCAAAGTCTTTATTTTACCCTATCTTGCCATGCCATCTGTTTTTCCTCTCTTCAGTGAATTAATAAGGATAAACATAGGACCTGTGCTTTCATCTGGGGAGCTCCTAGATGAGGAAACTCCTTCAACCAATTCATGAGACCATCTTTTCAGCAGCTTATAATGTAAGAGCATTTCCTGGAGCACTAAAGGGTTAAACTGTTCACCACATCAGCGTTAAACAGGTGTTCCTGGCTTCAAGACCACATCTCTGTCCTATCCTCTTAATTTGTTAAAATCACTAATTTTATTTTTCAAAGTTCTCTCCATCTACCTCACTCTCATGTGTTTCTCTCCACCTTTGAATTTTCTTTCTTATCAGTATAAATTACTGTAACCATCCAAGGCATGGGTGAAAGCATTGCATTATATGAAGATTTAAGAACCAGAATCCCTTAGCATGTCTCCCATTCTTGCTCCTCCAGGGGTGCCACTGGACCATGGAAAATGCTAGAATAAGATTACTCCAGACTTTTGAATAGCCACCTAATAGAAGTCTCACCTAATCCCGTTCTGGTTTATTGAGATTGTTTCATCAGGGACTGAGAGAAGCAGAAGTAGTATATGAGATAGAGCACTAGATTTGGAATCAGGAAGAGCAGGGTTCAAGTCCTGCCTCAGACATTTGCTAGCTACGTAACCATGGACATTTCATTTAATTTCTCTCTGCTTCAGACATCTGAGAAACATGCACCTGCCAAATAAGAAAGTTTGACTTCCTTGACATTCGTGGAACCTCTTAAGGTCCCATAAATTATGGTATATGAATGTAATGGAATATTATTGTGCTATAAGAAATGATGAGATGGACAATTTCAGAGGAAGCTGGGAAGGCTCTAAACTGATGCTGATCAAAGTAAGCAGAATTCGAAGAACAATTTCTACAATGACAATATCATAGAGAAAAAATAACTTTGAAAGACTTAAGAACTCTAATCAGTACAATGATAAACCACAAATTCAGAAAATTAAAGATGAAACATCACTTATTTCCTGCCTAAGGGGTGATAAACTAGAAAAGCAGAGAGGCATATATATTTTAGGTGTGACTAAAGTGGAAATTTGCTTTACTGTTCTATCCCCATTTATGATGAGGGTTTTTCATTTCTTTTTTCCTTAATTTGGGGGGAGAAAAGGTTAGCAGGAGGGACAAATTATAAATGTATATAAAAATAAATATTTTTTAAAAATCATGACTGAAAAGTTATGACTTAGTGGAGACATAATAGCTTTCTTCCGATATTTGGAAACCCCTCAAACTAAAGAGGAACCAAACTCCTGGTTGCCTCTGGAGATAGATAGATGCACTGAAGATTTTGGCTTGATAGAAGTACAAACACCCTAACAGATGCCTTTAGGACATAGTATTTCTTTTTCATCATAGGTCTTGAAGTACTGGTTAGCTGACCATTTGTTGATCATTCTATAATAGGGTTTCTTGTTAAGTATAAATTGGACCAGATGACGCCTGAGGTCCCTTTCAGCTTCGAGATTCCACGTGATTCCTTGTACCACTCTTGTACACTTGGCAGCAGTGCCCCCACTCTGATTCTGAAACTTGACATCAGAAAAACCTGAGTGGCCTTCAACTCTAATTATTTCCTATATGATTTCCCTTGTCTTTCAGTCTCTTACGCCCTCTGATTTGACTGTTTGGACATCTAGAGGCCATGAAGAGCTAAAGCCCACAAAGTTATGGAGCTTACCACCACTCTTGCAAACTAATCTTTTCAGCAGCATTTGAATACAGAGTACACTGCATTTCATAATGCTTTTTTTTTTCAAACAGGGAAATTGTATAACCAATACAGAAATTTAGAGGGCTATTAGATTTTTATTTACTCTGCTATACAGAGTATGTCTAATGTCAAGGTAAATAGCGTAGCACTTGGCCTGTGCTGGACAGTGTTTTTCTTCACTCATTTAGTGTAAGTTTAGGCAGCACTTTTCCTTAAAAAAAACTATCAACTAGGACCCCAATACCTGTTAAATTCTGCAACACACACGAATTAATTTTTTTCTTGAAACTCTAGCCATTGACTTACATTTTAAAACAGTAACAAATATAATATAAAAATTCCAGTTAAGATTGAGGAAGATAAACTGATATGGAATCTGAAGTACATATTTACCTTTCACAGTAAATGTGGAGGCCTGCCATTTGGTCAGTTAGCGACTATTTAAATATCTGTATAGGCCAGCAATATAAATATTAGGGGAGAATGGGAGGAAAAGTGATTTTAAGGGCATACTGTTTGTCAAGCAAACAAGGGTTTTCCAAATATTATCTCGTTTGGTCCCCCCAATAACCCTGCGAGATAAGTGCTGTTATTTATTTCCACTTTACAGTTGAGGAAACTGAAGCAAAACTAGGTTAAGTGACTTGTCCAGGGTCACACAGCTAGTAAGTGTCTGACACCAAGCCCCTACCTGAGAAGAGTTTCCATTTTAGTTGATTCAAGGAAACTGGGTTCCACTAAGTAACTATGGCTTTCTCCTCCCACAGAGCTCAGAGCTTTTTTCTTTTCTTAGCTTTAGTGGAGTTAGCAGTTTTTTCTTCTAGCTCAGGAGTTCTTAACATGAGATCCATGAACTTTTGATAACCATTTCAATATAATTGGTTTCCTTTGTAATCTTATATACTTTATTTTACGCATTTAAGAATAATTTCCTGAAAAAAAAAGAAAAGGTCTGTCTATAGGCTTCACCAGATTGCCAAAGGGATCCAGGACACAAAAAATGGTTAAGAACGCATGTGCATTCAAGCAAATGTGGCAGCAGTGGTGTTAATTTATGCCTTTGAAGTATTTATATGACCTATTCAGGACAAAGGACAGAAGTCACTCTTTTGACTAGTTTGATTCAGTGACAAATGGATTTACAGAGTTATCCTTCATAAATGGGATTGGAGAGGTGTTAATGTAGCATCAGATAATGCAGAATGAGTTGGGGCATAGAGACCAAGGCAGGATCAGTTCAGGATGGCCTGGTTTACTTACCCCCATGCCTGATGGGAGCAATTCGAATTCTAATCGTCATGTCTGCCATAGAAATTCTCTGTTTGCTCTGGTTATTGTCCTTTCAGAGAAGTAATAGACATTAAATGTCTTCCTATCTCTTAAGTGTATTGGCAAGAAGCCTTGTTAGGTATGAAATAGAGGCAAAAAGAAACATGTTTGGCATAAATAAGGCAGTATGGCAAACCCTGACTGAATGGGAATAGTCTATGATGACCTCAGGCCAGATAACCAGTAGCAAAGCCATTCTATAACATTCCTATTCAAGTCCCTGTGACTTGGGAATGAATGCAAAGATACTGGACATTCACCACAATAATTAGAAGGGAAGAAATATACACTTACCAGAACTAATGTACATCTTTAGTGGTTCTTTAGTGGTTTTTTGAGTTATGGAGCCCCTTTCACAGTCTTTCTTCCTAAGACAAGCTGTACAGAATTTGGATTCTTGCATTCCAGTTTTTGTTATTGCCACTCCTTTCCTTCCCTCCCCCAAGCCCCTCATTTTAATAGAAGTACAAATTGCTGTCTGCACATCCAGTTCATGTGCCAGCCACATACAGAACAGGGTGTTCTGTGCTCTTCGAAACCAAATCGCTTTAGGCAGTGAGAGAACAATAAGTCAGGACTCCAGTTTAAGTGATGTTTTGTAAGCAAACTGAACTTCTTTGATGCAGTTACTCCTGGATTATCCATACAAAATCGAATAATTTGGGTCCATTTGAATTTATGGGGATTTGGGAACAGTTGGAAGAAGACTTTTTTCTTTAAGATATATGTAGTTTGGAGTAGAATTTAAATGTGAGGGCTATGGGGTATGGGACTTGCCTTTTTGAAGAAAAAAAGTATCTGTTCTCTACTTAAGAATAATAACTTTGAAGCTCCCTGTTGTATGTTTTTATTTTCTCTGGGTATATCATGGATCATTCACTCCCACAAGTAAGGTTGGCCAAATTTACCATCTGATCTTAAGTACCACAGAGGCTGAGTTCCTGGTGATTCGTGATGATGATTATTAAATATTTATTAAAACAAGTATTCAGACTAGAAGAAACGTCAAAAGTGAATAATCATGTGTCCTCTGAAACCAGAGCTGCTGCAGTTCTTTGGGTAGCATTTGTGAGGATGGAAATCTTGGAACAAGACTAGCAATAGACAGTCTCTGATGGTAGTGATGAGTGTTTGTACAGCAGTGTCCTAAGGTCAGAAATCAGTCAACATTTGGTATCCTTTGCTATTCTAGATGCAGAGTCAGTGGGTCAGAGCCTGACCAAGCACTTTGCAGCAGACCGGGAAAACTGTGCTACTTGTCTAATACAGCTAGTGTTGTACCAGAAGCGAGCAAGACACACCACAGAGTATAAGTTTTAAGTGGAGAATGTATTAGCCGGCGGCCATTGGGGTACGGCACCACAAATCAATGGCGATGTGTTGGGGTGGTGGCTTGGCTTATATAGGATATGGGGGTACAGAATGGGGGAACAGGAACAAAGGTCCTGGCTGATCAAAAGATTCAGTCAGGTTATCGTACTAGTGGGATAATCTCATTTACATTCCTTGGTGGAGTCACGGAGCCCCAGGGATATCTGCTAGACAGGGTCTGCCAGGTTATCCTTCAGTGGGATGGTCCTATCTACTGACATTCCTTGGTGGAGTCATGGAGTCCCAGGGGGTTTGCTAAATGCCAAAGATATCTGAGTCCATTCTTTCTGGGGGTGCTTGTCAGTAGCTAGGGGTTTCTCTGGGGTTCCTAATTTTCCTTGTATTACACTAGTAATACAAGGAAATGCCTAAGGTGTAATCTTAAGTCCAGTGCTTTTATTTTCTGCACTATGCTGCCTTCCCTTCTTCTGGCCTTGACATTACAGACACTGTCAATGCTCAATTTAAAAAAAACAGTATCATTGATGCATTTTCGTTTTTATGTCATATTCATTTATATCATAGTCAATTCCTCCTTTTTCCTCCCAAATTGAAACCTCCCTTATTAAGAAAGGAAAAAAAAAATAAGCAGCAACCCTAACATAGTATTTATACAAAGAATAAACGTATACAGTATTCTGTCCTAGTAGTCCTCCATCTCTGTGACATGAGAAGAGAGAGATATGTTTCATCATTGTTTTTTTTTTCAGTTACTGTTTGGTTTCTTTTTAACGATCTCTCCACTTAGATTGTTGTAGCATTGTGTATATTCTTGTAGTTCTGGTTTTTTTTAACTCAAAATCAGTTCATGCAGACCTTTCCCTATTTCTTTAATTCTCAAGATTCAGTATTTCCTTCTTCACAATAATACCACATTATATTGAGGGTGACACAGATAGATACTGTAATGGAAGCAATGAACATGAGCTTGGACAGACTTCAGGAGACAGTGGAGGATAGGAGGGCCCTGGCATGCTATGGTCCAAGGGGTCTTGAAGAGTGGGACAACAACTGGAAAGCAACAACATTGTCATACCTCAGTTTGCTCAACTATCCAATAGTTGATGGGAACCAGTTCTTTGACTTTGACTTTTTTTTATTTCTTGCACTTAGTGCAGTACCTTGCACATAACAGGTACTTAAATGTTTGCTGACTGACTGCTAGCTAACCAGCATTAAGACGGCTGCATTGAGTATTTTTGTTATACAGTCAGTTCTGCTATGACACAGCATATGCATTCCTAAAAATCACCATACCATGCTATGCAATAAAAACCTCAGGGCTTGTGGGAAAAATGAGGCTAGGAGCACAACACTCAAATACTTCATCATTTTAAAAAGATAGGAACTTTATAAAAATGGCAGCAGGTTTATAAAGCTAAATGGCTAAGAAAACTACAGTAAATAATGATTGAGTCTATGGCCTTGCACTGTTATTCTGTCTGGCCTCAGTTTCCTCAGGGCCAGACTCACAAAGATGACTGCTATTAGAAAAACACACATTTTTAAGACAAATATTACAGCAGAATTGACTGTGTATTAGACTTCTGTTAATGTCTTTGACTTCCTTGGGTTATATGCCTGGTATAGATGTTTTTAAATTCATTGTCATAGATAGAAATTTCAATTTAAATATTATAACCTTGAAAGAGTAGTTCAGGTCCACGTCAGAAATGCCAGATCTGCTCAGTATGTATCAGTTGGTTTTAGAAACTGTCTCTGTGGTGTCTGTTTGTATAAGCTTTTATCAGGTTTTTACTTTTTCACTTTAGGAAGCTATGAACACTAGATTAGTCCTGACAATTAATTGAGAGAAATTAATCACAAAGAGATTTTTTTATTTTCTTAGTTCTGCCTGTAACAATGACTTCATTAGTGTCTGACTTTATTTTATGACTTTATTATATGTAGCTTTATTTTGTTTATTTCAGAGAATTTTGGTAATTGTCCATCAATAAGCATTTGTTAAGAACCTACTATGTGTCAACCACTATGCCAAGTGCTAAGGATACAAAGAAAGGGAAAAGAAAGTTCCCACTCTCAAGGGGTTTGTTTTCATGCAAGAGACAACACGCAAACAGCTATGTACAAAGTACACACAGGATAAGTTGGAAATAATCAACAGAGGGAAGACATTAGAATTAAGGAGATTCAAGAAAAGCTTCTTATACAAAGTGGAATTTGCACTGAGACCCCCATCTTAACAAACTTGAGATATGGAAACCAGGAGAAAGAGGTGGGTCAGGGGGGAAGTGCTGGGGCCGTGAGATAGAGTGTCTGGTTTGAAGAACAGCAAGCAGGCCAGTGTCACTGTGTCACAGAGTACAGTAGGGAGGTAGGAAAGGTATGGGGCAAGCTACGGATGGCTTCGAATGCAAAAGAGAGGTGATAGGGAGCCACTGGAGTTTATTGAGGGGCAGCATGACATGGGCAGATCTGTGCTTTAGGAAAGTCACTTTGGCAGCCAGGGGGAGGCTTGTGACAGGGAGATAAACCAGGCATGAAGTGATAGGGGCCTGAATGAGGGTAGTTAGAGTGTCAGGGGAAAGAAGAGAGAGATCAAAATCAGCAGACCTCAGCAACAGAATGAGGAGTCAGGGATGACACCTAGGTGCCAGCCTGGGTGTCTGAGAAGATGGGGATGCCCTCAACAGTAATAGGAAGGTTTGGGGGGAAAGATAATGAGTTCCATTTGGGGACATTTGAATAACAATGCTGCTAGCAGCTGCTGTGGGGGGGTGTAAGACCCAACTAGACCAGCAACAAGAACTGCCAGCACAGGTTCTTTGATCTGCTTTTCTAAGGAAAGCAACTTTAAGGGGTTAACAATCTCACTTTAATCAAACATACATATATCATTCATTTAGTTTGGGGGAAAAGCCAGCACCCTGAATTTCAGAGCAAATAGAAACAGAAATTACAGACAGAGACAATATAAACAGATCAACATTTCTGTCTAACCAAATCACAATATATATAGTTACCAGAGAAGCACCAACATCTAGGTTTTCCAAAGCCAGGGGGGTGGGGGTGGGGGGCTCTTAACAAAGGCTGCCCAGAATCTCCCAGAGACTCATCTAGTAAAATCACAAGACACTCTTCCAGTCAAATCACAAGACACTCTTCCAGTGAGTGAGAGCCCCAAACAAAATGCTAACCTCTGAGTTTATATACCCTTCTTAGGGCCCAAAGGCTTCATACCTAATCAGCAAAAGGGTGTGGGCCTGGGGCTTCGCACCTAGTAAGACTTAATCAAAGGCACTTGATTATTTTAGCATTCAAAAAGAGAAAACAGTAAAAAAAAAAAAAAAGTCCCTCCTTAATTACCAATACAGATATGTTGAGGTTAGGATATGGAAAATCCAGTTTTAGATGTCGAATATGCAGTTGGAGATGGGAGACTGGAGGTCGGCCAAAAGGCTGGATAAGTAGATTTGAGAATCATCAGTACAAAGATAATAATTAAATCCATTGGAGCTAATGAGATCACCAAGTGAAATAGTATAAAGGGAGAAGAGAAGAGGGCCTAGGACGGACCCCGTGGAACTTCACCCAGGGTTAGTGGGCATGACCTGGATGAAGATCCATCAGAGAAGACTGAGAAGGAGTGGTTATATTGGTAGGAGGTGAACCAGGAAGGAGTAGCCCCATGAAAACCTAGAAAGTAGTGTCAAGAAAATGATGGACAGTGTCAAAGAGATTTTTGTAGAAAAGAACTTTGGAGAGAGCAGTTTTGGTAGAATGATGGACTCAGAAGTCAGACTGTAGAGAGAGAAGAGATTAAGAGGAAAAGAAGAGGAGGCACCTATTCCAGTTGGCCTTCTCAAGGAGTTTATCCATAAAAGGAAGGAGAGATGTGGGACAATAGCTAGGGATGATGGATTGATCAAGTGAGGATGGGAAGATATGGGCGTTTGGTTTTTTTTGGGCGGGGGGCAGGGCAATTGGGGTTAAGTGACTTGCCCAAGGTCACACAGCTAGTACATGTGTCGAGTATCTGAGGCTGGATTTGAACTCAGGTCCTCCTGACTTCAGGGCCGGTGCTGTACTCACTGCACCACCCAGCTGCCCCAGATATGGGCATGTTTATAGGAAGCAGGAAAGCAGCAGTAGATAAGTGAGAATGAAGGTAATAGAGGGTGTTGCCTAAACAATCTGGTGAAGAATACAGGATGGATTGTGACAGAGGGCTTCTGGGAGATGTGAGTTGAGAAGGGAAGAAGAGGATGCTCTCAGTGAATGGACTCAGTTTTTGTCAGTGAAATAAAAGGCAAGAGTCTCAGCTGGGAGAAGGAGCCACGAAAGATTTGAGATGGGATGAAAAGGTTTGGAAAGGTTGCTATGATGAGTGCCATAGTAAGTTAGGGAGGTGTAAAAGGATTGCTTTACTGCAGTGGGGGCCAGCTGTGGTTGTGTAGCACACATTTATAGAGGATCCATTCAGCTTGTTTTTAGGATTTTCTCTAGCTTTGTGTTCTGTAGCATACATATAGCAGCAAAGACAGCGGATGGACCAGCAGTACAGTAAGGGCCAAGGTCTTCAAGGACAGCATAGAGTCGAACTGGTTCACTAAGGGACCAAAATGAGGAACCTCAAAGGAGAAGAGGCACCTGAGTGATGGAGGTAGAGCAGGGGGCACAACCAGAGCTGGAGAGGGTGGCCAGGGAGATTGTTATCAAGAGCGAACTAGGGCTCAGTGAGAGTCAGAAGATGAAAGGAGTGAGGAAGGAAAAGATTTAAGATGAAAGCAAAGTTGTTACATACAGAGCATCTATTCCAGAAAACACAGTCAAAGGAGTGAATCACTTTAGAATGCAACATTAGGGGGGCTGCGTTGAGGCTTGTGGGAATAACGGAGTGGGCAAGGGAGGATGAAGAACAGGTTTTGTATAAAGACAGCAGGGTGTTCAGGATCACTGGGATGGGGAGGATATGACTGGGTAGAAATTAGTTAATTTTTGCTGAATGGGCTCAGGAAGGTTTTGACCATAAGTAAGGATTTGTCCTTAGGGTATTAAGAAAATTTAGGCAAGGAGACCAGTAGGAGGAGCTGAAGGAATTGTGTTTCTGTCCTGGAAGCAGGTAGAGGGAGCAGGAAGAAATGGCATCTCCCAGTCTGTATCACACAGGAAGAATCCTCTGTAGTCAGGAAAGGTCCCCTGCAGGTAGGAAGAGACCAGCCCTTGATAGAATAGCATCTCTCTGATCCCCTTTTTCCAGGACAGGCCAAGTCAGGAGACCTGCATGCTATGGAACGGCATTTCTTTAGATCCCTTGCTGGTAGGAAGGGGCCAGGTAACCAGACCATCTTGAGATGTGACGTGCCTTTGATCCCCTTCAGGCAGGAAGCGTACTCTGCATGCAGGAAGAGACTAGCACACCAACCACATGAAAATATTATATTCCACCTTATTTTTAAAAACCTTTTTCTTTTCCCTTCTTTTGTCATTTATTTGTAGCTAATATCTTTACTGAATATATGGATGGATGGCTTATAACGTTTAGAGAACATGTCTATGTGTACATGTACGTATAATATGATTGTGTAATTTTACATATGCACATAACATTTTTAATGCCTCAGTTTCCTCACCTACAGAATGGGGATGATAGCATCTACTTAGGCCTAGGGTCATTGTGAGGATAAAATGAGGTGTTTGTAAAGTGCTTTGCAGGCCTTAAAGTCTGTACAAATGCTATCTAGTGTTATTGATGAAGTGAGAAGTAGCATCAGCCTGGAAAAGGGACTAAGAACCTGATGTATGGATAGGAATCATTGTTAAAATCCCTAGATTTTCTGTTTGGAAGCTTTCAGACATGATCAATTGTATAAGCTGCAGTGAATGTGTGTTTGTAGCTTCCTCCCACTCTAAAGATGCTGTTTGGGGAGAAGGTAATAATGCCGTCAGCAAGCAAGAAGAGGAAGTATTGTTTGTAATCTGAGGATGTGAGGCCTCATAAATTCAGTTTCCATTAGCTTAATTAACTGAAATTCATTTACCCTTAGCAAATTCTTTCTTCAAAAATAGTGCCATATTATAGTCTAAAAAGAAGTTGTTGTTTTAAATGTTCAAAGTATTTAGGAAAGCAAACTTTTTCCTCAAGTACTTGGAAAGCATCAATTCATTAGAATTAATAATGAAAAAAGCATTTATTGTGTGTCAGCCACCAGATTCAAAAGCTGCCTTCAAGGACATTCTAGGGGAGTAGTGAGCTGAGAAGTCTTCGAAATGAGTGGTCAGTTGGTAAGGCCTTTCCAGAGGCAATAGGAGTGTTGCCTTGATTACTTGCAGATCCTGGTGGAAGGGCAGAAGGGAGGAAAATAGATGGTTTATAAAGATACGGATCCATGTTCCCATGGAGGTCAGGGCTGAGTGGCACAGCTTCTCTAAGGCGTGGTCTCTAGAGATGTAAGCTGGAGGATAGAACGGCAGTAGCGGCAGCAAGACAAGGATATGGTCAGGGATTGTAACAATAATTCAGGCTTATAGGACTCTAAGATCTAGAACAGGAAAAGGGTGATGGAGATAATCTAATCAAACTCTCCCATTTTATAAATAAGAAAACTGAGGCTGAGAGGCCAAGTGACTTGCCCAAGACCACCCAGCTAAGTGGCAGTGCTAGGATTTTTTTTTATTTAAATTTGTTTTTAGTTTACCACACACAGTTCTACATAATTTTGAGTTCCAGATTTTCTCCCCTCCCTACCCCCTCCCTCCCCAAGACGGCATGGAATCTCATATAACCACCATGTATAACTTCACATTGAATTAATTTATACACTAGTCAAGTTGTGGAGAAGAATTATGACCAATGGAATGAATCATGAGAAAGAAGAGACAGAACCAAAAAAAAAACCCATAAACAAAAACAAAAGAGAAGAAAAAAGGCGAGCATGTAGTGCGCCTCAATCTGTATTCAAACTTCACAGTTCTTTCTCTGGATGAAGATAGCATTCTCCATCATGAGTCTCCTGGAGTTGTCCTTGCACCTGACGTTGCTGAGAAGAGCGAAGTATGTCAGGGTTGGTCCTCACAGAATCCATATATCTGTGGTTGTGTACAATGTTCTCCTGGCTCTGCTCCGCTCACTCAGCATTATGTCGTGTAGGTTTTTCCAGGTTGTTACGAAGTCCGTATCATCCCCATTTCTTATGGCACAATAGTATTCCATTACCTTCATATACCACAGCAGTGCTAGGATTTAAACTGAGGTCCTTTGATTCCACATCCCCAGATGAGTTTCAGTTCTACCAATTTAATAATGCTTTCTCTTCAACAACCTTCTGAGGCAGGGCAGTACAAGTATCATTAAATGACTGTGATCACACAGGTAGTAGGCAGTTGAACTGAAATTCGAACCCAGGGCTTCTTATAAAGTCTAGACATACTGACATCCTAAGGTCATTTTAAACCAGTTTGTTACAGTAAGAACCTGAAAGTAATCTAACCAGTTTTCTTCTAAGACGGCTACCTGAACAGGAGGCAGACAGCCCGCTTCTGTAATACCTACAGTAGCAAAACCTTGAAGTTCACGTAAGAGTAAATAATGATGAAGAAATCCAGTGAGAACTGCATAAAAGTCAGCTGGAATCCCATAGGTAATAGGAAAGAGAACTCCTCCATCCAATTTTGCATCGACAATACTGGCGAAAAGGCAGTGCGTATAAAATTCTGAGTCTAGACACAGCAAGAACGGTGATTTCCCCTGACAAAGCCCTTAGGAGGAGTAGCTGCATGTAGGGACCAGCAGACAGTGCTGTGCCAACCAGCATGGTGCCACGGGGCTCAAACCAAGACACTCCTGCTCCCACGAACTTTGAGGTCCCTAACAGTCTGTCCTGAGACTCCAGAGAAAGAGCCCTGAAGATACAGTGTTCCCAACCACAAAATTCATGGAGGGCCAACCCCAGGAGGCAGAGGAAAGTAACAGAGCCCAGGGGAAGACCAAACAAGGTTGACTACTGCACCCAAAAGCCCAGCAGGAGATGGAGCCTGACCCTGACACAAAGCCCCAGTTCAGGAGAGATGAGGAAATCAAAGAAAACACTAACCATTATCAAAATTATTGCAAATCTAGAGATCACCCAAAAGAAAAACTGAATAATTCTACAACACATGTAAGCAGAAACCCAAAGAGAAAAAAATAAATTTTCCACAATGACTACATGAAAGAAGAAATGAAGGAAGAGATAAGAATTGGAAGGAGAATACTTAGCTTAGAAGAGGCAGTGGTAAACCTTACCCAAGAAATGAACTCCAAAAACTACAATAAACCATACAGAAATCACTGACAAGAGGAGATAGCAAGAAACATTAGAACAAAATCAAGATTGAAAAAATAAAAGAAAATGTGAGGTATTTAATATCAAAACCAACCTTGAAAACAGGTTGAGGGATAGTTTAAGAATACCTGAACTCCCTGAAAACCATTTTAAAAAAGATCTGGATGGTATGTTTCAAGAAATGATTAAAAACTTCCCAGATCTATTAACACCAGAGGACAAAAATAAAGATAGAAAGGATGTACTGATTATCTCCTGAAAGGGATGCCAAGAGGAAGAAATCCCAGAAATGTTGTAGCCAAAATCCATAGCTCCCAGGTCAAAGAAAAATTCTTATAAACATCCAGAAAGAAGCAGTTCAAGTACCAAGGAACTCCAGTAAGGATAACATAAGACCTGGCAGCTACTACTAGAAATTAAAGGAGATTTAGAATATAATATTCCAAAAGGCAAAAGATACAGTCTTACATGAAAAATGACTTACCCTGCAAAGCTAAGTATAGTCTTACAGGGTTAAGAATAGACTTTTAAATGGGATAGAGGACTTTCAAGCATTCTTGATGAAAAGACCAGAGTTGAGTAAGAACTTTGAAATACAAAGGCAAGAAAAACCTAGGAAGATAAATTTGTTTGAGCAATTGGAAGGAACTATATGATGATAAAGTGACAACATTCTAATGGGGGGGGGGGGGTAGAAATAGTATCCCTTCAGAACCTTAACATCTTCACAGGGTATTGAGGGAGCTAAACAAGCAAAATAAAGGTTTTAAGAGTAAATTGGTTCTATTCAAGGGTTTGAAGAGGAAAAAGAAAAGGGAGGGTGGGAGGAAAAGAGAAGTACACTAGAGTAAAGAGGAAGAAAAGAGATTGGAACTTGCTGTTTTCTCATTGGAGCAAATAAAAAGCAGGATAAGGAGCACACACGTGGAGGAAAAGCTGGGGGAAGGGACTTGAGATCAAAACTTTTATGTGAAATGGTCAAAGAAGGGTGGAACATATAGATACATGCGGAATCTGATGTAAGAATGCATCAAAATCAGCAGAGAAACAAATGGGCATAGAAGAGAGGGAAGATAAAACAAGGAAACACAAGGATATCACAGAAACAAACAAGCTTCCTGATCCTGAAACAGGGATTTACAAAGGGATGCCAAAGAATGTAAGAGGAGTGCCTTATGTTGCCCCTTAGACAGCTGGGGAGTAGTTAACCAAATTGCGGTATATGAATGCAGTGAACTATTATCGCACCATAAGAAATAACAAGAAGGACTGATTTCAGAGAATCTTGGGTTGTATGAATTAACACAGAGTGAAATAAGCAAAACCAGGAAAACAATTGATACAAGGACAGCAAAAACAATGTAAAGAAAAAACCAACTTTGAATGACTTAAGAACTGTTAAACAGCACAGTGACCATGAAGGCCCACTCAACTCCTGATAGAGACAGAATAGACACAAGGTGCAGAGACATACATTTTTGGATTTGCTCAAATCACCAGCATTGTATGGACAGCCATGCTTATTTGGTAAAAAGCATTTTTTCTTTTATTCTGTTTTTGATTGGAAGGGAGGAGGTCAGGAGAGGGTACATGTTAGAAATAGTAATGCAAAAGAAATTATTTCATCTGGAATCCTTTTTTTGTGTTCTGTGTGTATGAAAATGCTCCTTTGTTGGTATTTAAGTTTAGAAACAATTTTTAAAAAATACACTGTAGGAAGAATGTGTCATTTTGTCAGCCTAGAGAACTCCTTTCACCTACAGTCTCGTGACTTAGTAAACAAGTCCCAGAGCGCATAAGGCATGAAGCATAAAGCAGTTGTGACTTGCCCAGGCTCACACAATTAAAAAGTATCAGAGATGGGATTTGAATCCTGGTTTTCCAGACTCCAAGCCCAGCGCATGGATTCTGATCAAACCGTATTCTTCTAAAATATGTGTTCTCTAATTCCAGCCTTTTCAATATGAATTTTTGAATTACTTAGGTTTATTAAATTTACTAAAACTGGACCATTTTGAAGGTGACAAGTAAATGACATTATCCATTTTTTAAGGTGTTGAATAGGGTACATGATGTTTGCTTATGTGCCAATAACACACACACACACGCACGCACGCACGCACGCACACCAGTTTCCTCACCCTCTTAAAAGCCAGCCCAGTTACTGTTCCACTCCAGCTAAACCATCTTAGTTAAGTCTCTCGATCAGAGGAGCCCTGAGAGGTCTAGTTTAGTCCCATTCCTGGGCTGATCCTTTAAGAAACTGGTTGGATCATTAACCTACAAAATCAGGTTCACTCCACTTCTACACCAGGGATGAAAAAATTGTTAGTGTGTTTAACAGGGTGAGTTCAGTGTTTCTTAGCAACATTGACTTTAAATCTGTTTCCTGATCTTTCTTGGGAATTAGATGGCTAGATCATGAAATCGAAGAAGTTTAGAGTTGCGTAGAACCAAAGAGAGCATGTTATCATAAGTGGGGTATGTTTGAAATAGATTAGTATTTGAGGACTTTGTTTTTCTCACAGTAATGAAAAATTAGAATTTGGCTCAGAGGACAACAGGATAGAAGTAGGTGGTTTTTCAAGGTCCAAAAATATAAAAATTGGCCTTATATAGATCTAGTCTTAGAAGCCCTATAGGGAAAGGTTAATCAGGGTATTGTATTTTGGAAGCAGACATTTTTCCTAAGACAGATATCAGTTAAGGAAAAAAAAATTATACCCAGCTGAATGAATAAAAAAAATTATTAGGTACTTACTGTATTTCAAACATTTTGATAAATGCTGGAGTTACCAGCAAGCAAGAGAGTCTCAGCCTTCAAGAAACTTACATTATAATAAGAGAAAGGCAACATTTAAAGGGAAGTGTTTTGGATAGAGGAAGAATTGCAAATATTGATTGGAGTAATAGGGCAATCTGTTGCTAAGAATGGTAATGTTAATTTGATTATTGCTTTCAAAGCTATAGTTGAAAACAGGAAGGAAAGGTTCTTAATGACATGGTCTAGAGGTGTCCAAGGAGTGGTTTCAAGGGCTAAGACTAGGTAAAATGATGACCAGTCAGAACCCAGAGTCACTTTTATAGTTATTGTTTCAATAACAGAATATTATCAACCATCTTTTTCCTAGTGAAGACATCAAGATTGAATGAGTTGTCCCCAGTCACGAAATGAGTCAATTTTTAGCCCATTTTCAATTTGCTTTTTTACCTTCCCAATTTAATTATCAATTCATAAAACTCTGAACTTGAAACAGGAAAAACAGTGGTAATAGTCCCAACTTCATATTTAGGGAAAGTGGAATTTGAAAAGATTTATTAAATATTTATCTTAAACAAAGAAGAAGCCAGTGAGTAGGCATATGCCTTTAAACCAGGGAAGCTGAGGGTTGGTGGATCTCTTGAGCTTGGTAGTTCTGAGCAAAACCAGTCAGATGCTGCACTAAATCTACCAATTTGTGATAAGCTCCAGGTGTTGGAAATGGAGCAGATCAAAGCTTCTGTGCCGATCAGTGGTGAGATCAGATCCATTAGCAGCCCTGTCCTTCCAGCCTGGACAGTATAGGGAAAATCAATCCTTTAAAAAAGAAAAAAAATGTACTGAGGAGGAAAATGTGCTGCTTTTTGCTCACTTTCTTGAGGTACTTTAATGACCTCTCTCTCTTTTCTTTCAGTCCACCTGAAAGGCTCTTGTGGCAACAGGACATTTGATTGCAGGGATGTAGTGTTTGTTGTTGGAGAAGGGGAAGACCATGACATTCCCATAGGAATTGACAAGGCCCTAGAGAAAATGCAGAGAGAAGAACATTGTGTTTTGTATCTTGGACCACGGTAAGTGGCATTCCTGACCAGCACATACAATAAGATCATCTGAAATATAAAACCATACTCATTCTCTTGAGCTTGAGGCTATTCTCAACTTAAATTGATATTGGTAGTTAAAACAATTTAAGTTTGTAATTAGTTAATAAGTTTGATATTATCTTCATCCAAATTCCAAGTTCTGATCTCATTTAATTAGAGTAACAAGGTGATATGTAGTGGAAAAGAGTATTAAACTTGGAGTCAAGAGAGATTTGGGTTTGAATCCCACCTTTGACATTTCCAGGTTGTGTGAATGGTCAAAACACTTAATCTTTCTGTGCTTCAGTTCCCTCATCTGTAAAATGAGGAATCCCTATTGTTCATTTCTGAAGCCTCGTAGTGCTATATAAATGTAAATTATTATTATTAATAATAATTTTCTGGATTGTTTGCTTGTTTTCATAGGCAGGACTAACAGAATAGGGTATTTTTTTTCCTTTCTCCCATACAGCCATTGGCAGAAGAACCTGGAACAGGCTGCTGTTGCCTCTACTCATCTAGCATCTGTCATTTTCTTCCTCCTTTCTCTAAATATAGTACAGTGGTGGTGGGATCCCCGTAGTTGATTTACTACCCACTTGAACATGTGCCACCCTTTCTAATATTGGGCCTCTGTAAGAAAGTATGTACTTCCTGGATCTAAAGGCAGCAACCAGGAGATGACTCATTTTTGCCTACATTTTTCCCATCACGAGTTGATCCATTAGCACTTCTAAGCTTAAAACTATTGGAGACCTACAGAGTCTCTTAGGAAAACATTTTTTGTGTCTTATTACCCTTTGTCATTTTAGTAACAGTAATCATAGATGCCACCAGTATAGCTTGAGAAGTTTTTCCCAACTTATATGGTAACCTCCAAGTAAGGAGACCATTGACGTTACAGTGACGAGATATATTTTGAAGAGGATCGAGAGTTGAGTAGCAATAACAGGATTAGGCAGTTTTATGTAACTTTATAGGAAATATGCTTTGTAGGAGGGTTTGTTTCTATCTTTGTTGGGAAATGTCTGTTGTGTTAAAATGTGTCAGTTCAAATAAATAAAGAGGACAGAAATCTCCTCCAAAGCTTGCAGCTTTAGTTATTTGTATTATCTGTGATTCCCATTAAAAAAAACTTGAAGAAATACAAGGACATGTTTCCCTTTCTGAAATATGAGCCATGTTTTCATTGATCCAGTTGAAAGTGACATTCTTTGAAAGCTACACTTTCTTGTTAAAGACTTTAAAAATATCTCTGCCAAATACCAGTCAAGCTGTAACAGTGGTTCTGTTTTGCTCTAGCATCCCTTTTGATAAAACTCATAAAAGACTTATCCCACAAGGAGAGCTATTCTTTGTTAAAGAAAAGGTAAATGCCACTGTAATTAAAAGAATATAACAGCATTTAAAATCATATTGAGTAAGCTCTCCGAAGTAGAGAAGGTCATGCATTCCTTCTCAGTGTGAAAGTGAAATAACAGTAACTCATCCAGTTGTTTCCTAGTCAACATCTGGTTTGTCTCTGATGTAATGATAACTGTTTACTAAGGTGATGCTTTAGAAGGCTGAATGAGGTACCCAAAAGTACACTGATTCCTTTAAAGGCCTAGTTTCTGTTTTCCATTTCAGATATGGCTTTGGAGAGGCTGGGAAACCTGAATTTGGCATTGAGCCCAATGCTGAACTTGTGTATGAAGTTATTCTTAAGAGCTTCGAAAAGGTGAGAAGAGAAGGACTTCAAAAGTATTAGAATTCCTTCCCTCTACTTCTCCCAAGCAGTAGTTTACATCAGTTGGTGGATATCTGTGTTTGTATGCATTATGTTTGTTACCTTGGAGTTTGGAGTTTGGCTTTTGCACATCAGTAACAGTGCAACATAGCTAATATACCAACTGAGGTCCTCACGGCTCTTGTTTTGTTGGTGTGTGTCAGCCTATTTCACTGTTTCTGGGTGAAATCCAAGACTTGTTCCTTTATTTGTTCCTAGACTTGCTCTTTTTGTACTTTTTTCTGGGTTGAGGACAAAAAGGTTCATGCTCTGCCAAGCACTTCCATAGGGAGGGCACTTTTCAGTTCTGAACGGATTGTACCCTTTGCAGGAATCTTGAGATGAAGCCTACAGAAAAGAGCTCCACACTGTTAGCTAACGTACAAGGCAGTACAGTTTATCGTGTTCTATGCCAACAGAGACTGATAAGCCTTCTCACTGTGGAATCTTTTTATTTCATCTGCTCAAATGAGGAAGAAAATAGAGGATTTTTCATAGCTTACCATGGGCTCCAAAAGTTTTATACTTACTCAGACATAGTTTTCTGGCTACCTTGAGACTCCCCAAAAAGCAGTATAATTAGACAGGTATAAGGCCTGTGACTACTAGAGAGAACGTCAGAAGTGGTTTTGTCTCAGTTACTCTTTAATGATCGGTGAAATCCTATCTTTCTTGGCTTCCTCAAGGAAAACAATCTGGTCATCTTTTCTCGTTCTCCACCCTTCTAGGCCTGTCTGCAGCATTTTATACTATTGATCTCACTTCACCATCCTTGTCCCCTCTGTTAGTTAACCTTGGGCAAACCAGTGACCATTCTAATCCCGTACTCTCATACTTTCAGCCTTCTTAACCAATTACTTTACTCAAAGATCCCAGAGAATAGATCTGAAAATGGAGGTAGCAGATAACACCTTGAAACTCCTGAAAATGAGAGAAAATCTATAATAGAAATGGAGTGTTTCTTATACAAAAAGGGAAAGCTGGGAAGCCATCTCTGGAGTTGACACATAATTGCAATATTGAGGAATCACTAGCCTGTCACCCATATCTCACTCCCACTTCTGGCCCATTGTAAAGAACATCCTTTAATAAATCTCCCTTGGACATAAGTCTTTTGCAGTTTCCCTTTCTAGTGCAGACACTTTAATTGTCACAAAAGTATTCCTTTGGGGAGGCATTTACTGTCAAATGAAGGAATTAAAATGGATGGGAGAAATTGATCAAGAATTCTCATTTTTAAACTGTTGGAGCTCAAGGAACTCTAATTTCAATTACTGTAGTGAGAGGCCCTAATTTATCCTGTCACCATCTGTATCACACCCTTTAACTATGGGTATGCCATGTGCTGCAGGGCTCCTTTTATAGGTTTTCTTGTCTCTTTATGTTCACTTGCGGCCTTATCAACTCACATGGCAGCTGGTGGCACAATAGATAGAGTGTTACATATCAAGTCAGGAAGTCCTGAGTTCAAATGTGGCCTCAGACACTTCCAAGCTGTGTGATCCTGGATAAGCCACTTCACCTCTGTCTGCCTCAATTATAAAAGGAGCATAATGTCACCTAACTCCCAGGGTTATTAAAGAGGATAAAGTGAGATAATTTTTATAAAAGTCTTAAGCGGGCAAATAGCATATATTTAATAATTACCTATTTCCTTTCCATAGGTTTAATTATCATGATGTCCCAAAAGTCATAATGCAATTTGAAGCTTTAGTACCTTCAGAAGTATAAGTGTTACAAACTTATAAGAAAAATCTGAAAACACACATAATGAGAGTGTCCCATCTTATTAAAATTAAAATTTAAAAATTATTATTCAAAATTCACAAGTACACAAGTGTTAAATAAATTAAAATAACTAAACTTTCAAATGGTATTCTTGTAAGTTGTAGCATTTTCTTCTGAAATGATTACAGCTTACAGCTGCACTAAGACTTTTGGGACACAGCCCAATCCCTCTCCTGAGCTCCAGTTCTGCATTATATATTGGATGTTTCAAACTAGACATCACATAGACATCTCAAATTAGACCTCCCCAAAACAGAACTCATTATGCTTTCCTCAAAAACCCACTACTCCTCCAGACTTCCCTAATTCTGTTGAGAGTACCACCATCCTTGCAGTTTCTCAGATTCCAAATCTTCTTCTTACCCTTGACTCTTCATTCTCCCTTGCCCTTTATATTCAGCCAGTTGCCAAATCTAGTTAAACACCATTTCTTGCATCAATCTCATTTCACTACTCACATAGTCACCAGTTAAGTTTAGACTCTCACCACCTCTTGCCTGTACTGTTATAATAGCCTTCTAATTGATAATCCTGCTTTAATTCTCTCCCCTCCCTAATGTATCCTCCACACAGCTGCCAAATGACCACGTCACTCCATTATTCACTAAACTTGATTGGCTCCCTCTTGTCTCCAGAATCAAATAAATGCCCTTTTTTGGCTTTTGAGGGCCTTTACAATCTGGCCCCAAACTACCTTTCCAGACTCATTGTACATCCCTTCTCACACTCTGTGGTCCATCAAAACTGACTTTCTTTCTGCTCTTCTCACATAAAAGAATGTTTTACCTCTTTTCTCTTTACTTTTTACTGGCTGTTCCCCATGCATAGAATGTACTCACCATCTACCACACAAAATTCCTTACTTCATCCAAGACTCAGTGCAAAGACTACTTTCTATACAAAGCCTGTCCTAATTGCCTCCAAATACTATTGAGTTCCTTCCCTAAACTTCCTTGTATTAATTTTATATTTATAGCATCTAACTGGCTGGTTGGTTCACTAGTTGATAAGCCACAGAGTTAATTCTTCAATGTCATAAACATTAGCCAGATGTAGAATTTCAGCAGTGGCAAACAAATTTAAGCTACATTTTTTAAAATCTCTATTATTCTTTAAAGGTTTTTGTTTGTTAAGGGGCAGAGGAGCCTCGGGGTTATACCATTATCTATGCTTTCTAATTACTATTACAAATGTTGTCTACAGGCCAAAGAATCCTGGGAGATGGACACCAAAGAAAAACTTGAACAGGCTGCTATTGTCAAAGAGAAGGGAACAGTGTACTTCAAGGTGTGTGAATCAAAGTGTTTTCTCTCCAAAGTATCTGTTTTGAGGTAACTCTGTATTTTTTCTCATATTTACTGGCTTTGATAATTAAATTGAAATGAAAGAACTTTCATCACTTCCCTACTCCATTATCCTCAATAAGAGGTGATAAATAAGAATGGAGAAAGAAGATCTGAAGATAATCCAAGTGTTCTTTTCAGCCACTTTTTAAAATACGTAAATAACAAGAATGTATAGTAAACAGCAAGCTTTGCTAGTAGAGATTTGCTCTCCCTTCTCCTTTTTTACCATGTCAGGCAAAGGAGAGAAAAAACTCCCTAAGTTCAAACAGGAGGGAAATGTGAATTTCTATTCGTACAAATCATCTCTGTTCTTCCTTTCTTTGAGGGTATCAAAAGTTCCTGAGAGACGTGGCATGTGTTATTATGTTAAAGTCATTAGTTTGCTCCTGAAATCTCCTTTCTGTTTTCTAGCATATTATTTTAATAAAGGAGATAATAAATCCCAAAGCTACCAAATATAGTGAAATAACATTTAGCTCAAATACTTTTCCCCAGATAAAATGTTTCTCCTTAGAGGAGGTTGGAAGTACCCCTTTTTTCCCCTCATTTAGCAGTTGAGAGTTGCTATTGAATAGGAAGAGGGGCAGGTATGTAGGAGTGAGTCTCTCTCTCTGTCTCTCTCTCTCTCTCTCTCCCTCTCTCTCTCTCTCTCTCTCTCTCTCTCTCCCTCTCTCCCTCCCTCACCCTCGCCCTCGCCCTCTCCCTCTCCCTCTCCCTCTCCCTCTCCTTCTCCCTCTCCCTCTCCCTCTTCCTCTCCCTCTCTCTCCTTCGCCCTTTCTCTCCTTACTGTTTGATGATGACTTGAGATAGATAGGTTCATCAAATATACCTCAAAAAATGTAATCCATATATACAGTGAGAAATTATCTTCCAGCAAAAACTAAGTAATGATACAGTAATTTACTTCAAGAGATACTTAATAGCATTACTTTGTGCCTATTATTGGTAACTATGCCTATATAGATCCTGTGGGAAATACAAAAGGTACATAAGATCATTTTTGCCTTCAAGGAGTTGAAGGGAAGAAGCTTAGCAGTCATGAAACAAATATAATACAGTTCTACATGGTAGATAATCATATGCTAAAAGGTACCAAAAGAAAAGGTACCCAAAAGTATGAGAAAGATGTTCATGGGGAGGCTCCATGGTGGGTACATGACTGAAAATCAGGATTCTATATTCTGGTCTCAGCTCTACCATTGATAATATGATTTTAGGCTCCTCTGTAGGCTTCTGTGTTTTCTTCACCTATGAAATGAAAGGATTGCATTAGGTGAACTGTAAGAGCCCTTCTTAGCTCTGTCATTTGAAGATTCTACAAGCTTTCTTGTCAAAGGAGTATGTGTAATATTACATCCTATTTTCTTATAAAGACATGATGCATGCTTTCAAACCACTTAATTGAGATTGAAAATGATCTGTCTCCTTTAATCTGATCCTTATGTAAAGTAGGAAGAACTTTTCCTGTATAATTCTCTAAGAATACTTGTCCCCAGAGTACCGTTGTTTATTCTGTTAATCAGGTTCCCTAGACATACTTTAGTAATTATTCAGTCATGCTAATTGGTAATTATTTCAATAAATTGGTAGTTTATTGGTAATTCATTTCAATAAATTAAGCCCTTCTTTGAGAAGTACACAGATAAATTAAGATACAATCTTTGCCCTCAGAAAGTTTATAATCCAGTAAGAAAGATACGATATGTACAGAGTTAAAATATTAGAAGATAGAAGCACACAGTACCGTGAAAGATTATGTACAGATTTCTAAATGTATAGACATATTCCAGTGTACATGTTCTCTTTATAGAGAATCAGTATGATGTAATGGATCAACTGATGACTTTGAAGTCAGGCATCCCTGGGTGTGAATGTGACCTCGCTTGCTAGCTGTGTGACCCTGGGCAAACCACTGTAAGCTCACGAAGCCTCAGTTTTCTTACCTCTAAGTGGGGATAATTTGCTGGAAGGATCGAATGAGTTTAAATGTTTAAAACCTGTTGCAGACCTTTCAGCACTATATAAATGTCATTATTATTATTAGATAATAAATTAGATACCCCTGCGAGCTCACAGTCCCTATTTCTGCAAGATATCTAATTTGACAAAGAGTTTGAGTGCCCTGTGCCTTTTGGTCTGGCTGTGCAAATCGAGAAATGATAGTAAAATTAAAAATATAGATGAAAAACTAGTGTTTACGTCAAAGCATTTTGTAAATTTGAAGGTATTTTGTAAGTGGTACCGGTACCATTGTTATCATCATCATTATGTAATCTCAGCATTACTCTCTAGGGAGCTAAAAGTTTGGTTCGTGCCTGGGTGAGTAAATTTCATGAAATTCATGAAATTATTAGTAGCTAGATGAAAAATTGTTCAGATTTTCATATGAAAAATGCAATTAAAATGATTATGAGATACCACCCTATACCCATTAAATTGTCAAAGAGTTTAAAATTACAGTGGGTCTGTGGAGAAGTAGGAACACTTTTTGCACAGTGTTATATAATACAAAGGACAAAACTGTCAATACACTTTGATCTTACGACTGCCTTACTAGAAGCATATCCTAAAGATGTTATTGCTGGGGAAGTGAAAAGGAAAGAAAAACTTGGAAACATCTGACTTTGTCCAGTGATTAGGAAATGGCAGAACAAAATCATGCTATTGTCCCATAAGAAATGAAGAATATAAAAAAACTGGAAAACTTACATAAAGTTTTATGAAGTGACAAATTCAGAAACAGGACGATACATACACGGAATATAATTATGTAAGAATAACCAAAATAAAATCTGGAAAAATATACAGAGGAAAGGGACCATGAAAACAAACAAGAGGTTTTTGTTATTCTCTTGTTAAAATTAATGTACACTCTCAGTTGTTAACAAGCTATAAATAACAAAAGTTCATGATTTCTTGTACAACTGCTGCATTCTTGTTAACATATTCAAATGTTTCTATAGATGGTTACTAAATTTATAATTTTCAAAACTATGATCTGGGGGAGAAATTGAATCATGCTTACTATTTGAATATAAGAGTACTTGCCTTTAAAATATTTTTGTATTTAATTACCTTCACAATAAAAAAGAAACTTAAAACATAAACCCATAGAATCTCAGAGTTGGGAAGGATCTCCAAGGTCATCTGGGTGGCACAGTGAATAGAGTACTGGACTTGGAGTCAGGAAGATCAGAGTTTACTTACTATCTGGGTATCCCAAGGCAAATTATTTGAATAACTTCAGTTTTTTATCTATAAAATGAGTATTCTAATAATAGCATCTACCTCACAGAGTTATGAGAATCAAGTGATGTATTTTAAAGTGCTTTGCAAACATTAAAGCATAAAATAAATATTAGCTGCTAATAGTGATTTTGCCTTGAATAGGAATCTCTCCAACATTTGTAACAAGTAATCTTTTTAAGTGTTTCACTGTAAGACCAATGATAAGTCAGTCAATCAAAAGCCATTTATAAAATGCTTCCCATGGTCCAAGGACTGCGCTAAAACATCAGGGTGCAGAGAAGAAGCAAAAACAGTCTTGCTGTCATGAGTCCATAGATAAGAACATAAAAGATATATACAGGCTAGGTGGAAGGCAGCCATAGAGGTGAAAGCCCCAGCACCAGGGGGAACCAGAAAAGGCCTCTTTAAGTAGATTGAATTTGAGCTGAGTCTTCAAGGAAGCCAGGGACTCTAAAAGGTAAAGGTCCACCGTTCTTTCTTCTATGTCATCCTGCCTTCAGTGCTGATTTACATCACTCTTTAATATGCAGTTTTATAGATAACCAACACTATATCTCTTCCAGACTTATAATTAGGGTTGGGTTTTTTGCGTAGTTCTCTTTAAACTTTGCATTGTTTTCCATACCTGTTTACATATTTATTTGTGATGCACATATATGCCATAAATTGTTTTCACCATCAAGGACAGAGCCATTGTAATTCGACCCTACTTCACAGTCTTGGATGTGCTTGTAGGGGAAATAGAAATGATACTAAAGAGAAAAAAATAGAGAAAACAGTTTGGTTGGTCTAAGTGTTTGTTCTTAACCTCATATCCATGAATATTTTTAATATTCTGATAACTATATTTGAATATAGTGTGTTTCCTTATAATCCTACATGTAATATTTTATGAACTTAAAAACATTATTCTGAGAAGGGGCGTCACCAGTCTGCCAAAAGGATCCATGACATAAAATGGTAAGAACCCCTAATATAAGAGATCTATGTTAGAAGCAATTAAAATGTGAGAGCTGTGAATGATAAAATTCGCACCATATCTGAAGGAGGTGAGAGGGGGGAAAAAATCTCCTACTGAACAAACGGCAACCAAAGAAACATAAATAACTACCATCCTCTGTGTCTACTTTCCCATCTATACAGAAATGTTTCTAAGAGTCATCCATACACTATTCGAGGGCATCCTCGATAAATGGGAGATAAGCTTTCACCGCAGTGTTCTACCACGGACCATATCTTTACCATCTTGCAAGTGCCTGAAAGATGTAGAGAGTGTAAGATTCCCCTCTACTTATTGTTTGTTGATTATAGAAAAAGCGTTTGACTCAGTAGAACAAAATTTCACTTTAAAAGCTGTCTTCTAACAAGGTGCCTCCTTTCTATGCATCAGAATATTTCAAGATCCCATGAAAAACATTGCAACAAAAGTAACCCGTTTAACAACTCTCTGATCATAACTATCCAAAGAGGCATAAAACACAGAGTTATATGAGCTGACAAGATCACCAAGTGACATAGTATTGAGGGAGAAGGAGAAGAAAGTCTAGCACAGAACCCTGAGGGACATCCACGGTTAGAGGGTATGATCTAGAAGCGAATCCAGTAAAGGAGACAGAAATGGAGTGGTGAGCAAGATAAGAGGAAAACCAGGAGAAAATGGCCAGCATTATCAAATAGAGCAGAGAGGCTAAGGAAAATGAGGATTGAGAAAAGGCCGTTGGATTCGGCAACTAAGAGACAGCAGTTTTGGAGAGCGCCCCTTTGGTGAAATGCCAAATTGTAAGGGAGTAAGAAGAAAGAAGAAAGAGAGGAGAGAGAATGAAGGCGCCTATTGTCGGACATTTTTGAGGAGTTTAGCTGCAAAGGGCAGAGGAGAGGTAGGACGATAGCAGAAACGGAAGGATCAAGTTAGGGTTTTTCAGGGTGGGAGACCTAGGCAGTTTAGTAGGAAATGAGATAGTAGAGAGAAATTGAAAATAAGTGAAGGAGTAGGGGTGACATAGAGGGTCAATCTGTTGGAGGAGACAGGATAGAGTGGGATCAGTTGATAAGGATTTAAGCCCCTTGCATCGTGTGAGACAGAAGTGAAGGAGGAGAGGGTGGCAGAAGGGGAGAAGAGGGAGCTCATGGCTAATGGCCTCAATTTTTTTTCTATAAAATATGAAGCAAGGTTCTATAGGGCTTGTCCAACTGTATATCTTCGTGGGACACTACAAATAGATTGTGAGTTGGGCTCAGAGTTAAACAGTAGGAGAGAGGAGCTGAATTGCCTTCAGGAAATTCAGAGCTCCTTTAATGACCCCAGACTTCTGGAAACAAAAACCCAATTTATTTTAACACTAATATTCTACCAGTATCGTGTGGCTACAAGACATGGAATACCACAGTCTATAAAGAATTGAAAAGTTAATGTCACCCAGAGGGCAATTGAGATGCACACAATGGATGTGAACAGGCCACAGTATATAACTAATAAGGAATTTTGAAGTACAGGAATAAAAGATGTCATCAGAGAAATGTGCGTAAGGAAGAGAAGACAGATTTCCCATGTGGTTAGGACAAGATGACAGCTCGAATGCTTCACTGATGTCCTTGAGAGGTAAAGAGGAATTGAGGAAAGCATTCAGCATTGGCTTCTAATGTGTCAGAGGCCCTTTCCCCCCACCCCCATGGCAAACCTGGATATCTGCTTTACTCCCATCACACTCAATCTTTATACTTAGCAGTGTACATGTTGTATCATCCCCTCTACACTCCCCCCACCCCAACAGAAAGTTCTTTCAGAACAGGGAGTGTGATATCTATATTTGTATCCCCAGCACCTAGCACTGTCTTTGACATGGAAAGTACAGTCAGTTCTGCTATAATTTTGACATATACCTAAAAATACTGTGCAATGCAAAATCGTGCAATAAAAAGCACAGGACTTAGTGAGGGAATGGGCTTAGGCACCCAACATTCAAAAACTTCATCAGTGACACAATGGCTAAGGGGGTAAATGATTAAGAAATATATACATACTCCAATAAATAGTGGGTGTTGTTTGACCTGTGCCATGGTCCCCATGAACACCGGGCTGGCAAAATCAGCTGTAGGCAAGAGGGCAGTGTTGGGGGCCACAACTCCAGGAAGGGGTCCTGGAGAATTTTACCGTAGCAGAAGGCGGAGGAGCTGTACCAGAAGATACACTATAAATGTGATGTTTGGGATGTTAAATGGATCTTTTTTATATAGAAAAGTTAATAAATGCAAAAAATAGCAAAACACAGCCTTGTGGGATAATACATGCTATCATTTGAGGTACTTGGTAGATGTATGTTTTGTGTGTTCCTACCCAACTCATTTCAGCTAGGTGCAGTTTTCCACATTCTCACTGTCATAGATGAAATCATGTATAAGTAAATGAAAAATTCTTATTGTGTTTAAATTGTTCCCTAATGTATCAATTGCATTGGAACAAATTCACATTTTCAGAACAAAGGCTATGGCAGAACTGAGTGTACTTTATGAATACAAGGTTTCCCAGAGGCCTTTGTGTAACTTTAAGCTTTAATAGATTAAATAGCTTAAGTTTTAATAGCTAAAAACTGCACCAAGACCTTTGGGACATACTGTATTTAAGTTAATTAAATGCATAGCAATAAATAGTATTCTTATACTAGCAATCTGCTTTACCATTCCCCAGCTGGGGGGGGAGGGGAGGGGCACTTGAGTTATTTGCAGGAATTTTTTTTGTTTCCTTTAGTCCATTATAAATAGAATTATAATTATCTTTGTACAAATAGGTCTTTGAAAATTTAGGATGTATTCCCAACAGAGAGATTATTGGGTCAAAGGTTTTATAACATGCTTCCTAAACCACCGAGTTTTTATTTTAGCTTTTGTAAACTACTGAAAATCTGTTTGTACTCTTTAGTTTTCATTTGGTATTTTCAGATATTTCATTAAGCACCTCTATGTCCACAGCATTATACAAGCAAGTCAAACAATTGAGGTTCCTGCTGTAAGACTATACTGTTCTACACTCTCTCCTGATGGGTCATGAATTCTTCCCTTTCCCATAAATCTGACAAGTAAACTACTCCTTGCTCTCCCAAATTGCTTAGACTATCAGCCTTTATTCCAAAATTATGAACCCATTTGGACTTTATTTTGGTATACGGTGTAAGATATTGGTCTATGCTCAGCTTCTGCCATACCATTTTCCAATTTTCCCAACATTTTTTGTGAAATAGTGAATTCTTAACCCAGAAGCTGGCCTCTTTGGGTTTATCAAAGAGTAGATTGCTGTAGTTGTTGACTACTGTGTCTTGTGTACCTACGCTATTCCACTGATCCACCACTTCGTTTCTTAGCCAGTACCAAGAAGTTTTGATGACTGCTGCTTTATAGTACAATTTAATATCTGGTATGGCTAGGCTACCTTCTCTAGCATTTCTTTTCATTAATTCCCTTGATATTCTGGACCTTTTGTTTTTCCACATGAATTTTGTTATTATTTTATCCAGCTCTGTAATTGATTGATTGATATGGCACTGAATGAGTAAATGGATTTAGGTAAAATTGTCATTTTTATTATATTAGCTCAGCCTAACCATGAGCAGTTGATGTTTATCCATTTATTTAGATCTGACTTTATTTGTGTGAAAAGTGTTTTGTAATTGTGTTCATATAGGCCCAGGGTTTGTCTTGGCAGGTAGAATACTAAATACTTTGACTATACTGTTCTAAACAGGCTATTGCTATTCCTTAGTTTGAAAGCATAAGATTATATGTGGTTACCTAAAGGTATTTATTTCCTTTTCTTTTCCAAGGCACCAAGTGTTTGAAGACTTTGATGTGCTCTCATGGGATTTGTTCTGTGTGCATTGTATTCTGGTGCCCTCTAGTGCTGATCTTATGAAGGAATCAGATGGTTTTTTCTTGATATTTCGCTAGCGTGGCAGTCCTCAAATTTTTTGGTCTCAGGACTCCTTTACACTCAAAAAAGTTTTTGAGGTCCCCAAAGAGCTTTTGTTCATGTGGTATATATCTATCAATAGTTGCCATGGAAATTAAAACTGGTTAATTTTTAAAATATCCATTCATTTTAAAATAACAATAATTACATGTTAACAAATAATTTTTATGAAAAATAACTTTTCCAGAAGAAAAAATTAGCAATAAGGGTGGCATTGTTTTGCACATTTTTTCAGATCTCTTTTATGTCTAACATGATAGAAGACAACTAGATTCTCCTATCTCCTTCTACATTCAATCTGTTGAGATATCTTATTTTGGTTAAAGTATATGAAGAAAATCCAGCATCACAAAGATATGTAGTTGGAAAAGAGAGGAGCATTTTAATTCAACAAATATCATCTCTTTTGAGAGAACAGGGACTAATGTGCTTTTTACTGTTCCCTGGGCAGTCTTGCCAATCTGATCAAAAACAAAATTATTGAGACTAAGAGTTGAGTCATCTGTAGAACTAATTTGGCACAAAAAACATAGAAGTCACTGGAAACCATATACAAGAAATGCGAATCAAATACATCAAGAGGACCTTTGCCCTCTGGAAGAAAAAGTTTAAGTTACTATATAAATATTAGATCATTTGTATTTAGTAAGGCTATTATTTCTGAAGAACTCTGGATTTTTCATTTCCCTCCCCCTACTGGAATGCCTGCTTCTGTAATGGGGTCTGCTTCCTTAAGTATTTTTACTCCACGAGGAAAGATTGGATGATTGAAGTCATTGATAAAAATGGAGTAGTATTGGAGGAATAATTTTGAAGTGGTACTGAAAACTAGATAAAATGCTCAGGATCCATTCAAGGAATTCATCCTACAACTAGGAAAGTCTAAGATGATGACCCTGATGATGCTTGCTACTGTTCTAAAGTCTTGTCTATACAAAATGGACATGAAGAACCCTCCCCCAAATGTATTCCTCTTCTTTTCTCTGGTATTAATAGATGTTTTAGATATTGTCTTATTTTCCCCACACCTTCCAGTTCTCCAAATTGGGAAAGAAACAGTGACCCAAATGGGTTTGACCCTTTAAGAGTCAAATGTTTGACTCTTAAATTGTGTTCCATCAACTTGGGTAATAAATCACATTATATAGTGCTCTAAGGTTTACAAAACTCTTTTCTCACAGCACTGTGAGGCAGGTAAGGCAAATATTAGCATCCCTATTGTACACACAAGGAAACTTAAGGTTTCAGGAAGTTAAGTGAGTTAGCCAGTAAATGTTGGAGACAGCACTTCATTTCAAAAGACTGCCTTGGGAGGTCTTTATTCTACCTCCCGTTGATAGGATAAATAAATTGACTATATAGGATATGAGATAACCTTTAGGTTATCACAAAACAGGGACCACGTCTTCTCTTAACTTTGAATTGCACCAAGTGCCTGTCATAGTATTCTATAACAGGTATTTGGTTAAGTAATGGCGGAATAAATCAATGATGGGTGCCTTCAGGTCACTGGTGATGCCATTGACACTCCATCATTTCCTCTGGGATTTCAAAAGAAAAGAGGGGAATCAGAATCAAAATCCTAGCAGGTGTGCCGTTAGAGAGAGGAGTCATTTTACAAATAGGTCTCTGCCATATGCCCTAACCCAGCAAAGGAGTTTCTATCAGCCTCACCAGTTGATGATCTAGAAACAAGATATTGGCAGCTGTCTGAAGAAGTGCAGTAGGGTTTGTAGTATTTGACCCAGGAAGATGCCTCTCTCTTGAAACCTCCTTTAGAGAGTTCTTCTATAATACCATAATGCCATTCCTCCCCTCTGCCATGGGCCATACACACTCCTTCCACCCTGAAATTGTATGAAAATAGGGACAGTCATACTTGCACTACTTCACTTATTACCAGAAGATGGTTTGAAAGGCTTAATCAAAAAAACAAACAATCCCAAACGTCTGGTGACATTCTCAAATGATCCAGAAAGAAAGAAGGGAACGACCTGAAGAAACTGCTGCATCTTTCTCATGAGCACAAACTTGAAAAGTATCTCTGCTGAAGGTAGAAGGACAGGTGTTTAACCAAGGACAAATAACCAAGAATGGAAGAGACCTAAGGTAGTAGAGACAGGAAAGCTAAAGCCCAAGTGAATGTAGGCTTCAAAGAAGATCCTGAACACAACAAAGAGGACCTTTTTAAAAGTTTGTTTGGAAAGGGACAAACAAGTCCGCTCCTTGGAGACAGGTGACGTAACACAGTGTGTTAAATGTGTAAGCTCCACGAAAAAGGGAATTTTTCACCATTGTCTTTGTATTCTCAGCACCTAACAGGGTGCCTGGCCCATGGTACATGCTTCACAAATGCTTGTTGATTGAGGGGATGACAAAGAGAACAGAACTACCCAACTGAAACTTTTTTCCACCCTTTGTCAGTATCAGGGAGAATGGTCTTCAAACTGAAAAGGGTACAATAAATTGGTGGTCAAGGGAGGGGTGGTGGTGATTGAAATTCAGTATTAGCAAAGAAATAGTACCTAACTCCCTAAAACAAAGTCAGATCTCCAGGCCCAGATGTATTTCTCGGGGTACTGAAAAAAAACTTCTGCAAATTTAACCAATTCCTGCTATTGGTAATCTCCGAAGAATAATGAAAAACAGAAAAAATAGAGGCAGGCAAATGCTATGTCAGTCTTGAAGAAAAGGAACAATATAAATTCAGTAAGCTTGTTGTTAATACCTAGCAAAGTTATGGAATAAAGTATCAAACAGCTGATAAATACTGTGGTGATGACTAGGAACCGGTATGGATTCACGAAGAGTAAATCAGATCAACCCGACCTAATTTCCTCTTTTGAGGAAATTCTATACTAGGAGAATGCTAAAGACATCGTATATTTGAATTTTAAAAAAGACATTAGTTATCTCTTTTGGTCTTTTTGCAGGCAAGGTGGTAAAAGTATGTCCAAATGAACATACAGATAGGTGAATCCATAGCTCATTGACATACTCAAGTAGCATGCTCAACAACGTTTGTATAAAATACGTTTTTTCACCTACGTGTCTCCCAAATGAAGCCAAAACTATCTGTTGTTAATTTGCGGGGAGTTTTCTAATGGTACCCACAAACTGTTCTTGGTTCTATCAGATCTATCCTATCCTGGTCAGCATTTTAATAAATAACTTGGATGTAGACAAAAGCTTGTTGGCTGTGCTGAAAAGTGAAGCTGCTTTGTTGTATGACAGAGACAGGATCCTGTGTTTCAACACTCTCAGGTTAGGCGGCAGAATGGACAGAATGTTGGACACCACAATTAGCGTCCCTGCGGACACTCACTAGCTCTGCGACCCCTGTCTGCCAAGCTTACCTCCTCTGTAAAGTGGGGACGATAATAGCACCTACTTGCCAGATTTTTGTGAGGATCAAATTGGATATTATGTGTAAAACACTCTGCAAGGGCAGCAAGGTGGCGCAGTGAGTGGAGCACTGGCCCTGGAATCAGGAGGACCTGAGTTCAAATCCAGCCTCAGACACTTGATATGCGTACTAGCTGTGTGACCTTGGGCAAGTCACTTAACCCATTTCCCTGCCTTCCCCCCTCCAAAAAAAAATAAAATAAATAAAATAAAACACTCTGCAAATCATAAAGCCCTATATAAATGCTGACTCATTAACGTGATCACTTTAATTGGATGAAATGAAATAGAGAAAATTTGAAATCTTGCCTTTGGTATTAAAAAAGGCAAGTATGTATGTATAGGGGTCTGATTTGACCACAGTTTGTAAAGACCTGTGAATTTTAATTGAATAAATGAATGATTAGAAAAGCTGATCTATATCGCATTGAGGGAGATAATACCACACACACACACACACACACACGCGCGCGCACAAGAACCCCTAGATTAGATGGTCTCTAAGGTCTCAAGTCTAAATACTATCTGTGATCTTTTTTAATTTATAGTCAGACCCTTTAGCCTTATTAGATTAGATTAAGGTACCTGATTTTGGATTAAAGATCTTTATGGTTGCTGTGTATTAAGTTTAGCATTTAATTGTTTCATATACATCTGTGTATTGGTAAGCAAAATGGGCTCTTAGCACTTAGTTCAACCAAGTGCCCTTGAAGAATTTGGCTTTTGTTTCCTTTGAGTAATTCAGTGTATTTCGTTAAGCCTTACTAAGTGCTAAGTCCCAGGCCCAAACCCCTATAGATGCTAAACCTATGTGGGTGTGACCCTCCCAGGGTCCTAAGGGTAGGTGCTAACTCAAGAGCCAATCAAGGAGCCTAAGTTCTGGTCACTCAGATGACGTTTGATGATGTCTGAAATGCTATAAGAAGAGAAGATAGAGCCATTTGCGGAGGGCTGTCACTCTTGGTGGCGCAAGATGATGCAGAGACTCTGGGCAGCTGTAGCTAAGAGCCCTCCAGCTTGTAAACCCAGATGCCGAGACTTTGTTAAACTCCAGTAACTATGTATTGGGATTTGAATCAGACAAGGTCTGCCTGTCAATGTTTGTACTTGGCTCTGAAATTCAGGGTGCTGGTTTTTTCCCCTGAACTAAGTGAATGATATTTGTATGCTGGATTAAAGTAAGCTTATCAACCCCTTAACGCTGATTTCCTTGGTAAAGCAGATCAAAAGAACCTGTGCTTTTGCAGCGTGCTGGCAGTGTGCTTGTCGTTGGGCTTGTGTTGGTCTTTCACCCCCACAACAGCTGCTAGCCGGATTGTTGCAACAATCTGTCTTGTTTCCCCAACTAGATTATAAAGATCTTCACAGTCAGGGACAGTGTCTTAATTTTCTTTTGTATCTCCCTCTTCCCTCCCCCCTCCAAATGCCTACCACAATAAATACTTAATGATTTTATTTCCTAGGGAGGCAAATACTTGCAGGCAGTGATTCAATATGGAAAGATTGTATCCTGGTTAGAGATGGAGTATGGTTTATCAGAAAAGGAATCTAAAGCATCTGAATCCTTCCTGTTAGCGGCTTTCCTTAACCTGGCCATGTGCTACCTAAAGCTTCGGGAGTACACCAAAGCTGTTGAATGCTGTGATAAGGTAAAAATACAGTCAACACATGGGTTGAACCCATGATGTTCCAAGTCTCCTTAACCTCTCCTCAATTTCCCCCTGCTTCTCTTGTTCATTTTTAAAACCGTCCGTGAATGTGAACAGTAACATTTGTAGTATACATTTTTCATCCACGTCTTTCCCAAATTAAGCCAAAGCACGTATCATTTCATACCAAGTTAAACATAAATCTCTTTGGGTCCAGTCAAATGACACACCCCTCAGACCTGATGTAACAGTTTTGTACCTTTCTAATGAACTTGTCATGTCATTCAGTTTTGTAGCTGTCAGTTAGTATCTTATCTCCCTGTTATACTAAGTTCTTAGCTCACCATTTATCTCACTTAGCAGCTAGCCCAGTGTTCAGCACAGTCAGTGAAGACTTCATGGATGTTTGTCCAATTTAAAAGAAAGAGCAGAATCAACTTTAAGTCTCCAAGGAGGTTAGTCCTGCCTACTTAGTATGGTGTGCATAAAGTCCATTTGCAAAACAATTCAATTCAGGAAACATTTAAGTTCCTGCTCTGTACCAGGCCTCATGTACCGGGATAGAACTATGTGCAAGGGAGAAAGGCACAGAGAAAAAGGAAACAGAACCTGCCCCTGAGTTTCCCTCCTGTATACCAAATGTATTACACTGTTATACAGACATGTACAGATAAGAAAATACAAAATAAACCTAGGATGGAGGGAGCATTTCATGTTAGAATCCCATTTCTTTACTAAATAAATACACTGCCACAGACAAATGCAGAAGAATTTAAGTCCACAAAAATTCTCAGCAGCTGAGTCACTTGTGTGAGCTATTTGATTTGAGCTGTTTTGGGTTTCTGAGCTGAGCTGTTGTACTGGTGGCTTATTATGACGCTTATTACCCTTTGCTTTGAGTCATCAGCTCAAGTGCATGCTGGGATTGACATTAACTGTCCCAGAATGTGCTGGACCATTGTCTTATGGTAAGACCTGCTAGGTGAAGATATATTTTTGAAAATGATGAAAAGATAAGAACCAAGGAGAAACAGGCTCTTGGTACACTCTACGAAGTCATACTTTTGGTTTTGAGTCTCTTGCCCACTAAACTGGTCTAAAGATTTGATTGAGAAGAGGATAGTATTATTAGTTATATTTTGATATGTGTGTAAAAATTAAATAACCAGTACTACCTTACATGTCCTCATAAATCAGCAGATGTTCCCATTCCCCTTTCCAATTCCCTAATCAAATCATTGGGAGCTGGGGAGGTGGGGGTGGGGGGGGGGCAGCAGTGTTGTGCAGTTGAATGATGAATTTCTTTTCTCCAGTAGGATTCTTCCCTAAATGTACCCCAAAATTAGTCATGCTAAATTGGAAGCTCTCTGTTTGCAGGCACTTGGACTGGATAGTACCAATGAGAAGGGCCTGTACAGGAGAGGTGAAGCCCAGCTGCTCATGAATGAGTTTGAGTCAGCCAAAGGTGACTTTGAGAGAGTGCTAGAAGTCAACCCCCAGAACAAGGCCGCAAAGCTACAGATCTCCATGTGCCAGAAGAAAGCCAAGGAGCACAACGAGCGCGACCGCAGGATATATGCCAACATGTTCGAGAAGTTTGCAGAGAGAGATGCCAAGGTGTGCGGGGAATGAATTCTCAGGCAAATTCAGGAGTCAGCCTTTACATCTGGGTTTTTAGCCAGGCAGTTTTAAGGACAGAGCAAAAGATCGGATAAGCAGCCCTAAAGCCCACGGTCTGGTATTCACAAACTAGGAAGAGTACATGCTGATGATGGCAAAGATCCAGTTACTTCAAACCTTCCTCATTACTAGTTTTGATAGTCGTGAGGGACTTTGCTAATCTGCATCCATGTTAGAAGAATAAAGTCAGGTGACAAATTCCCTTGAACATGTTTCACCTAGCAAACTCCTTGTCGAGACTGCTGATTGTCCTCAGGAAGGAAGGGCATGGTGGCGGTTGTACCATCTGGCCCTTCCTTTTCCTTGAAGTTCTAAATCCATTCTAGGAGCTGGTTTTTCATCCCTTACAGCATAGTTATACCTTGTCCTGGATTTGCCTGGACATGTAAGGAGCCTCCTTTATGAATTGTAGGTAACTATCAAACAATACTCACATTTATATAGAAGGTACTAATATACATTAGACAGCTAAGTGACACGGTGGGCACAGCACCGGACTTGGAGTCAAGAAGACTTGAGTTCAGATGTGACCTCAAGCACTCACTAGCTGTGTGGCCTTGGGCAAGTCACTTCACCTCTGTCTGCTGACGTTTCCTGAATTGTAAAATACCTACCTTACAATTTTGTTGTCAGGCACAGTGCCTGGCACATAGTGGGTACTATGTAAATACTAGCTATTGTTATGTAGCATTTTACAGTTTACAAACTTTATGAAGTAGGTAGTGTATTTGCCATTATTCCATTCTGTAGATGAGGAAACTGAGTCCGGGAAAGTCCAGATTTGTCCAGAGTGCTATGCTGGTAAATGGCAGAACCAAGATTACACTCCATATATTCTATCACTGCATCCAGTGTTCTGTACTAAACTTCCTCCACTAACTGCCCTCCTCAGCTCTGATCACATTTTAACCATGAAAACTGAAAGACTCCTTTGGGCTTTGGGGGATTTTGATCTAGACACAACACATCTTCTAGTGCTGAGATTTGGCAGATCATTTCATAATGGCATGGGCCAAATGATCTTAAGGGGACAACAAAAGCAAGTGTTGTGTATGCTGCCATCAGAGTTAATAAAATAGCTTGGAAGAAGCAGGGATCAAAACATGTCTTCCCTTCTGTTATCGCTGATTTCCTTGTATATTTTTTCCCTTGCACAGGAAGAGGCTGGTAAGACAGTAGGTGATAAGATGCCAGAAGGGGTCCCCTCTAAGAAGATCCAACCTGTAGAAGAGCCAATAATGGAAGACAAGGACTTGGAAGGCCATGTATGACAGAGTGCAAAAGAGGGAGAGGGAATCCTAATGAATTCAGCCCCCTCCTCAATGACTTCTACAGAACTCAGGACTAAACAATGTTTCTTGTCAAGTTTGTTATAGTCTATGTGATTCTGGACACAAGCAGGCAAACTCGTAGCTTCCCAGAAAATAGCCCCTGCTGCTACCCATTACCTTCACCGAAAGGGTCACGTGGGACCACTGCAGGTGGTACAAAAAAATAGATGTAGCTGTTGGGGTGAGGAAGTTGGACCAGCAGCTTGAGTCCAGCTCATTTCAGTTCATGTCCCAACTTTTTATATCCAAGTTAGAATACTCTAAGACCCTAGCAGTTTGGAGCTATTTGTTTGGATCATACATCTGGTGATCAGACTTTAGTTACATTGTAGAGGGGCTTAGAATAACTTAGAGAATTCTCTCCTTTTATTGGGCTATGATCTGCATCTTTGGAGGGAGCTCCCAAACCAATGAGACCACACCTTGCAAATCTCTAACTAATGTCATTAACAGTGTGAATACCATTAAATGAATAATTTAGAACAATTCAACATTTATTAAGCATCGAGCATCGGGGTGGGTGTGGGGGGAAAAGTAATTATAAAATTGCCCCCTACCTTCATGAAAGCAAATCTAGTAAGACGGGGAGAGAGAATGGTGAAGTATGTACATGCCAGTCACTACAGTGCAGCACAGAGACATATGCATAGGAGAGGTACAAAGAGCAGTGATACAAGAATTCCCAGGATAGAAAATTCACCCCAACTGGGGTCACTAGGGAAGTTTCACAATCCAGGCTTCGTTCAACCTTCAACCGTATTTGTGTCACATTTTCAAATCTTAAGGCAACATGGTCAGTTATCTTTTAAAATACTTTTTTATTGTCATTCTTTCAAAAATACCAGACCAAGCCACCTCTCTGCTATTGGTTTCTAAACCTGAAAATCAAACTTCTTTTCCTGTAGAGTTTATCCTCCATTTGAGCAAATGTGGGAAATCCTTGCCTGGAGTGTTTCTGCTCTGGTGATAACCAGAGCCATACTGATCATTTCTCACTTGCTTTTTTGTATCTTCACCAAATATTTCTTTAGGAAACCCCAAACTCACTTGAGAAAAATGAAAAGCAAGTATTCACTGTGC